>NC_050443.1:9804523-10152641 GCF_903995425.1 Onychomys torridus
ATCCCCAACCCTAATTAATTTTTGTTTTTTTGAGACAGGGTTTCTCTGTGTAATAGCTCTGGCGTCCTTGAACTCACTCTGTATACCAGGCTGGCCTTGAACTCACAGTGATTTGCCTGCCTCTGCCTCCCAAGTGCTGGGATTAAAGGCGTGCACCACCACCCCCTGGCTATCTTTATTGTTTTTAATTGTGTGTGTTCTCTGTGGGTGTGCCCATGTGAGTGCAGGTGTCCGCAGAGGTCAGAAGTGACAGATCCCTTGGGGCTGGAGTCGTACAGGGTTATGAGCTGTCTGTCATAGGCAATGGAAGGCAAACTTCATTCCTGTACAAAAGTGGGTGCACTCTTAACCCCTGAGCCATCACTCCTGCCCCAAGCAGATGCTCTCATTGCCACGAGGGTCAGGAATCCGAGAGTCAGAGAAGATAAGAATCATGAGCAAGGACTGAAAGCACCTTAAGCCACAAAGATTTGCATTTTAAAAAGAAAAATTTAATTAATTGTTTATTTGTATTTTATGTATGTGTGCTCTGCACATGTGCCTGTATGCCAGGAGGAAGCACCAGATTCTATTACAGGTGGTTGTGAGCCACCATGTGGTTGCTGAGAACTGAACTCGGGTCCTCTGGAAGAGCAGCCAGTGCTCTTAACTGCTGAGCCATCTCTCCGGCCCCTGAAAAAGAAAATTTCAAATCAGCAATATCATTTTATACTCTAAAAATATAAATGAAGAAAGAATTAAGAACAAACTGAACCAAAAGCCAGGGGAAGAGTAGGGATAGGGGAGTGTGAACTAGAATTTCAGCAGTCCAGAGGCTGAGGCAGGGGATTTCAAGTTTGAGACTGATTTAGGCTACAGAGTGAGGCCTCCGTATCAGAAAAGAAAAGAACAACCCATGAAAACCCCACCTCTAACCTCACAATAATGCTAGTGGGAGGCAGAGATAAAGAACAGAAGAAAGATGTATAGACGAGAAAATCAATGCACCAAAAGTTGGTCCTTCAAAATTAATCAACAATATTGACAACTTTAACTCAAAGATTAACTTTGAAAAAAAAAAGTAATATTACTTGTTTGGTTGGAGCCCCTGGCTCACCCCTGCATGGTCTGAAAAGCCCATTTCTCTCTCTCTCTCTCTCTCTCTCTCTCTCTCTCTCTCTCTCTCTCTCTCTCTCTCAACCCAAACCATTCAGAGTGTCTCTGTACAAAGAAAAAGTCCCAAAAATCTCAGTTCCACAGTCTTGGCGGCTGCCGCAGCTTCCTTCCCTGCAGCTGCCAGATGCTCAAGTCCCTGTCTAAGTGCTCAGCTTTTGACCACACTTGGGCACAAACCCAGCTTGTGGTGGACACGTCATCAGCCCTTGCCTACAGCCTATAAAATCTCCCTGCTTTAGTTCAGGGGCGAGTCTTCTTTGCCCTCGATCTCTGGGACTGGAGAACCCACCTGGGTGTTGCTTTGCTCAATATACCTGTTGTTATATTTTTCAATTTGGCTTGACCCAGCTTACTGCATTGGTGGAGAAACTTTTTATGGGTGTTGGGGGGCAGAAAACTTATTATTACTAACAATGGAAGTGAAATTTGAGGCCTTACTCTCCTTTCTTAGAATACTAAGAATTCCATGAGTACTCAATGGTTATGTACTAACTGAAGAGTGACTTACATGAAACAGACACATTCCAAGAAGCCCAGACCATACAGCGATGGAAGCATGGAGAAACACAAAACTGATTCCATGAATAACTCGTAAGACTGACTCAATAAAGACATTTGACAAAGGCGAACACTTTTCAATGATGAAAACAGACAAACTAAGGTTAGAAGAGAAGGCAGTGCAGCGGAGGCACGTGTGGAAAACCGCGGCCAACTCAGCATTCATTGGGGACACGGATGCTTTCCTCTAAGACCAGGATCAACACCAGGATGCTGCGGTGCCCACTTCTGTTCAATACTCCCTTAGGAGTCCGAGACAGAACAATTAGACAACATAAAGAAATGAAGGGTGTGCAATTGTAAGGCAGAAAAATGTCTGCAGATGACATTGCACTAGAAATTTCTAAAGATGCCACAGGAAGTTTTTAAGCTAGTAATCAGAATCTATGAAGTTGGAGGTAACAAAATGAACATATCCACGTGTGTTGTATTTTGGTAAGCTAGTATTGACTATTAACAATTATATTTCATGTTTTTTCACATGCAGAGAGACAGAAGTAAATAGAGGTTACAGGGGGTAGGGGGCTGGAGGGACTGGGATGATTTACAAAGATTTGGAAATGGACAATGGTGATGGTCATACAGCAATATGAACGTACTCCATGTCCCAATTTCACAATGGCTAATGTGGTAACATTACGTTTCTATGTTACTATACTTTAAAAACAAACAAACAAACATTTGCTTGAAAAAAATAACCATTTTGTTTGGTTTTTTGGTTTTTGGTTTTTGGGTTTTTGTTTTGTTTTGTTTTGTTTTTTTGGTTTTTCGAGACAGGGTTTCTCTGTGTAGTTTTGCACCTTTCCTGGAACTCACTTGGTAGCCCAGGCTGGCCTCAAACTCACAGAGATCCGCCTGGCTCTGCCTCTCAAGTGCTGGGATTAAAGGCTGTGCCACCACCGCCCGACAAAAATGTCACAGGCACTGTTTTTGTTTTTGATTTTTGTTTTTTGTTTTTGTTTTTGTTTTTGTTTTTTGAGCTGAGGATCGAACCCAGAGCCTTGCGCTTGCTAGACAAGCGCTCTACCACTGAGCTAAATCCCCAACCCCGTTTGTTTTGTTTTATGAGACAGGGTTTCCCTGTGTAGTTCTGGCTGTCCTAGAACTCACTCTGTAGCCCAGGCTGGCCTCAAACTCACAGAGATCCCCCTGCCTCCCAAGAGCTGGGATTAAAGGTGTATGCCACCACCGCCTGGTTTACGTAAGCTCTTTTAATTACTTTTTAATTACTTTGCAATTCTGTTTTACTATACTGAGGACCTTAAAAACAGACTTACTTATTACTTTTATTTAATGTGCCTGTGTCTGTCTGGCTCCTGCAGAGGCCATAAGAAGGCACTGGTTCCCCGAGACCTGGAGTTAAGATCTATGGTGAGCCATCATGTGGTGGGGGGGGGGAACCCAACCCTGGTCCTCTACAGGAACAGCAAACACTCTTTTTTGTTTGTTTGTTTGGTTGGTTGGTTGGTTAGTTTTTGTTGTTGTTGTTATGTTTCGATTAACAGGCATTTATCACCACTGGCTGGCTTTGTGTCTTAATTGTTGGTTTTCTCCACTTTGCATACAATTGACACACACACACACACACACACACACACACACACACACACACACTGCTGCAGGAGGAGAGGAATGGCCTTCAGGGCTAGGCAGACTGGGAGACTCCTTTGGGAAGGAGAGTGGTGGGAGACCTCACATTGATACTCCCCAGCATCCTCCCCCACAGGATCTACATTGAGCGCGCGCGTGTGTGTGTGTGTGTGTGTGTGTGTGTGTGTGTGTGTGTGTAAGACAGTGCCGTCTTTTCATTGATAGTCAGGCTCTGATTACTGAAGATCCAGTGGATGGAGATTCCAGTATCAAATGACACGTACATGAGGTTCACAGAACCTGGACTGTGGTGTCAGTACCTCAGAGGGAGGGCCAGCCACAGGCTCTGTAAAGAAATAGAGGAGGGGACCAAGTGACAGCTGGTCATCTTCAGTGATCTCAGTCAGCCCTCTCTGGCCCACAGACACCTAATAAGGCCTTTGGGGTGGAGGAGTCAGAGCTGAGGCCGTAGACTGCTAGCTTATGCTTTGGTCCCGCCACTCATGGTGGATGACCATTGCCATGGCTGTCAGGTGACCTTGGAGCAGGACAGCTGCCCAAATCAGTAGGAACCGTTGCTATCTGCCTACCAGAGAAGTCCCTGGGATGGACCCCTAAGGACAAACACTCAACTGGAGGGTCCATCTCATCTTCCCGTGGTATCTGATAAAGCTATCAGAACAGGCGGCTAGGGGGCTGGGCGTCTGTCTTCCTTTGATCTCCATGCTGGCATGCAGAAAGAGATGCCCAGGTGACTTAGCCTAACTGCTGTAGGACACAGGCTGGCTCCAGACTCTAAGAGACTTGGACAAATGGTAAAGCATAGCTCCCTGTCAGCTAAAGCAGGAAGTCAATCCCAAAGTCATCTGGAGTGGGGATTGGGACAGAGGTCTGGAGCCAGGTCTTCCTGGTGCTCTTGTCCTGTGTGAAGATCCCATTATTTCCTCAGCCAGGCCCTGCCTGACTCCCCCAGGGTCTTTCTCAGGGCACCCAGGGGTCTGGGTTGAGGCTGACTTCCATAGGCCAGAGTTGCGTATGCAGCTCAGGCCTGCTCTTCCCAGGAGGAGTCAGGTGACAGATTCTGATCTATTACAGTCTGTCTCTATAATGCACTTCCTGCACTAAATCCTCAAACCATAATGTGAGGACACAATGCAGTGGGGGCCCAATCTGTGCCCGACTCTGTGTGTGTGTGTGTGTGTGTGTGTGTGTGTGTATCACCCCACTAGCACCCAGAGGTCACAGAGTCACTTACTGTATATGTGGAGATTCACATATGGAATGTTCATAGGGTGTAGTATCTGTGTTCCATTGGGGTGACCTTCCACAGCAGCAGGGACCCATTGGTGTACGGTGTCTCTACCACTGTATACACTCACCAACCTACTTGAATTAGTGGCTGTGACATATTGCCCGATTTCAAAGATCTTAGCTGGAAATGGTGGTTTGTACCAGCAAAAGGCTCCAAGCTTCTCCGGCAGATTATAAACAAGGGGAAGAACATTTCCCCTTCAGCGGCATTTGGGAGCATTACATCAGTGGTGATGTATGCAGAGTCCCAGCAGGTTAAAAATGAGGCTAAAATGGAAGATGGTGACCTGGGTCCTGTGCAGGCACAGTCATCCCTCAGCCTAGCTGGACTGGTGAGGGTGTGCCTGTCCCACGCGTGGTGAAAAGCAAGATGACCTCCGTTCCCTCAGTGCCCCAAATCTGTCATTTCTTCTGTCGAAGCTCTCTCCTCAGGTGTCTGCATGATTCACCCCTCACTGTCCTCAGATCCCTGCTCACTCCCATAGCACATGGTGGAGATGATGCCTTCACTGACCACATCCTCTACAGTCCCTGGCTCTTCACTTTCTGACCCTTAAAGAACAAAACAACACAGTTCCCTCTGTGGTTCTGATCAACCCCTCAGTGCACCTTCAACTGCCCTTGCTGGCTGTCTTCCAGTCCACTAGAAGTAGGCCAGTGTGTGGACAGGGCTGGTCTGCTGTTTTTGGAAGGTCAAGGGCCTGCAGAAAGCTTAAATGCTGGTGAGTGAATGGATGAATGTCTCATGTCCAATGGGAATCTACAATTTACTTATAAATTTCTCAGGTTTGGAGATAATGAGAATGTTCAGTGTCCCAGGTTGTTTTCATTTCTAAATGTATTTTCTGTCCGTCTGTGTGTGTGTGTGTGTGTGTGTGTGTGTGTGTGTGTATGTGTGTGTGTGTTAGGGTGTGGGTGAGTGTGGGTGGTTGTCTGGGAGCAGGCATGTCCATCTACTCCTGTGTGTATGGTTTGGTAGATGCCACAGGACAGCTTGAGGGAGTGGGGTCTCACTTATAACCTTGTGGAAACAGGTTGAACTGAGACGGTCAGGCATGGCAGTCCGTATCCAGTGAGTTGAACCATCTAATTGCTCCCCCCACCCCCACCCCCGATATTTTTTGAAGAGTCACCTTGTGATGGCTTGGAAACATCAATCTTCACAATGGTGATCAACTTTGAGTAGGAAACATTCTGGCTCCTCCTCCCTACCCCCCCACCCCCCCCCCCCCACCCCATCCCCCTTACCATCTCCTGTTCACCAATGGCTTCCCGCTGCTGAGCCGCTGTCCCTGCTCCCCATGTCCTTTCCCCTGGGGCTCAAACACAAACCCCAATTCTTCTTTCAAGTTCTCTGGCTCCTTGGAGTCCCTGAGCTCTGCTCCTACACACAGTCCAAGAACGGCCTCCCCACCGGCCCGCAGGACATCCAGCAGGTGGTGCGCCCTCTGCAGGAAGGTACAGGAAAGGCCCCCATGACCGCTGCTGCCTGCTCTGTCACACTGAGCAAAGAGGGTGATAAGCATCCAGGTGTCCCACGAGAACAGCAGCTCACCCCAGAGCTGAACTGAGCGGTGTCCATGTGGGCACCCAGTCTGATCTGTGTCCTCGGTGCTCTGAGGTGGCATTTACTCCCAGCAAGATGACAGAGATGAATCATGGGATAGCATGGGACCATCTGAGAAATGACCAGGAAAGGGGTCTGGTCCATTATGACTGGAGTCACACCAGTCAGGCTTCTCTGGTCCAGGACAGAGGCTGAGGGACAGCTGTGTCTGGACTTTGAGGTTGTGAGAAAGAGGACATTTACGTCCTGGAAGAGGGCTGTGGCTCCCCCAGTGCTGGCTGAGCCTTGCATTTGGCCAGCCCATGTCCTCCCCCACCCATCTAGGAAGCCTGGGTGATTCCCCTGTGGTCACTGTCTTTCCCCATGGAAGATGCCAGCAGGGAGGGGACTGCACAGGTCCCTGGAACGGCACAGTGCTCAGGTGCAGGAAGACGCCAGGAGATCAGACAGACTTGTGGGAGGGAGCTCTGGTCAGCTGGGACAGGGGTGGAAGCCAGGCTACAAATACTGTTCTGAGTGTTGATATGTGTCCTGATGCCGCCCCCTGGTGATCAGTGGGAGAACTGCAGCTCATGTCTGGGTGCTGTCCACATTAGCAGAGCCTGTTACCATTTGGGTCCTGGAGAGAATCCCCTGAACTTAATTCCCTAGGACAAGGCCTTGCGGGGAGAACCTGTGTCTTCTGTCCATCTGCTTGGCGACCTTGATCTTCTTGTGAAGTGTCTTGAACCCATCAGGACAGTTGGCTGATGGCCTGGGCACCTGGCCAGCCATGATCTCCATGCTGCATCTCAGAAGGAGATGCCCTAGTGACTGAGACTAAATGTGGCTGACATGGCAGTGCATGGCTGGTTCCACATCCTATGAAGATGGAAGCAGTAAATAAAGCCTTGTTCACTCCCAGCTCTAACAGGAAGTCAGATTCCAGCCCTGGAGAGAATCTAAGCAGGATCACCTAGGCTGGAGCCTGGGACTAGCGGTGGCAGCCAGGGCTCCTTGCTGCTCACCTCTCTGTGAAGACAGCATGCTCTCCTCAGCCACGTCCTGCCTGACATCCAGACTCTCTCAGGGTCATGCTCATGGTGAAATCCTGAGAGTTTAAGCTCAGTCTGACATCCTTGGGCTGAGTTACCTACCACAGCCTCTCCTCTCTGCAGGGTGGAGTCGATGAGGGGTTGAAGTCTCCTGCAGTTTGTCTCTGCCTTGTGTCCTGCACTAAATGCTCAACACACACGGAGACACAATACAGAGGGAGACAGGCACAGGCTGGGTGTGACTGTACTGAGTGTGTAGATTAGAATTAACCCATCCAGCACCCAGAGAACACAGATAAGGATGTGTATTTAATGATGTAAAGAGGTGTTGCATGTGTTTCACCTTGCCTGCCAAAGGTCCCTGATTGGTCCAATAAAGAGCTGAACTGCCAATAGCCAGGCAGAGAAAGGATGGGCGAGCTGGCAGGCAGGGAGAATAAGTAGGAGGAGAAATCTGGCTCCAGCGAGAAAAGAGAAGAAGAATGGAGAGAATGAGGGAGAAAGAGAGGGACCGGCCTGCGGTAAGAAGCCAGGCAGCCACCAGACAGACAGACAGGAGAAGCAGTGAAAATAAGATATTCAGAAAGAAAGAAGAAAAAAAAAAAGCCCTGAGGCAAAAGGTAGGTAAAGAGAAACAGGTTAATTTAAGTTAAAAGAGCCAGCCAGAAATGAGCCTAAGCTAGGCAGAGCATTCATAACTAATAAGAAATTTCCCAGGGTTGGGGATTTAGCTTAGTGGTAGAGCGCTTGCCTAGCAAGCACAAGGCCCTGAGTTCGGTCCTCAGCTCCAACAAAACAAAACAAAACAAACAAACAAAACAAAAAAGAAAGAAAGAAATTTCCCTGTCATGATCTGGGAGCTAGCTGGTGGCCCAAAATAAACATCCTGGTACAGATGAAAACATGTTTGTTCATTTTTTTTTAAAGATTTATTTATTATGTATACAGTGTTAAGCCTACATATATGATTGCAGGCCAGAAGAGGGCACCAGATCTCATTACAGATGGTTGTAAGCCATCATGTGGTTGCTAGGAATTGAACTCAGGACCTCTGGAAGAGCAGCCAGTGCTCTTAACCACTGAGCCATCTCTCCAGCCCTCATTTTTAATATATGTACCTAAACATCATAGAATGTGGAATCCAGTGTGTTTCTGGGTGATGTTCTAGAATGGAAGGGGTCCTCTGGAATATATTGTTTCTGTATCTCTGTGCTTAGGCCTCAGCCTACAGAAATCAATGCCTATTACACATCATGCAATTTTATGACTGATGCCTACAGTGATCCTTTTGTACTAGGACAAGGCTTGATGATTCTCTGGCAGATTCGAGACACGTGGAAGAAAGATTTCCCCTTCAGCATGTGGGACAGCAGCACGGGAGGCACTGGAATTCTGCAGTAGGCCAGAGGAATCCAGCAGGCTAAATATGAGTCTGGAAACAGAGAGAAATCTATCAATACTGAGCCCTTTGTCTTGGGTGAAAAGATGGGGTTCTGTATCCTGAACAGATGTGGACAGACCTCAACCTAGGACAGTGGGTGAGGGTGTCTGTCTTATTAGGTGAAGAAATCAACATGACCTCCATCCCTGAACCTGTCCATTCCCCTGTATGGACTCTCTCCTTGGGACTCTGCATGACTCACTACTCACAGCCTTCAGATCCCTGCTCACTGCCAGTCCTTGGAGGGGGTGGATGCCTTCCCTGGCTCTTCCTCTCTAGACCCTGGCTTTTGACTTTCTCTGTTTTAACCTCTGTTCTCTTGTGTTTCCAATAAGCCCCTGACATCACTTCTAAATGCCCTTGATGGTGTTACCATCCATTAGAACTGGGGCTGTGTGAGATCAGTAATTGGTCTACTCTTTTCGGAAGGCACAGTGCCTGGAAAAGGCTCAGGTAGCCATGAATCAATCAATCAGGAGTGTCCTGGGGCCCTGCATGTCCTAGGTGTAGTCACAAATCCTCAGGTTTTAATTTAATGGAAGTTAATGCCACAGTTTGGTTTAACTTTGTTTATGGTGTGTGTGTGTATGTGTGTGTGTGTGTGTGTGTGTGTGTGTGTGTGTGTGTGTGTGTTTACATTCTATAGCAAGTATGCAGAGGCCAACATAGATTATTTGGTTCTCTCTCTTTCTTTCTGTTTTTTTATTTTTTTTCTTTTATTTGTTTGTCTTTTTTGTTTTCGAGACAGGGTTTCTCTGTGTAGCTTTGTGCCTTTCCTGGAACGCTTTGGAGACCAGGCTGACCTCGAACTCACAGAGATCCGCCTGCCTCTGCCTCCTGAGTGCTGGGATTAAAGGCGTGTGCCACCACTGCCTGGCCTTGATTTGTTTGTTCCTTTGTTCTTTCCCAGACAGGGTTTCTCTGTGTAGCCCTGACTGCCCTGTACCTCGCTCTGTAGACCAGTCTGACCTCAAACTCAGAGATCAGCCTGCCTCTGATTCCCACATGCTGGGATTAAAGGCGTGCGCCGCCTCCGCCACCACCACCTTGCTGTTAGTTCTCTCCTTAATGTGGGATCTGAGGATTGAAATCAAGTCATCAGTCTTGGCATTAACCTAACCTTGGAGGCATCTCACCGGCCCACCCCTGTTTGATGTTTTTGGAAAGTCACCCTTCCTGTTATGTTGGGAACATCAGTCTTCAGAATAAAGTGGCCAAAGTCATTAGCTTTGGAGAACATCTGCTTCTCCTCCCCTGTCCTCTTACCACTTCATGCTCCCTGAGAGCTGCCCGCCTCTGTGTCTCCTCCTCTCAGGCTGCAGACAGAAACCCCGAGTCTCCTCTCAGGCCCCTGTGCTCCTAGGGAGACCCCAGCCAGTCTCTAAGCTGCTCTTCTCACCCCCTGGCAGAGGAGGGTCTCATCCCCTGTCTGTCAGGACACAGCCCTGCACCTTTAGACCAGATCCCACAGCCTCAATGAGGGTGTGCTCCTTCAGCTGCCAGGTAAGAGCAAACTGAGCCCCGATGTGACAGCTCTGTCTATGGAACCTTGTTCTTTGGCGTTCCTTGTGACTTACACTATGCTGAACTAAATCCTGAGATGCGTGCGACACTCCCCAGCAGTGCTAACAGGGCAGAGGCAACAGGACTTTTCCTTTGTTCTGGGAAGTGGTCCAGGATTCCTCAGGGAAAGTGCTCAGGGATCTGGTCCTGAGATGAAGGCTGCTGTCTGAAGAGGTTCTGTGGCCCCACTTTCCAGCCCTCTCATGGATGGAAGTGCCTCCCTTCCATCCATCCCCCTCTCCATCCCCCCTCATTTTCATCATAATGAAGCTCTTCTCGGGTTTAAAGGAAAGCCTCTTCCTTAAGTTCCTTGCATGTCTAGATTCTCCCACATCTTTTTTTTGTTTGTTTGGTTTTTTGTTTTTTTGTTTTTTTTCGAGACAGGGTTTCTCTGTGTAGCTTTGCGCCTTTTCCTGGATCTTGCTCTGTAGACCAGGCTGGCCTTGAACTCACAGAGATCCACCTGGCTCTGTCTCCCAAGTGCTGGGATTAAAGGCATGTGCCACCACTGCCCGGCGATTCTCCCACATCTTATTGTTTCTGCATGATCCTCTCTTCCAATCTCCAGGCCCCATCATGGCCTTAAAACCCTTTTGATAGGTTTTCTGTCCCCTGATAATAGATTTCTCCATTGGCACAGTAAGCAAGATCAAGCCGAATTGAAAAAATATAACAACAGGTTTATTTGAGCAAAGCAACACCCAGGCAGGTTCTCCAGTCCCAGAGATCAAGGCTGGAGAAGCTGCAGACCTGAACTAAAGCAAGGAGATTATGTAGTTTTTAGGCAAGGGGTGATGATGTGTCCACCACAAGCCGGCTTTGTGCCCAAGTTTGATCAAAAGGTGAGCCCTTTAGGTGGGGACTTGGGCTGCAGGCAACTTCAGGGTCGGAGCTGCCAGAGCTGCCAAGAATGTGGAACTAGGTGTTTGGGCACCTTGTCTTTGTTGGAAAGTCTCTGAGAGGGCAGGGTTTGGAGAGACAGGAATGGGGCTTTCCGAATCACGGAGAAGTGAGTTGGAGGTTCCAACCGTACATCCCAACCTTTTTGGATATATGGGTGTGGTTCAAATCTGGCTACTTCCTGCTGGCATTGAATGATGTGGGAAGGAGGAGTCGGGAGTTGGTGGGCTCATGCTCAGAGGAAGGAACAGGTGAAGAAGCATTTGGCTAACCTCCACCCTGGAGACCTCACGAATCAGTTCCCGGAGGAAGTGGAGAAGGCAAGTTGGCAGGAGAAAAAATAGGCAGATTATTACCACGGGTCCTATGAATGGGGCTAGCCATTGGAAGAGTGAAGACCACTTCCAAGACTGGAACAGAGGTGTGCCCTGGTTATGTTGGTTCTTCAGACAGTTTGTGGAGTGACCTGAGATTAGTTTCCACCAGGCCAGATTCCTTGATACAGTAGCAGCTCTCTTTCCCCAGGAACATGCAGGTGTCTGTACGACAGCTGGAACAGATTTACACCTTGGTATCATAGCAAAGGCTATGGCTTCGAGTTAAAAGGCATGAATATTTTTCCTATGTCTAGAGAGCCTGGTTTTAGCCTGATGAAACTCACCTTTAAGTCTATACTTAGAAGACGACCAGAGGAAATTGAAAATCTTGAGCTTGTGACTGAACAGTAAATTGTCAGTGCTCTATCAGTTTATCAGAACTCCATTTACCAATGCTAAAACTCTGAACCTCCGAAAGTCCAGTGTCACAATAGCATAGAAAGGGGACAGAAGTCTGAAACATCTTTACATACCTTAAATCTTTTACGTACACCTTTATAACTTGCATTTATACATTTTAAATCATTTTCTGTGTCCCTTCAGTGGAAAGTTACATCTGAAACCCATTTATCCTTCACTGTGAAGGCTGTGAAGAAGGCAAACCTGTCTGTATTTTTGACAAGAAACTTAACTAATGAACTACAAGGTGGTTGTAGCCTCGAGTGGTGGTGAGGGGCTGTAAACTGGCGAAGTTATCAGTAGCCTCATCATCAAACACCGCCAGATCTCAGAAGGATAAATTTCCCCCGAGTAAGCAGATGAAGCAGCTTCCGGATCTATTAAAATGACAGGGACTTCCGGCCACGTAGACAGCTACCCCAGGGTCCTCCACGGTCACTGGGGACAGAAGTCCCAGGGCAGCATCAGTCTTTGGCTGCCAGGTCCAGAAGACCTGGACTTTCCTGTGGGGTAGGAACTTGGGGTGTGGGAGGACCAGCCTACCTCGTCTAGGCAAAGCGAGGCAATCGATCCCCAGTGTCCTGCCTGTCCACAGTCTGGACAGGGCCTTGGCAGCAGCTGAGGTGAAAAGTAGGTTTTATTCCACCCCGTGACCAGCTTTGCCACATTTGAAGCAAGCTCCAGGTAGAGGTTCTTCTGTGCCCATCCATCTTTGGAGAAGATAGGGGTACTGCCAGGAACTGGCATGTCTCTCTACCATAAAAAGCTTTAAAAAAAAAAAAACCATTTTAAATGCCATGTTCTTAGATCTCTGAAGTATCTGAGGATTAAGATCATACATTCACAGAGACATTATAATAAAATGTCTTAAAATTTTTAAGATGTCCCATAGCCTTACAAATTTAAGTATTTTAAAACAGTTTCTTTAAAATATCCAGTTTACTTACACTTTCTGTAAAACTTTAAATTTTTCTTTTAAGGAAGTTTAAGATTTCTGGTAATATCCAACTAAAGTACCTTTTTTTTATCTCAAGAATGAAGACATAGAGCACAACCGTAATTTGTAGAAAGCAAAACCAAGTTTCAACAGTGTAAACAACTCAGTGTCTCTAAAATCAATACCAAGTGAATAATTCTTACATTACAAAATCTGGCTGCCAGCAAGATACATCCCTGTACAAGAATGCCTGGAGGTACAGCTTTAATACCTTTTTAAACCAGCACTGTTTTAAAGCCTACATTTCATAAACCTTGTTTTCAAAACGGGACAGGAATTATCATACAAAAATCCATCTTAATCCAAAACATCTTGGAGACCTGTCATTGCCTCCTTGGTAGGCCCACCCCACATGATTACCTTTAATCAAGATGGCATGAAGTCACATAACCACCCTCTTTTCCAACCCTAGTCAAAATGGCGACTGCCCACATGGCTGTACTTAGATTAGTCAGGATGGCGGAAAACCATGTGTTATTTCCTAGAACAGCTCCAATTTGGAGTTACAAATTTTAAGTTAGCTGGGCATTGGTGGTGCACGCCTTTAATCCCAGCACTCAGGAGGCAGAGGCAGGTGGATCTTTGTGAGTTCTAGGCCAGCCTGGTCTACCGAGTGAGATCCAGGAAAGGCGTAAAGCTACACAGAGAAACCCAGTCTCGAAAAACAAAATGAAACAAAAAAACAAGTTTTAAGTTAATTTTTGTCACAGATTTTTTTTTTTACCATAAAAATTGGGATTCCCTTAGTTGTTTTTTAATAAAGTAGAGCAGCACAAAACAACTTTAATATTATTTATACCCAAATGACATATAAATATCTGATATTACATCAGATTCAGTGGCCAGAAAGCCCAGAGGTAAGTTCTGAGCCTAGGCAGCTAGTTTCAACAGTAACAGCTGAGCTAGCACCAAGACACAGGGGACATAGTAAACTCACACATCCAAAACCAGTCAGAAATGAACGTGCAGTGGCCACATACATTTATAGATTTAATTGCGCTTGACACAGTTTTGTTGGCTCCATGTCTGCAAGAAGACTTACAGGCTCAGCTCCTCACATACATACAAAATAGACAAAACTCTTCTAACAACAAGACCAACAGAACTTTCCACAGGAAACAGACTTGGTCACAAACTCCGCAGAGTTTTTTTGTTTGTTTTTGGTTTTGGGTTTTGGTTTTTGGTTGTTTTTTTGTTTGTTTGTTTGTTTTGTTTTGTTTTTTTGTTTTTTTGTTTTTTTTTTTGTTTTTGAGACAGAGTTTCCCTGTGTAGCTTTGCGCCTTTCCTGGAACTCACTTGGTAGCCCAGGCTGGCCTCGAACTCACAGAGATCCGTGTGGAGGGACACAGAGAGAGTGTCAGAGTCGAACATCGTCGGGGTGGTCAGGCTGGCTGCAAGGCGGGAGAAAACCAGGAGGTAGAAGAGAAGGAGGGATGTGGAGTCAAATTTACAAATGATCCGTACAGACCTTACTGAGGGTTAGCTCAGTGGATGCTATAAGAGACAACAGGCATGTGCTAGACACACGGCAGCTGGCCTCTCCCGCTCCGGCTCTCACATAACAAGTTCAAGGGTGGGACGTTTTCGAAGTTTAGGTTGAGAGAGCCGACAGAAACAAACGGAGATTGGGGATCTGTTGCAGGTGGATTGGGTGGGTAGGATCCCAGCACCAAAGACAAGTTTTTTTTAAAAGGTGGAAAAAAAAAAAAAGGTGAGGTGGGTACCTTTGGGGCAGGCGGAGAGTGAAAGGCCGTGTTGGAGTGGAGACGTGAGAGAGGTGGGCAAATAGACAAAACAGGGAAGAGCCAAGAGGGAGAAGAGAGGTGGTGTGTGTGTGTGTGTGTGTGTGTGTGTGTGTGTGTGTGTGTGTGTGTGTGTGTCAGTGACTCAGGCACCTCAGTCGGGGAGGAGGGTTCAGGATCAGTCCCTGGGTGAAAAGGCGTCTGGAACCACCACAACCCTGGTCGACAAAACCCGGGCCACCAAGTACTGGCTGCAGAGGCGGGGTGGGAGTGCGGAGCTCACAAATGCTGGATAAGGGAGCTCAAACCATTTGTTTTGGGTGTATGGTTGAGAGAGTCCCGATTTGGATAAATTTCAAAGCAGACAGCCCAGGGGTGACTGAGGATCCAGTTTAGACCCAATGTTGCCCGTGTCCAAGCCTGTACAGGAGACAGAACACCAGGATGAGGCGTCGCACGAAATAGCCTGGGGCCGAGCAGCGGAAGTGGGGATAGCCAAGAAGGACATCTCCTAACACAGAAGTCCCCAGGCTCAGAGGCGATCTCCGACGTGACCACGGCTTGGCAGAGGATCCCAAAAGTCCTGGACCCTGAAAGAGGTACCTGGTACCTCTATAGGCAGTGGCTGGGAAGTGGGTGACTTACCCTGAGTTGTAAGTTGATCACATCTGAAGGAAAGATAAAGGGAGAGGAGTGGCGCCCCCACGTGGCTGGAGGACCCAGTCCATCCAGCTGGAAGGCTCAACTTCCCCCATAATAGATTTCTCCTCCAATGCAGTAAACCAGATCAAGCGAATTGAAAAAGTGTAACAGCAGGTTTATTTGAGCGAAGCAACGTCCAGGTGCGTTCTCCAATCCCAGAGCTCGAGGCTGGAGAAGCTGCAGACCTGAACTACAGCAGGGTGATTATATAGTTTGTAGGTGAGGGGTGATGACGTGTCTGCCACAAGCTAGGTTTGTGCCCGAGAGAGCAGGGACGACCTCTGCTGAGTCTTGGCTGGGTCTGTGAGAAGCGGAGGGAACCACTGCCCTCCTCAGAACCCTTGTGACACAGAAACCCAGCTGATCATCCAGGCTACCCTACAGGGGTAATTTACATCCAGCAGGGAGGTGACAGAGATGTCTCCCAAGGCTAGGAAGTGAGTAACTGGATGATGGGTGTTGAGGGGAACTTATCTATGTTCACTAGTCAGAATCCTGTTCCAGGACAGGTATCCAGGACTATGACTCAAACAAGCAAAATTAAAATAAACAAATAGAAAAGCAAACAAAAGTGTTGTAGTCCTGAGCATTTTGAAGCACTTAAGAACTTTTTATATTTTTAAGGCATATTAGACAAAGTTAGCTAAATACTCCTGACAGCGCACTTAGAGGTTTTTTGTTTGTTTGTTTGTTTTTGTTTTTTGGTTTTTGGTTTTTTTTTTAGCTGAGGATCGAACCCAGAGCCTTCCACTTGCTAGGCAAATGCTCTACCACTGAGCTAAATCCCCAACCCACTTAGAGGTTTTATAAGTCAAGGCCACACAGCTAGGAAGTGCCTAGTTTTACATGTGCATAGCCTCTGCACTAAGGAGGCTGAGGCAGGAGGATTCTTTTGTTGGGGACCAGTGTGATGGGAATATGTAATGAGTTCCAGGCTAACTAGCCTCAACTAACAGTGAAAAGTAAATGTAAGTTAATAAATGTGAGTAATTAATTCAGTGGTAAACCAAAGGGATATTTGGGACTCAATCTCACAATAGCCAGAAGATAAAGTTCTTCTCTGCTCACTAACTGCTCTCCTTCCCGATTCTACCTTCAGATGTCCATCGCTGAGTCAGATGTCCCCTCTAGGTCCCACAGACCCCTGTCTGCATGGACTCTTTCCTGTCTCTTAGTGAGTTTCTCTCTCATGGTCTAAGGACAGGATCAAGACTCACAGTCACCAATGTGTCTATGATAGATCAGAGCACAAGGCAGGGGCTCAGGAACTGGGGTTCCTTTGTGGGTGAAGGTGACTGGGCAGGGCCTTCTCTCACCTGCAAACTCTTTCCAGTGCTTAAGAAGGCAAAATGGTAGCTGAGAAAGACAAAGCCAGGAAGCAGACTTCTTAGGGGGCAGCCATCTCCCCATCCCCACCCCACCCTCACACCTGGCATCATCTGCTCCAGGACAAATGAATGTGCCACTGACCAGTTATCACAAAGCAAGAAGTGGGGGCTGCCAGCCTGGACCTCCACCAGGATTGCCCAGTGTGACCCTGAAGGTCTGCACAGCTAGAAGTCACATCAACCAGAGCCCTAGGGACCAGGTGGGACTGGAGGTCTGGACATGGATCAGAGAGATGCAAGGCAGTAGACAGACAGACAAACACAACTTTGCAGAGACTGCTGGGTTGCTGGGACATTTTCCTCTCCTGTGTCACAGGCAGTGAGCAGTGGGGTGTGGAGGGGAGCCGCTCTACAGGCCCAGCTGGCCAGGGTTCACTTCCAAGTGATCATGTCCTTGTGCAAAAGCTGCAGAGAAAGGCAGGCATCCAGGACGTCAGCATGAGGGCAACTGGCGGAAGCTCAGGAACGGAGACCCTGTACAGTCAGAATGGTGGGTTTGCAATGGGGTCTGGGTGCCGGGCAAGGAAAGAGGAAATCCAGCCGTGACTTCTTTTATTATCTGTGGGCCTTCCTTAATCATTTGTACAGTAAGAAGTCTGAACACATTTTAAAAAAGAAACCTTAGCTGGCCTTAGTCACCGTCCTTTAGTCCCAGCACTTAGGAGGGGATGGATTTCATGGTCTCTGCAGGCTCCTCAGTCCTCCCTCCGTGGAGAAGAGCTTCAGCCCTGCTCCCCAGCCCCATGCTCTGCTGTCAGCTCTGATGTCTTCCCCACTCTGACCTCAGCCTCCTCCCAGGCAGGAGCACCTTCCAGAATCACAGAGACTGTGGGTGGCTCTGTGTCCAAGGCCCTGCTCGGTCCCCTGCACTCTCAGGCTGCCTCCCATCCCTCGCCTCTTCTCCCTCTCTGTGTTTCATCCTCCACACCACACAGTGAGCAGCGAGGCTGGGGAGGGTCTGTGCCCCGAGAAAGTAACAGCTTACCCCAGGGATGACCTCTGCTGGGTCCTGGCCTGGGGCTGTCAGAACCAGAGGAAACCACTGTCCTCTTCAAAACCTTTGTGACACAGAAACCCAGCCGATCATCCAGACCTCTCTGAAGGTAGAATTTACAACCTGTAGGCAGGTGGCAGATGTCTCCCAGGGCTAGGAAGGGATGAAACAGGAGTTGACTGTGTAAGGGAACTTATCCATGATCACTGATGTCACCAGAGTTCACTTCCAGGACAGGTGTCAGGAACAGGTGTGTTAGGAGTGTGTGTGTGCAGGAGGAAGTGACCTGTGTCCTGGAAAGAGGATGTGTGTCCATCTTCCTGTGGAAGGATCCAGAGACACCTTGAGCTTCCTGTGTGGCTGGGCAGTGCCTGGGTCTTTAGTAAAAGTCTACACTGGACTAAAGATGCTGCTCAGCAGGCAGAGCGATGCCTAGTATGTCCTGGGTCAGACCCCAGCACCACATGATCCAGGAGTGCCGGCACCTCTCTGTCATCCTAGCCCTGGGGAGCTGGAGGCAGGAGGGCCAGAGGTTCAAGGTCATCGTCAGCCACAGATGATGCCAGGCCAGAGTGGGCAACACCAGCGTGTGACTCAAACAAACAAAAATAAAGGGTAAATGTTGTAGTCCAGAGCATTCTAAAGTACTAAAGGTTTTTAAGAAACTCATTCATTCATTCATTCATTCATTCATTCATTGTTTTGGGGAGATGGTTTCTCTGAGTAGCCCTGGCCATCCTTGAACTCACCCTGTAGACCAGGCTGGTCTCCAGTTCAGAAGCTTGCCTGCCTCTGCCTTCAAAGTGCTGGGATTAAAGGTGTGCGTCACCACCACTGGCTTCTTTTTTTTAATTTTTTTAATGCATATTAGACAGAGTTAGCTAAATAGTCCTGACAGTGATCTTAGAGGTTTAATAAGCCAAGGCCACACAGCTAGGAAGCATCTGCCATGTTTTACATGTGCAGAATCTCAGCCCTTGGGAGGCTGAGGCAGGAGGATTCTGGTGTTGGGTATACATCATGAGTTTCCAGGGTAACTAGGCTCAACCAAAAGTAAGAAGCAAGGGTAAATTAATAAATATGAATGAATAAGTAATTCAATGGGAAACCAAAGGGATATTTGGGATTAAATCTCACAGCAGCCAAACGAGAAAATTCTTGTCCACTCACTAACTGCACTCCTTCCCGATTCTACCTTCAGATGTCCATCGCTGAGTCAGATGTCCCCTCCAGGCTCCCACAGACCCCTGGCTACACGGACTCTTTGCTGTCTCTTAGTGAGTTTTTCTCTCTCATGGTCTAAGGACAGGATCAAGACTCACAGTCACCAATGTGTCTATGGTAGATCAGAGCACAAGGCAGGGGCTCAGGAACTGGGGTTCCTTTGTGGGTGAAGGTGACTGGGCAGGGCCTTCTCTCACCTGCAAACTCTTTCCAGTGCTTAAGAAGGCAAAATGGTAGCTGAGAAAGACAAAGCCAGGAAGCAGATTTCTTAGGGGGCAGCCATCTCCCCATCCCCACCCCACCCTCACACCTGGCCATCATCTATCTGCTCCAGGACAAATGAATGTGCCACTGACCAGTTATCACAAAGCAAGAAGTGGGGGCCGCCGGCCTGGACCTCCACCAGGATTGCCCAGTGTGACCCTGGAGGTCTGCACAGCTAGAAGTCACATCAACCAGAGCCCTAGGGACCAGGTGGGACTGGAGGTCTGGACATGGATCAGAGAGATGCAAGGCAGTAGACAGACAGACAAACACAACTTTGCAGAGACTGCTGGGGTGCTGGGACATTTCCCTCTCCTGTGTCACAGGCAGTGAGCAGTGGGGTGTGGAGGGGAGCCGCTCTACAGGCCCAGCTGGCCAGGGTTCACTTCCAAGTGATCATGTCCTTGTGCAAAAGCTGCAGAGAAAGGCAGGCATCCAGGACATCAGCATGAGGGCAGCTGGCGGAAGCTCAGGAACGGAGACCCTGTACAGTCAGAATGGTGGGTTTGCAATGGGGTCTGGGTGCCGGGCAAGGAAAGAGGAAATCCAGCCATGACTTACAGATATTTGCGTGCACTTACCCATCATTCATAAAATAAGAAGTTTGAACATGTTAAAAAACAGAAAATTGGGGCTGGAGAGATGGTTCAGAGGTTAAGAACACTGGCTGCTCTTCCAAAGGTCCTGAGTTCAATTCCCAGCAACCACATGGTGGCTCACAACCACCTGTAATAAGATATGGTGCACTGTATACATAAACAAATAAATCTTTAAAAATAAATAAATAAAATTTAAAAGAAAGAAATCTAATGGGCATAGTGCTGCACACCTTTAATCCCAGCACTCTGCAGGCAGAGGCAGGCAGATCTCCGTGAGTTTGAGACCTCAGTGAGTTCCAGGACAGCTAGGACTACTTGATGAGACCCTGTCTCAAAACAAAAGAAAAAAATAAGTCTTAAAGAATGGATCTTTGAGACAGACGGGAGAGGAGACAGGAAAGCACAGGCCACAGCATGGCCTTGGGCAGAGACCCTGCTCACAGCCCATGTGACTCTGGGAGATGCCCCTGGGGCTAAGGACAGTGGAAATAAGAGGGAAGGACACCAGCAGAGTTGACACAGGACGGCACCCTGGGGAGCAGAGACCATGGAGACCCCTTCTCTACTTCTCTGCAAAGGGCTCCTGCTCACAGGTGAGACCAGCTCTGGAGTGTTGTGGGGAGGGCGCTCTCAGGAAGGGACCCTGGGAGGAGGAGACTCTCTGCTGCAGCCCGAGGGGAGAGGACCCAAGGAGAGACAGAGGCTGCTCAGCTGGAAGCTTCAGGGACCAGGGAGTGTTAAGGGAGGGGGAGCCAGATCATTCTCTATTGGATGTTAGTCACAGGGGTCCTGACAGGGGTGGCCATGGTAATGGGGTGTGCTTCCCACCAGAGATTTGCCAGCAGGGGATATACAAGAGAACTGCAAATATCCTGGGTCAGGCCCAGGCTCTTGGGTTTGTAGCCCATCATGGGCTCTGGAATGGGGGTCAGGGCCTTGATGCTGTGCTGTGGGGGTGTGCTTGGAGTTTCCAGGGAGGAGCATGTTGTGGAAGGGAGTGCAGGGGACAGGGCTGTGCAGAGAGAGACCTCGGTGGGCTGGAGCTTCTAAAACAGACTGGGCAATGAGGTGGAAGGATGATGGAGAAGGGCCTGGGACTCTACAGAGGGCATGGAAGCCTCCTCTGTGTGAGGAGAAGGAGTTGGCATTACTGACAGAGAGGAAATGTTGGGACTGTGAAGGAGGCAGCCCTGGAGAGATTCTCTTCATGGGAGAAGAGGTGACATGCCTGAGATGGGATACAGGAACAGACGAAGATCTGTTTTTGAAGCCACATTTATTCAGTGCCGGAGAAGGTGTGGTGTACTGAAGCGTAAGAGCAGCTGGGTAAGAGGAGGCTTCTTTAAGGCCATTGGAAATGGAGAGGGGATTGTCACTGTGAGGAAGTGAGGAGGAGTCGGGGTGGGGCCTTCACTGGGTGAACAGGGGACCTGCTCTAATCCAGTGAAGTTTGAGGTCACATGTTCCTAGGCGCCTGTCACTCACAGGAATCAGGACACCAGGAAGCACATGGTTGCGTTCCTCTCTATACAGCTTCAGGGGACCCCAGAATCTCCTGGAAGGGCAGCTGTGGGAGATAGGGAGTTAGTTATTTACTGCCCCTTGGAATTAGAATTTTCCAGAAGTCCAGAAGCCCAGGGTCATGTGACAGACTCTATCCCAGGTCCATGCCCGCTAGCATGTGCAAAATGCCAGGGGAATGTGTTCTGATGAGCCACTAACTCAAAACTGACATTCCAGCCTCTTTGCTCACTACACACACACACACACAAAGGGGGGGGGGGATAAAGATACACATCATGGGTTGGGGATTTAGCTCAGTGGTAGAGCGCTTGCCTAGCATGCACAAGGCCCTGGGTTTGGTCCTGAGCTCAAAAAAAAAGATACACATCATTATGGGAAAGATGTTTCTTAGACACCAACTCATCTGGCTTCTACAAGCCTGACGGGGAATGAAGAAGATGCTTTTTCCCTTCATTCCTTGTTCCTTGGTGGGTTCTGAGTTGTTGTGTCTTGGGCTCTTATGGGCTTTCTGGAGTCAGGAGGGTGTTGTCCACGTGCCTGAGCAGTCTGCTGGGCTGCATTGTAGATGAACTGGTTCAGGCCTGCATTAAGGAGGGACCCAGGGATACGGGCATCGGGTGGTTATTAGCGGAGTCCTATCCAGTGTCCACCAGGAAGTTGTACTGCAGCTGCCGTCTGACAGGCTCTTGCCCGAGCTTGCATGCAGCAACCATGGCCTCTTGGCTCCTTCTCTGCCCAGACCCAAGCGGTTCACGTGCAGCATAGCGCTTCCTCTAGAACAGTAGTTCTCAACCTGTGGGTCGCATGTCCTATATGGGTCTAATGACCCTTTCCCAGGGGTCAAAAGGCAGTATCCTGCATATCAGATATTTATCTTATGATTCATTACAGTAGCAAAATCATAGTTATGAGGTGGCAATGAAAATGATTGTATGGCTGGGGGTCACCACAATATGAGGAACGGTATTAAAGGGTCACAGCGCCAGGAAGGTTGAGAAACCGATGCTCCAGAAAAAGGCAATCTCCTCTTTTTGTCTGTCACTGCAAAATCTCAGGCTCTCCTGGCCTGTAGGAGACCTTCTGGGAAGGAATTGATCTGAGTTTGAATTTTAGTTAGGCTATGTGTAATTTCAACACAATGATATAGAGACACACAGAGAGAACACACAGATACACAGACAGCCATGGATACAGGCACTTACACACAGACATGTAAATTTACGAAAAATAATGTAAGTCAAACTGGGATATTAAACGCTGTCATTGGCTTTAAAACTGAAAAATTCTGTACTAAGTCCCTGGATACCCCCAGCCCTGCACACTCATTCATTCATTCATTCTTCTGCAGAAGTGAGTCTTTCCTAGGCACATGGCCTTCCCAAAGGCCCTTCCCTGGCCCCTGTACTCACAAAGCCCTACTTCTCATGGACTGGAAGGAAGATACTAACCAGCAAGGTCTTCTAGAAGGTGCAGCCAGGGTTGACGGCAAACACAGGGGACAAACTAACAAGGTTCAGGTCGTGATGGCCCAGGGTCTCTAGAGGAGGTCAGGGAAGGCCTCCTCAACCCCAAATATACTCCCGGGTGTGAGGAGAGACCTGAGGGCAGAGAGCGGGGAGCCATAGACACTCGAGGAGAGAGTTCCATGCAGAGGACCCAGCAACTTCAGGGAACTGGAGAATGTGGGTGATGAAGTTCTCGGCACCCAGTAGGAGAGGCACACCCTGGCCACACAGCTAGGCTGAGAGATGAACACTTCTGCTCAGGACTTCTCATCACCAAACACTAAGGTCCCCATACTGATGGATTTTCTCTCTTTCTTCCCAGCCTCCCTCTTGACCTGCTGGAATGCACCTACTGCTGCTGAGCTCACTATTGAATTAGTGCCTCCCATGGTGGCTGAAGGTGGAAACTCCGTTCTGTTTGTGCACAAAATGCCGTTGAACGTCCAGGCATTTTACTGGTACAAACAGAAAGATCCGACCAAGAGCTATGAAGTTGCCCGGTACTTAACACCCGATAACACAACTTCGAAGATGCCTCAACACAGCGGCAGGAAAACGGTGTTCTACAGTGGATCCCTGCTGATCAGAAACGTCACCCAGGCTGACAGCGGATTCTACACCTTACTAACATTTAACACAGAAATGGAAAGTGAACTAACACACGTGTATCTGGAAGTCCACAGTAAGTGACCTCTGGGTGTGGGGTGTGACCCGTGGGTGTGGGGTGGGGTTCATTCCATTTCACACATACAGGACCATCAGGCATAGACGATGCCAGACTCCTGCATGTGCCTCCCCGCTGGAGTTTGAGCATTTAGTGCAGGACACACACTAGGGAGGAAAAAGTACAATAGGTCGGAGTCTTGTACCCAACTCTGCCTCCGGAGAGGAGGGTGTGAGTATGCTCTATAACTCAGTCTGAGGAGTCACCCTTAGCCCAAACTCTTGGGGCTTCACCATGAACATGGCCCCGAGAAAGACGGTTGGGATTCAGGCAATACATGTCTGTCTATGGCCTCAGGCCCAACTTCTCCACCCTGGAGGCCTTACCCGGTGTCCATGGACTAGAGAGGGCTGGCTGGGATCTGAGGATGAACCACCATCATTGGGTCCCCTCCCCTGTTCTTTCACAGAGCCTGTGGCACAGCCCTCCCTCCAAGCACACAACACCACAGTAACAGAAGACGGTTCTCTGACCCTCACCTGCCTCTCAGAAGACCCTGGACTCTCCATCCGCTGGCTCTTCAATCACCAGAGCCTGTATTTCAATGGCAGGATGACTCTGTCCCAGAAAAACAGCCGACTCAGCATAGATCCCGTCAGGAGGGAGGATGCTGGAGAGTACCAGTGTGAGGTCTCCAATGGGTACAGTTCTAAGATGAGTCTCCCAATCCAAATGTCTGTGACCAGTGAGTGACCTCCCCTCTCTCCAGGCACCACAGTGGGGGGGGGTGGGGGTGGGTTTCTTTGTCGATGATATGGAAAATGGAGAACCGTTCCTGGGGAAAATCATCAGTGAAGACAGCAAGAGAGCCGGCATGAGAATGCAGACCTGGAACCCCAGGTTAGACATGAGTCAGGAGGAATGTGAGTACAAGGTTAGGTTAACCAGCTAGGGTTACAAAGAGACACCCAATCTCAAAATAAAATAAAATAAAATCCAATGCAAAGGGATTAATTAAGGGTTTAGGTTCTGAGTCAAGTATGGCTAATCCTCGAAAACCGTGGGGAACTGATTTCAGGAGCCCCTCAGACTTCTGTTCTGAATCCCCTGCTAGAAATGGTGCAGTGCTTACATAGAAGCAAACCTATCCTCCCACGAGCTCAAATCATTTCCGATGCCTAACACCAGTGCTGCCGAGACACCGTCACCCGTGTGAAGTGAGGAAGAGCGTCAGGAGCAGGGGTTGCCGTGTTTCACTGAGGACAGCTGGTTCCTGAACACTTTGGGGGTCTCAGTTTGTTCCACCCACAGATGGAAAACCCATGGTGTAAAGGCCCAATTGGACCGTTTCTATCCTGAGATTGGCATTTACAGTGTGACCTTGAACACAATTTTTATTTTCTGTTAACAGTATGCGTGTGTGTGTGTGTGTGTGTGTGTGTGTGTGTGTGTGTATTTGAATGGTTTCCCATTTTAGCCATTTTGAAGTGTACAGTTCATTGGCATAAAGCATCTTTATATTACTGTGCAAACACCACCACTGTCCATTTCCAAACCATTTCTAAGCGTATTCCATTTCCTACAGCCCCTGATAATGAGCATTCTACTTCTGTCTCCATGTATGTGTTCACCATTTTTTGTTAGCATTGTACAAAGTGTGATTCTGTTCTCTCAAGCCATTCGGTTGGTGGCGTCCTACTGGCTGGATATTCATTAAAGAGCATCCCTGGTACGGTTGATACATCTTTGGTTGGTTATTTTACATTCTTGTGTACTGTCAACCACCAGATGACAGTTTGTCTTATTTGATTTTCAGCCTTAAATTCATTTGCAACTCCATGGGACTGCTAGAGTCGGTGTCTATCATCAAAGAACCTGGGTAGTGTCCTCTCAGCCTTGGGGTTAGTTTTGCTAAGAGGAGGAAAACCAAAGGCCTCAGTGGGGTAAAGGGCATGGGCAGTTGAACCAATTGGAGGGTCTTGTACCAGGTGAGTGGTGTCTTGAGTAAAGCTGTCCTATCCACAGCACCCCCTTGTGGCAGCTCAGGACACGGTGAGTGCTGAGTGATTGCTACATCCCCTCTGTTGCTTGAAACATTCAAGACACTGTTACCGGCTCCAAGATGCCTCACGGGGGAAGGGAGGGGGAGCACCTATTACCCTGCCATGTGAGACATGAGGAGTAATTCACTGTCTCTCTGATGAGGAGGTTCCAATATGCCAGCCTGTACATTTGGGAACAAGAGCAACAGACTCTGCCAAGTCGTATCTCTCCATGCTTCCTTACCCCGTAACAAAGTTAGCATGCATTTATTCCTGTGGGGTCTCTGTGTCCCATTGTTGCTGAAGTTTTCCTGGTCCTGCCCAGCTCCCGAGGCCTTGTGGCCGCTTAGACCCAAGTAAACACACAGAGGCTTATATTAATTAAAACTGCTCGGCCATTAGCTCAGGCTAACTATTGACTAGCTCTTACACTTAAATTAACCCATAATTCTTATTTATGTTTAGCCATGTGGCTTGGTACTTTTTCTCAGTTCAGCCTTCACATCTTGCTTCCTCTGTGTCTGGCTGGCGACTCCTGACTCAGCCTTCCTATTCCCAGAATTCTCCTCTCTGCTTATCCCACCTATACTATACTTCCTGCCTGGCTATGGCCAATCAGCGTTTTATTTATCAACCAAATCAGAGCAACACACATTCACAGCATACAGAACGATTCCCATCATTCCATCTAAGGGAAAAGAGTACTGTTGAGGCTGGGGATGTCCTGCAATGCAAGAGTATCAACCACTTTTATTGAGTGTGCGTGCACTGTAACATCAACCCAATCTACCCAAGCTTTCATTCTCCACATCCAATTTCTCTCAGTACATTAGGCAAAGTTACACCAAAGAAAGTCTACCTGTGTCCTTGAAGCGGCCAGGTACCGTCAGGTTCCTTGCAGAGTTAATCTTACAGGCTCCATAGATGATCCACGGGGAAAACTCAGGACATATGTTTGTCCATGCAAGAAAGTTCCCTCTGGTTACACTGGACATGCATCAACTTGGGCAGTTAGCAGGAAGGCTGTTTTAGCTGTTAAATTATCAATTTCCTATGAAAGATTGGGGTCAAGGAGACCAGGGACACTGGGATGAAAATCAGCAAAAGACTCACCTTACTTGGGAAGCAGAGTGCAGACTCTTTATTCTTAGCCATATTATACTGTTACAGCTCTAATTATCAAATCCACAGTGCGTAAGATACCGATCTGTAATGTTTACTCTTTTCTTACTGGACAAAGAGCTGCTTTTTATATGTTACCAATTGAGCCTTTTCCCAGAAGATAATTGCAAAGAACGTGATGATTAGCCAATGAAACATTCATTGGCGTGTGAAAGCAGTATGTTCTGCTACCCTCTGTAAACACCCTCTTGTTTTCAAGGGAGGTCTGGCAAATGCATTGTCTGCCCTGACATCAATTTTGAAAATCTCCATCAATTTCTCATTATCTTTTTACATCATATCTGGCTAACTTCTTTGTCTTTTTTTTCCCCTTGAGACAGAGTCTTATGTATCCCAGGTTAGCCTCAAACTTTCTGTGTAGCTAAGGATGACTCAGGACAGAAGATTCTCTTTCCTCTTTTGCCAAGTGCTGGGGTTACATGCCTGCACTTTCACCCTAGTGATGGAGATGGAACCCGTGTCTTCATGCATTCCAGGTCAGCAAGGCCAGCACTGTATTGAGTGAGTCCTTTTTCTGGTGTTTTGGTTTTTGCTGCAAGCCGCAGAAAGATGTGATAGAATCTAGCTAATATCACAAAAGCTACTACTTGGAAAAGTCAAGGACTTCTCCAAATGTCAAGCCGTGGCTTAAGAAGTCTTGATGATATTTTAGCTTTTGTATATATATATATATATTTACTGGTTCCTACAGTGATTTTCTTGCAATGCTATGCATGTTTCCAAGAACTCCTAACAGCGTATTTATCTAAAATACCTATCAAGCATCCAAGGCCAAACAAAACAACACCTGTCTCCTAGGTCAGGAGGATAGCTTTATTTCTTGTGCAATTTAGGGTGAGACCCTCCTTCCTTATAGCTTTACAAATAGACCCCTAACTTCTTACCTAACCACTTCTAGGAATGTGACTGAGCACATAGATCCCCTTCTTGATATACTAACAGATCGTTAGCTCTCAGTTGACCTCCTCCTTTAACCACTCCATTTTCAGCTTGTAAAAGAAAGCCTGGTGGTCACTGCCTGAGGAAAACTCTTACCTGCCTTTATGACCCCGTAGAATTCAAGCCTGGTGACCTGGCTGGAGGGGGAGGATTGCTATTGCTTGGGTTTATAACTGAACACCTCAGAGAACTTGGGAGGACCTAGAGGTCTAAGGAGATGGAGAGGAAGAGAGGAGTGGAGAACAAGAGGACGGAGAACTGGGGGGGATAAGGAGGATTTTGACTAGAGAAAATGTGTGGACAAAACGGAAGATGAGGAAGAGCTGATGGGGAAATACTAGCTGGGTAAGAACGAGAAGAGAAGGACTCCGATGAGGCAGAATTAAGACGAGAGAATTAAGATAGAACTTAGGGGGAACAGCAGATAAAGGTAGAGAGAAATCAAGCAAGAACGGAGCTAGGTACGAGAAAAGAACTAACGCTGAGTAGATAGGATTTTATCCCAGAGGAATAAAGTAGACGGACAAAGAGCTTGGTGTACTTAGATTCTTTTCCAGAAAATAATTCTCGCTGTTTGTAGTTTCTCTCCTGAGCCCCTGGGAAGTATAACATTAAGGCTGGTCCCTTTAATATTATACAGGAGCTTTTGTTTGTCCAGTGATGGCTAGAAATTTATACTCTAGGCAAGGGCTCTACAAACCCTCCTTTGGGTTTGTTCATTTGTTTGAGACAAGATCTCACTATGTAACCCTGCCTAACCTGGAATTTGCTATGTAGATCAAGCTGGCATTGAATTCACAGAGATCCACTGGTCTCTGTCTCCTGAGTCCAGAGGTTAAATGCAGGAGCCACCCTGCTCAGCTTAATTTTTTTTTTTAATTGCATGTGTGCATGTGTGTCCGTGTGATGGTACAAGCACGTGAATGCAAGCATGTATGTTGTATGATATTTTGCTTGTGTTTTGACAAATAAAGCTTGCCTGGAGATCAGAGGGCAGAGCTAGCCACTAGAGGCCAGACAGTGGTGGCTCACACCTCTAATCCCAGCACTTGGGAGTAGGAAGCAGAAAAATCAGGAATTTAAGGCCACCCTGGACTATAGGAGATGGATCCAGTCTAAAAGAGAAACAGCTTGGTGGTGGTGCACGCCTTTTATCCCAGCACATGGGAGGCTCAAACCTTTGATCCCAGCACATAGGAGGCTCACGCCTTGAACCCCAGCACTAGAGAGGTGGAGGCAGGTATATAAGGTGGGTGGAGATGGGACCTCCTCCCCATTCAGTGTGAGGATTCCTAGAAACAGGATTCCCCGCTTTGGTCTGAGATTTTGTAGACGTAAGAAGTCTCTGGTGGTTGGCTGCTCTGCTTCTCTGATTTTTCAGCTCTCACCCTAATATTTGACTCTGGGTTTTTATTGTTAAGACTAATTAGATTTACCTTTCATAAGTACTCTCAAAGGCTAAAGGGATTGGATTTCCCAGGAACTAGAGTTACAGGTGGTTGTGATATCTACCTACCATGTGTACTGGAGACTGAACTTAGACCCTTTGAGAAGGCAATATGAGTTCTTATCCACTGAGTCATCACTACCAGCCATCTCTCCAGGCCCTCTTTTTGGTTTCTGTAAGGATTCTGTACTTGCGCAGCTCGGGGTCTTGTCTGGCGCCTTATTACGTCATCAGTGGGCAACTGCATCCCAGCCCAAAAGCCGGTCGTGCACCCCCACCCTCTCTCTGCACCTCTCTCTGTTTCCTCTCTGCCAGGCCTGGCTTCTCCGTCCAATCCCCTCTTCTTTCTAATAAAGCCCATTCTAACTCTGCTAGCCATGGCTCATGACTCTTCTGCTAAACAACCAGCGCCGTTTTATGCTTTCAGTTTCTTGATCTGAGGTCTCACGTAGCTCAAACCTCCTAAGTCACCAAGGGTGCCTTTGAAGTCTTGATGCTCCCGCCGTCCTTCCCCAAATGTGAGGATTGTAAGCACTCACCACCACACTTATTTTGTTGGGGTTTTATTTATATGCATACACACCCATACACAAAATTTTAAACCAGGAGTTTGAGTGGATGCCTGTAACCCCTGGCGTTTGGGAGGCTGAAGCAAGAGGATCATTGCAAGTTAGAGGCCAGCGTGTTCTACATAGTGAGTATCAACACGGCAAGATCCTATGGCAAGAAGAACACACACACACACACACACACACACACACACACACACACACACTAAATAAATAAATGTAATTTTAAGATTTTTTTTTTTTTAAATTAAATCTAGGTTCTGCATATGAGAGAAAACATTCAGTGTTTGTCTTTCTAGTCTGGCTTTTTTTTTTTCTCCTGACATAATGATTTCCAGTTGTATTCATTTCCTGCAAATGTCATGGTTTCACCTTAATTCAGGACCGTATAATACTCCACTGTCTGTATGTACCACATTTTTGCTGTCATTCATCCACCGAGGCTTATTCCAGTTTCTAGGTCACGGGAATAATGCAGCAATATGCACAGATGTGAAAGTGGAGTAGAGTCGGGCGGTGGTGGCACACACCTCTAATCCCGGCACTCGGGAGGCAGAGGCAGGCGGATCTCTGTGAGTTCGAGGCCAGCCTGGTCTATAGAGCAAGATCAAGGAAAGGTGCAAAGCTACACAGAGAAACCCTGTCTCAAAAAAAAGAAAAGAAAACTAAGAAAGAAAGAAAGAAAGAAAGAAAGAAAGAAAGAAAGAAAGAAAGGAAGGAAGGAAGGAAGGAAGAGAGAGAGAGAAAGAAAGAGAGAGAGAGAGAGAGAGAGAGAGAGAGAGAGAGAGAAAGAAAGAAAGAAAGGAAGAAAGAAAGAAAGGAAGAAAGAAAGAAAGGAAGAAAGGAAGAAAGGAAGAAAGGAAGAAAGGAAGAAAGGAAGAAAGGAAGAGAGAAATAGAATAAGACAGAAAAGACCAATTACTAGAAACTGATTTATTTCATGATTTACTTAAAGCACTCTTTGTACTGTCTGGTTGCCAAGCATGACTTGCTATCTGGAGAAATAGCCAAAACAATGGGTTGTTACCCTGCCACAGAAGCCACAAACACTTCTATAAAATCTCACTTGCCTGCCCTACCTTGTGTTTTTAGAGTATAAAATGAGAATTCAAACCAGACTGTGGATTGAAACCTTTCAAGAGATATCCTGGCTTCAATCTACCAGTGACTTCTCATCTCTTCCATGCTCAATGGTGTTGGAGTGGCTTACTCCAAAAATATCCCATGTTTCTTGAGGCCCCATTGAGATCTCCTTCACCATGACCCCCGTTGATTGAGAGTTGCCGCCACTCCAGGACCTCTCAGCCAATCAAAAGTCTCTAGAACCAGGAAGAATGCATCCCCAATGGGATTCCAGGAGCCCCTTCTAGCGGCCAAAAGGACTGTGAGATCCAGGACCAGAGTCTCTGAGTGGAAGCCAAAACTAGTCTGGCAGTCCAGATAGGATAGGTAGGGACCCCTGGGAAGACAGGCAGGAAGAGCCAATGCAGGCTTAATTACCCCATAGAAGATTGCTTCTGAAGCCTTGATGAGATGCCAAGGTAGCATTGGTACTGGTCTCCAGAGAAATAGACACACTAGGAATTTACAATGGGAGTTACAATTTATAACTTCTGAATGGATGGTGAATGAATGTATGCATGCTTGTAAACGGCCCCACTGACCTGTGGCTGCAGGATCTGACTGGGCTCCAACCTGGGGTTCTGCTGTGGTTGGCTCACCTAAATGGGCAATTACCTTCCATGATGGGACGTGACCAAGCATGGGGATATATGTGTGATCCTAAAGTAAGACTTCTTAAATCTGGGGGAGGCAGATGGAAGGAAAGACAGACATCTGCTTAAGGTGGAAACTAATCTTCTCTACCTCACTCTATTCACCACAAGGGGCAGCACATATAACCTCCCCTCTCCCCTGACTTCTGATTAGGGAACTCTTCTTGTCCTGGGGTCTGTACAGCCCCGAAACAAGACGCACACAGTCTTGCAAAGATTGTTAAGCCTGAAGGCACTAAAGAAGCATCCTCACTAGCAATCCCCAGAGGGTGAAGTTTGGCATGTGATACTGCCAGTACCACAGGGAACTGAGGTAGTCACAAGACCACTTAATTCTGACCCTCAAAAATCATCTGCCCCATGCAATGCTCACCAGCCTTGACCACAGGCCAGCTCTGCCAGACTCCAGTGGGCTGCATTCCAGGGACTAGCCCATTCCCCTGTGTCCACTAAGGGAAATGGCAGGCCCTCCCTTCATCAAGAAGATGGCAGATATGTTATCCAGCAACATACTTACCTTAAGAGGAAGGAGAGCCCCTCCATGATTGTGAAGAAATTATAGAAGAGATTGTCTCCTCACTGTGGGGGGGAAATGTCTGAGCTAACTTCCAGGTTTGAAAGCCCACCAATTCCTGAGCTTGAAAACCTGCCAATCCCTGAGTTCAAAACTCACCAATCTATGAGCTCAGAAAAACCCAACAATCCATGGACTCAAAAACCCACCAATCTGTAGGTTTTTTTTTTTTTTTTAACTCTTTGGGGACCTGCCACCCAGCTCCCAAATAAATACACAGAGGCTTATTCTTACTTATGAATGCCCAGCCTTAGCTTAGCTTGCTCCTAGAGAGCTTTTGTACCTTAAATTATCCCATTTCTCTTTAACTACGTTTTGCCTCTGGGCTTTTTACCTTTCTTTATTCTATGTATCTTTCTTTCCTTCTTATTCTGTGGCTGCCTGTGTGGCTGGGTGGCTGGCCCCTGGTGTCTGCCTCTCCTTTTCTCACTCCTCACTCCTCTTTCTTCTAAACCTAGATTTCTTCTATTTATTTTCTCTGCCTGGCAGCCCCACCCATTTCTCTCTCCTGCCTATCTATTGGCCATTCAGCTCTTTATTAGACCAATCAGGTGTTTTAGACAGGCAAAGTAACACAGCTTTACAGAGTTAGACAAATGCAACATAAAAGAATGCAACACACCTTTGCATCATTAAACAAAATTCCACAGAATAAACAAATATAACTCGTCTTAAACTAATATTCCACAGAAGCAATCCCTGAGCTCAAAAGCCCACCAATCCCTGTGTTAAAGGTAATAAGTGGTGCTGGTTACCATGCATAAAGGTCATGAGGCACAAGCCACAATAAAACCCAGTATCGGAGCTTTATTGGGGGGGGGGTGTCAACAGAACAAGGCCTGGGGAGAAGCAGGTGCAGAAAGCAGAGAGAGAACAGAGAAGAGATAGTGTGGGGGGGGGGGATAGAGAGGAGGAGGAGGAGTCTGTGTCCGGCTCTCTAAGGGTTCCCGAGCACATGCACAGGCTGGCCTGCAGAACTATGCCACGCATGTGCTGATTGCATGACCACATTTTGTGCACATAATCACCGGTACACACTGATGACGTAAGACGCAAGACCCCTTGCTTAGCTCCTGAACTGCACATGTGCGGCCATGCAGTGGAGTGGGGGCAGAATCCCAACACCCTAGGCTTGGCCCAAGCTCAGGACTTGAAACCATAATAATCCCCACCCTGGAAAGCTCTGCCCCCAAGAAACCCTATATAAGCTCAGTTCCCTGCTGCTTCTCTCCACCCTTTTGTGTCTTTCACAATAAATCTCTTGTGTGAGGTTTGTTGTGTGGTGTGATTTTGGTATTCCTTATCTCCTGACTGCCAGGATGCATTTCCCTGCAGAGCTGCAACACTTCCACTGGGGAAGCCTTTCCCCTCAGAGCTGCAACACTTACACTCATGGCCAGACCTAAAGGATTAGCGGCTCCCCAATTCAGATATGGACCCTTTTACTGATGAGAGCTGAAGCCTACGATAGGGGAATAGCTCTTCACATATCAAGAGACTCAAACCAACAATATATCAAGGAAGGGGACTGCTTGCCTCAGGGGGCAAAGAAGTTAAAAACAGACGGGCAGTGGTGGTGCACACCTTTAGTCCCAGCACTCGGGAGGCAGAGCCAGGCGGATCTCTGTGAGTTCGAGGCCAGCCTGGGCTACCAAGTGAGTTCCAGGAAAGGCGCAAAGCTACACAGAGAAACCCTGCCTAGAAAAACCAAAAACAAAACAAAACAAAAAACAAAAACCTCCCTCCTTCAATAAATGGCATTCGGCATTCAAAAAAAAAAAAAAAAAAACAGAAGAGGGGTCAAGATCATGATGGGGAAACCCACAGAGACAGCTGACTGGTACTAGTTGGAGCTCACTGACTCTGGACTGACATCTCGGGAACCTGCATGGGACTGAACTAGGCCCGCTGAATGTGGGTGACAGTTGTGTGGCTTGATCTGTTTATGGGGTCACTGGCAGCAGGGCCAGGACCTATCCCAGGTGCATGAACTGGCTTTTGGAGCCCATTGCCTGTGGTGGGATACCTTACCAGCCTTGATACAATGGGGAGGGGCTAGGCTGTCCTTCAACTTGGTATGCCAGACTTTGTTGACTACCATGGGAGGCCTTACCCACTCTGAGAAGTGGATGGGGTAGAGTGGGAGGGAGGTGAGGAGGCGGGAGAAGGGGAGGGAGGGGGAACTGGGGTTGGTATGTAAAATGGAAAAAAATTAATAAATAATATATTTAATTAAAAAAAAAAGAAGTTAAAAACAGAGTCCAACTCCTCCAGCTCCAAGACGCTGTCTGGGCCCCCTGGCTCTGGCAGTGACACAATACCAGACTCACACAAAGAGCCGAGGTCTAGTCCATGAGGACACAGCTCCAAAGTCTCCTCTCTTTACCCCCAGACCTCCCCTCACATAGACCAGAAAAGAAGAAAACCAACCAAACAAAAATTGATGTGGGCCAGTGAGCTGGCTCAGTGAGTGAAGGTCCTACTGTCGAGCCTGATGACCTGAGTCAGTCGCAGGACCAGCTGGAGGATAGAGAGCATCAGTGCTCACAGGTTGTTTTCTGGCCTCCACATGGACACTCTGGCATGCCCGTGCACCCCACACACACTCCATAGATGGATAGATAGATAGATAGATAGATAGATAGATAGATAGATAGATAAGTTTAAATGTTAAAAAATAACCTGATAACGGGGCTACTAAAAATCAGGAGGGCTGTCTGAATACCACTGATAGAAAAATAAACACCACAGCGACCCCAGCGACCCAAGCGACCCCAGCGACCCCAGCTCCCGCCTTGTCTGGTAAGCTCACACAGCACCCCTCTGGGGAAAACCGTCCTATGAGAGAACTGTTGCAGAAGCCCATTGTGGTGGCGTTCCTGATCCCAGCACTTGGGAGGCCAGTTTAGTCTACAGGAGAGAGTTGGACTTCCGGAACCACCAGAGCTGTCTTTAAAACAAGAAGAGATGCTGCAGATATATTTGGTGGTCCCGAAGTTGCCGACAATGACCTAATAAGCTAACAAGGACTATTTGCACTGTGCTCAGAATAACCCCAAGCGGGGACCCAGGGACCCATGTCAACACAAAAACCCCTTTGAACATCTAGAAGTGGTCTTTACTGACGTTGAACCCAACAGAAGGGACCAATAGTTGCTGCTTATGATGTGCGCATTCTCAAGCTGGGTAGAATCCTCTCCGACCTGCAAGAGAATTAACTTGGAACTTGTGCACATGCTACCACCCCCAACCTTTAGGCATGATTGTGAAAATAAGTAAGTCACTGGCCAGGGGCTGGAGAGATGGCTCAGAGGTTAAGAGCACTGGCTGCTCTTCCACAGGTTTTGAGTTCAGTTCCCAGCGACCACATTGGGGCTCACAATCATCTGTAATGAGATCTGGTGCCCTCTTCTGGCATAAAGTTGTACATGCAGATAGAGCACGCATACATAAAATTTAAAAAATAAAATAAAAATGGCACTGGCCAAACATTGCCCAGAAACGAACCTCCCTTGATCAGAAATTCTGCCACCTGTACTATTTGGGGTGCACTGAGGGCTCTGTAAATGTGGTTACTCTCCTTTTGAAATAATGCTTGGCCCCTCCCCACTTCCACTGCTCCCAAAGGATTCAGGGGACCTCTGAGAGTGTGAACACACCTGCCTCCAGTGCTGTTTTTGGTTTTGGTTGTTTTGTTTTGAGGCAGCGTTTCTCTGGCCATCCTGGATCTTGCTCTGTAGACCAGGCTGGCCTCGAACTCACAGAGATCCGCCTGGCTCTGCCTCCCGGGTGCTGGGATGGAAGGCGTGCGCCACACCCACTGCCCGGCCTCCAGTGGTCCTTGAAAGACTCAGCTGACATTGCACAACAAGGCTGAAGGTGCCATGGATAGAGCACAAGGCTGTTGTGGACCCAAGCCAGAAGAGCACCATGAGAGCTGACCATCTCAAAATGACTTCAGGATGGAGACAGCGTCTCAGCTTCTCTTCTGCTCCCTGGTGTCCTTCCTGATCCCGTAGATGCACATCGGAGCCAGTTCCCCAACCTTGTCCCAGGGCAGCTCCCTTTCCTGGACACCCACAATATAAACCCACATTTCCCCAGAGGGTTCTTTTTGCCTTATCTCCTTGAGAATAGGCCAACTGTGGATCATCCCCCAGACCTCATCATGCTGTGCTGAAACCAACCACACCAAGAATGCTGATGATGATTCATTTTGGAGATGGCCCCAACCAGTGACAGCCTAAGGACGAGGGGCCAGAGGACAAAACGGTTGTGAGGAAACCTATCGGTGTTACCTTACATAGTGGCCGTGTGTGGACTTTGCCATGAAAGGGAACTCCCACAGCGGGACAAGGAATTAAGGACGTAATGGGTCATTGTGAGGAGGACCTGGGACGAATAATATGGGCACTGAGCGTAGAGAACCCCTTCACGTGGGAAAGCCAAAATACTGGCTTTTGTAAATGCCAGCCACGAGTTCCTTAACCTAACAGACGTAGGTCAAGCCTGCTGAAACTGCTTGTGTGAAGGACAGGGTGCCTATACCAGGGTAGGAATGACTAACCAAAGCCAGACGAATAACACAAAGGGCATATTTAACTGGACCACCTGCTCAGGTCTTAGGAGAAGGCCAATGTGTGGGGAAGGAACGGGGCTGTAACAGCCTGGTTAAAAAAGCAGTAGCTCATCTGGGCGGTGGTGGCACACGCCTCTAATCTCACTACCTTAGAGGCAGAGGCAGGTGGATCTCTGTGAGTTCAAGGCCAGCCTGGTCTACAAAGAACTCCTGTACTCTTAGCAGTCCTGCCAGGAATGGCCCTGATACGGCCCGTGGTGACCGGTTCCTCAGCAATAGGCATCCAGCAAGTTCAGCTCAGCCAGGTCCCTACTCAGATCAAAGGTTAACCACTGCTCAGGAAAGCCTAGACACTCTTCAAAATCAGAGAAATTCTTTGGTCGCAATGTTTCTCTGAACGTTAGAGGATTAGACTTGATTACCACCAAAGAGGAAGGTGATTTTAAATGAAGAATGCTGTTTTTACGCTAATTAACCAGAGAAAATGCCAAAATTTTATTAGAAAGGATTAAGGCAAGAGGTACAAATGAGAGCCTCTGGAGGACAATATGGACAACATGGAGACCCTGGCTGACTCTGCTGCGGAACCTCTTAAATGATAATGCAGGGGCTGGGGATTTAGCTCAGTGGGAGAGCGTTTGCCTAGCAAGCACAAGGCCCTGGGTTCGGTCCTCAGCTCTGACAAAAAAAAAAAAAAAAGATGATAATCAAGGACTTATTTAGGACCATACATCTTAACCACCCTTTCCAGGTTCATCAGAACCAGAAAGAAAGCGATAAAACCATGACACGCCAGGAGTAGCAACCCATTTCTTCAGGATGGGTTCACAGGTCCTAAGAAGCTAAAGAGAGCATGCAGTAGAATAGGGCAGAAAAGGCCAATTATTCGATATTGATTAGTCAGTTTATTCAGTGATCTGCCTAAGTCACTGCTTGTACCGCCTATTGGCCAAGTGTGACTTGCACCTAGAACCACGAATGTTCTAGAGAAACAGCTGAAACAATGGGTTGCTGCCCTGCCATAGAAGCCACAAATGCTTCTGTAAAATCTCACTTGCCTGCCCCACCAGAGGCTTTAGAGTATAAAGTGGGAATACAAACTGGACTGGCGATTGAAGCCTTTTAGGAACTGTCTTGGCTTCAGTCTACCAGTGACATCTCTTCCACTGCTTCTGGTGTCTGGGTGCTTATTTTCCCTTACTTTTATCTTCATGTCTTTAAGTTTTCTCGTGTGTGTGTGTGTGTGTGTGTGTGTGTGTGTGTGTGTGTGTGTGTAAGTCAGAGGACAGCTGGAGGGTTGGTTCCCTCCTTCCTGCATATGAGTTCTAGAGACTGAACTCAGGTCGCCGGGCTTGGCAGCAGGGGTCTTCTTCATCCATTCACCCATCTCTCTAGTGCTGTTTGTAGAGTTTTGAGACAAACTGTGACTCTATAGGCCAGGCTAGCCAGAGAGTCACCATATAACTCAGGAGACCCTCAAATCCATAGCAATACACTTCCGAGGAATTATAGACACACATCACTGTCTGGCCAGGTTGTTTATTTTATTTTATGTATATAATGTATTTATATTTATGAGGAAGGCTATGTCAGAGCTACATCCCTAACCTCAATTATTTTTTTAAATAGAGTACTGCATGAGCATCGAAAGACATTTTTAGGTTCACGGTGTAATTTCTTATTTAAAACTACTATTCTGGCTGGGCAGTGGTGGCCCAGGCCTTTAATCCCAGCATTCGGGAAGCAGAGGCAGGTGGATCTCTGAGTTTGAGATCAACCTGGTCTACAGAGTGAGTTCCAGGACAGCCAGGGCAGTTACAAAGAGAACCCTGTTTGGGGAAGAGAGAGAGAAGACAGAGAGAGACAGATAGACAGACAGACAGAGACAGACAGAGACAGAGACAGAGAGACAGAGACAGAGAGACAGAGAGACAGAGAGACAGAGACAGAGAGAGACATGAAGTACAAGGACTTTGGGGAAGAAGGGGTTTTAGTGGGAGTAGAAGGGAGTAAAAGAAGATAATGGGGGAATATTATGAAAGTTCATTATATATGTATGAAATTGTAAAATTAGAAAAAAAAAAAAACCTCAAAAGAAAAAACTACTCTTCCCAGCATGCCCTCGGGAGGGAACTTTGGAATGGGGGGAGGGTTAGCACTAGAACCACATTTCCCGTAATGCATCGCTCATTTCGCTCACTTTTAGCCTATGGGAATTGTCGTTATACAGAGACCTTCATTGACAAAGTCCAGCATGCATTTGGAGACTAGCTTTCTGGATAGGAAAAGGGCAACCGCAGAGCATGTTGGGAAGGCGTCCCGACAGGGGCGACCCTTACTCGCCAACGCACGCGTTTAAACTACAACTCCCAGAGGGCCGTGCATGAGGAGGAAGGCGGGTTCTCCTGCCGGAAGTCAGCTATAGCCCTGGGCCCCACAACTGCAGGCAGAGCCGGAGCCGCCCAGTTTCCTCGGGACCGGGGCCTCTGGGGTCCCGACAGGGGTCGCCATGGTAACGAGGGGTGCGTCGTACCGGGGACGGGCAAGAGGGAGGGTCCACGCACGGACCGCGGAGTTTCGATTCGGAGCTGACAGGCTTCCTCCTGCTGCGGATGGTCCGGGCCGGGCGCAGGCTCCCGGGATTGGGGTCGGAAAGGGAGATCAGGGCCTCGATGCTGCACTGCGGGGTGTACTTGGGGTTCCAAGCAAGAGGATATGGAGGGGAAGGAGTCTCCAGGGGAGGGACTGCCCCGGTGGGAGACATTTGGGGGAGATTTTGAAACCACAGAGGCGGGAGAAGACGGTGGAGATGAGGAGATAATGGAGACTCTACAGAGTGGGTAGGGAGGCCTCCTTATGGGAAGGAAGGAGCTGGCTTTAGGGAGCACAAGTATTGGGACAAGTCGGATATGTCCGGGGGGGAGAGACTCTCTCAAGGGAGGAAGAGGACCCTGGAGACCGGAAGTCGGCCCCCTTAGGATTTAGGGTTAGGTTGCTGCAGAAGGAGAGAGAGCTCTGGAAGTAGAGTGGATTCTAGAAGAGAATGGGGAGCAGCTGAACAGAACTTTCCATAGAGGAGAGGTCTGGGTGCAAAATAGGCTTGGAGACGACATTTGAGGTGGGGGAAAACTTTGGGAGCAGGTACTGAGCACTGGATTTAGGGGGAACCTCCACCTCCAAGATGGGGCTGTTGGAACTAAGAGTTCTTTGGTCGGGGACGTGGGAAAGAAGATGGATGGGATAGGGGGATGTCAGAACAGATGAGTCTTCGCCCAAAGAGTAGGGGACTTGGAGGCGCAATGATCTTTGTAACAAAGAAAGGGAGAAGGGATGCTTGTAATGAAGGCTGGAAGAAGCTTCATGGAGAGGGGCCAAAGGGGAGGAGATGGAGGTTACCACGGAACATCCGGGGAGGTGGTTGGGAGGCTCCCTGAGGGGAAGGGATACAGGGACAAGGGGCTTCTCAGATGTGTTCCCAGGAATGGAATGATTCTCACGTAGGGGGTAAAGACACAGGGCTCACCTCGGCCCTGCCTTCCAGCTGCTCTTCCCATATGCGCCTGTATCTGGCTCTGCCTTAGCCTGCCTGTTGTGCGCGCCCACCCCTTTCGTCCCTGGGCTGCCCAGAACTGGGTTTCCCTGGCTCAGCAGAAGGAGTTCTTAGAAGGAGCGTGTAACATCCTGTTCCCGTTTCTCTACTTAGGTTGGGTAAGGCGGATAGATTGAGTGAAGAATAAGGCTCGGGGAAGACAATGAAAGCCCGTAAAGAATCCAAGGCTTAGGGTAAAGATTTATTTATTATATCTGCCTGCACACCAGAAAAGGGCACCAGATCTCATTACAGGTGGTTGTGAACCACTATGTGGATGCTGGGAATTGAACTCGGGACCTCTGGAAGAGTAGCCAGTGCTCCTAACCTCTGAGCCAGCTCTCCAGCTCTCCTCCCCTTTTTTAATTTTTCATTTTGAGACAAGGTGTTAACATGTAGCCGAGGCTGCCCTTGAACTCCCAACTTCCCTCACTTAGCCTTCACAGTAGCTGTGATTACAGATGTACATCACTGTCTGGCTTGGACATAAGTTCCTGAAAATGAAATGACCACACATAATGGGATTCCTCCTTCATTAGACTAATGAATAGCGTAACAATGCTAGAAGAGGGTGGGGTTTTATGATACGTAGTGCATGGTAGCCGTCTGCAGCACACCTCATAGGTGTTACGCTCTTCATTAGTCTAATGAAGGGGGGAATCCCATTATGCCCATTACACAGAGGTCCACAGCTGAGGTCCACAGAGGGCAAGTGGTCTGCCCATGAGCATATAGTCACCACCTGATAGTACTAGGATGCTTCCTAGCTCAGGAGTGTGTGCTCTTAGCTATGTGATTGAATGCTGATTTCACCGAAGACTCAGTGAGTACTGGGCATGGTGCTAAGCACTTGTGGCTTCAGCTCCCCCAGTTGTTGTCTTGTTTTCCATGGTACTGGGAATTGAGCCCCTCCCTGGCCTTGAGCATGCTAAGCAAGCACTCTACCACTGCAATCCATCCTCTTTATTTTCAGACAGGGTCTCACCAAGTTGCCTAGGCAGGACTTGAACTTGTGATCCTCTTGCCCCAGCCTCCCAAAAAGCTAGGATGACAGGCCTGTGCCACCAAGTCCAACCTGACTTACTCAGCTTTCAGAATTGCCCTGACTGGTGACCTAGCATTCTGGGACCTTAGTAACCAACTTCTGAGCCAGACAGAAACTAGTCAGGCTAACAAGAGTGCGTGGTTTGAACCATGGGTGGATGTCATACAGCGTTTACTGCTCATAGTACGCTGAGGCCCCCGAGCAGTTATTGTACTTAACATCCAGGCTCACTTGCTCTCCCTTAAGTTCCAGGTTTGCCTGGATAACAGCAAGTTCCAGGCCACTCTTGGCAAAATGAGAGGCAGGAAAGTGCATACAAGAATTAGTGGTAACAGTTGTATAACTGTGAAGGACTAGGATTATCTTAAATTATCCTTACAACATTTGAAGGGGTGGAGTTGCTGGTATGTGATTTTGTTTTGTTTTGTTTTGTTTTGTTTTGAGACCAGGTCTTGTTATGTAGCCTTGGCTGGGCTGGAACTCAGTATGTAGACCAGGCTCGCCTCATACTTACACTTTTTCTCCTGCCTCTGCCTCCAGGGTGTTGGGATTCCATCAAGCACCAGTAAAGCCAGCTGGTGTGTGAAATTATGTTTAGTAAGTAGGCTGGAGAAATGGTGTGGTGGATAGAGTGAGCATTTGCTGCCCAAACACATGGAGTAAATTGTGATCCTAAGCTGAGCATGGTAGTTCAGCCGCAGTCCCAGGACCAGGAAGGCAGAGTCAGCAGGACCCTGGGGCTATGGCCAACCAAGTGGGAGAGCTACAGGTTCAGTGAATGACTCTAGGTTTGCAGCCGAAAAAAAAGGAATGCACACCTAGAGACTTGTACAGTGTTTCTCTAGTCCAAGGTGGAGAACAACCTTGACCTTATCCTCTGGCGAATATGCATGCAAATTAGTGAGCAGGCGGTCATGGAGGCCCACACGGGTAATCTCTGAGCTTTGAGAGGCTAAGATTGGAGGTCTGCCCCAAGTTCCAAGTCAACCTAGGCTGCACAGGGGACCCTGTCTTAAAAAGACAGAAAAGCAAGGGCTGGAAAGATGGCCCAGTGGCTAAGAGCACCTACTGCTCCTGCTGAGGATCCAAGTTTGGTTGCCAGCACCCACGTTAGGTTCCAGCTCCAAAGGATCTGATGCTTCTGGTCTCCTTGGGCACCTGCATTCAAGCGTACATACGAACACAGATAACAAAAAACAGCTGAGCTCTGTTGCACACCTGTAATCCTAGTTCTTGGGAAGTGGCAGTAAGAGGAACAGGAGTTCAAGGTCTGCTTGACTGTCAAGTAAGTTTGAAGCTAGCCTGGGCTGTGCAAGACCCTGTCTCCAAAAAAAAAAAAAAAGGCATATGTAGTAGGGTCTCAGAAGAAGTCTTTTGTTTTAAAGATTTATTTATTTATGCATAGGGGTACTCTATTTGCAGGTATGCCTGAATGACAGAAGAGGAAATCAGATCCCATTACAGATGGTTGTGAGCCACCATGTGGTTGCCAAGGAATTGAATTCAGGACCTCTGGAAGAGCAGCCAGTGTTCTCAGCCACTAAGCCATTTCTCCGGTCCCCAGACACATGAAGTCTTAATACAAGCATTATTGAGTACCTATTTAGCCATCGTTGAGCTTGGTTAATAACTTGTAGCTCGGTGGTAATGCCTACCATCCCCTGTTGGGGTGTGTGGCTCAGTTGTAGAGCCCCTGCCTAGAATCCCCCAGTGAGGGGCTGGGGGTGTGGCTCAGTGGTAGAGCCCCTGCCTAGAATCCCCCAGTGAGGGGCTGGGGGTGTGGCTCAGTGGTAGAGCCCCTGCCTAGAATCCCCCAGTGAGGGGCTGGGGTGTGGCTCAGTGGTAGAACCCCTGCCTAGAATCCCCCAGTGAGGGGCTGGGGTGTGGCTCAGTGGTAGAGCCCCCACCTAGAATCCCCCAGTGAGGGGCTGGGGGTGTGGCTCAGTGGTAGAGCCCCTGCCTAGAATCCCCCAGTGAGGGGCTGGGGTGTGGCTCAGTGGTAGAACCCCTACCTAGAATTCCCCAGTGAGGGGCTGGGAGTGTGGCTCAGTGGTAGAGTTCCTGCCTGGCTTGTACAAGGCCTTGGGTGCTTCCACAGTATTGTAAACCAGCCCCCTATCTCTGATAAGATGAGGCATCTTGGGAAATGTGATTTGAGGATGAGGAAGTAGCTTCTGAGATGCATGTAAGATGAACTAAAGCCTGAGACTTGGTCAGATGCTCAATGGAGGAAGGGTTGCAGGGACTTGAATCAAGCCCATGGCCCTCATGGCCCAGCAGGGCCCAGGGAGGCAGCCATAGAAAGCTGGCTGTGGGGAGACCCCCACCATCTTTCCTATAGGGTGTCTGGTGGTACCCACCCTGAGCCATGGCCCTGCCTCTCTCACTTCCTCCTCTCCTTGCTCTAGATCCGCTTCATCCTCATCCAGAACCGGGCGGGCAAGACCCGCCTGGCCAAGTGGTACATGCAGTTTGATGATGACGAGAAGCAGAAGTTGATCGAGGAGGTGCACGCTGTGGTCACCGTCAGGGATGCCAAACACACCAACTTTGTGGAGGTGACTGACACCCTTCCCATTCCTCTTTCCTACTTCCCTGGCCCCTCTGCCTCCTGCCCACCTCTAATAGCAGCACAGCCCTTGACCTCCTCTCCTCCATTCATCCACTCCGCATGCCTTTAGCTCTTTTCTTTCTCGGGTTGGGAGTATGGCTCAGTGAGTAAAGTGCTTGTTCAATAGCACCGGAGTTGGGTTTGAATCCTCAACACCCACAAACTTCGTTCAGGTGCCTTTTCAGCCAAGATAGAAAGAGCTGAGGGAGTAGGAGGAGATGTTTTCAGAGCAACGAACATTCCAAGCCTCGGGGAACGGCCAGTGTGAAGGCCCGAGGCAGAAGCACAGGTGGAGAGTTCCAGGATGAGCTGACAGGGAGAATCAGTGTGGCTGAGATCCTGAGCCACACAGGACACGGCTTGGCACAAGCTTCCAGGATCTCCCATAGGTTTGGGTATTGTTTATTTGTTATTGTAGGAGAGAGCATCAATGCCGTGGAGTATATGTGTTTGGAGGTCAGAAGACAACTTGTGAAGTCATTTTCTCCTTCCACCTTATGGACTGAGGGGCCAGGCTTTCGAAGTACCTTCACCTGCTGTCCATATTTTAGTTTTAGTTATGACTTTCTGTTGCTTTTCTGTTTGTTTGGTTGATTGGTTTTGGTTTTTCAAGACAGGGTTTCTCTGTGTAGCTTTGGAGCCTGTTCTAGAACTCATTCTGTAGACTAGGCTAGCCTCAGAAATCTGCCTGCCTCTGCCTCTCAAGTGCTGGGATTAAAGGTGTGTGCCACCACTGCCCAGATTGTTTCTTAAAACAGGGTCTCGTGTGCCTCTAGCCTGCCTCAAACTCACTATCTAGCTGAGAATGGCCTTGAATTTCTAATTCTCCTGCCTCTACCTCCCAAATGTTTGGATTACCTTTGCTTTTTGAGACAGGGTCTCACTCTGTAGCGCAGGCTAGCCTGAAACTCACTGTGTGGTCCAGGCTTGCTTTGAACTTGAAGCAATCCTCCAGCCTCAGTCTCCTTGGTGCTGGGATTTCAGGCCTGTACCAGCACACCTGGCTAGAGTCCCCCTCAGGGAGCAAGAGCAGAGGCAGGAGCCCTGGATGTGGTACCCCTCGGTGTGGTAGCAGTGGGATGCAGCAGAAGGCTGCTGGTGATGAGCCAGCATCACAGCCGGATGGGTGGCTCTCTCTGAGCTCCCAGCTGGACAGCTTTGTTCTTCCAAGATACAAGCCCCCCAGAAAGAGTAGGTTGGGGGTGCAGAGCAGGTGGGAGGTGTCTGCTCTCATTCTGTAGAGGTGCTGGGAGGGAGTGGCAGTCACCAGTAAGGGAGAGGCTGGGGAAGGGGACAGAAATAAAGTGCTGGCGTGTTGGAGATCTCCGGGCTCAGGGACCCCCTGGGACAGTGAAGAAGCACGCACCAAATGCCACTCCATCTCATTCCAAGTCCTCACCGTCTAGGGACAGCTCAGGAGCCCATTGCACTCTGAGCCTGTTAGAGAAGCTGAGCGCGTCCCATGGTGTCCCTGGGGCTACCTTGTGTTGGGCTACCATTGAGCAGCTGCATTGAAGTCACCCACATCCTAATTCCTCATATGAGTATGTCGCACTACATGGCAAAGGGGGATATTGCCAATTAATTTAAGAACCTTGGTGTGTACTAGGCCTGGTGGCTCACACCGTTAATGCCAGCATTGAGGAGGCAGGAGCAGGAAGACCTCTGTGTGTTCAAGGCCAGCTTGGTCCACATAGAGTTCCTGGCCAGCCAGAGCTACACATTGAAACCCCATCTCAAAAAAAAAAAGTTTCAGGCTGGAGAGATGGCTCAGACTGTTCTTCTAGAGGTCCTGAGTTCAATTCCCAGCAACCACATGGTGGCTCACAACCATCTGTAATGAGATCTGGCACCCTCTTCTGTATACGTAATAAATAAGTAAATCTTTAAATAAATAAATAAATAAATAAATAAAGTGAGAGAAGCCTGCCTGGACTTTAAAAAAAAAAAGTTTCATGGCAGGCTGAGGATATAGCTCAGTTGGTAGTGTTTGCCTAGAGTGTGTGAAGTGCTGGACTCAAACCAGAACCACATGACATGGGTGTGGTAACATACCTGTAACCCTAGCACTTGAGAAGCAGAGGCAGAGGTTAAGGAGACTGAAGTCATCCTCAGCTACATAGTGAGTTTAAGTCCAAGATAGGCTACATAGACGCTGTGTCTTCCCCCACCTCGAAAAAAGTGCATGCCTGTGACCCTAACCCTGTGGTGCATGCCTGTGACCCTAACCCTGTGGTGCATGCCTGTGACCCTAACCCTGCGGTACATGCCTGTGACCCCAGCCCTGAGCTGCATGCCTGTGACCCCAGCCCTGAGCTGCATGCCTGTGACCCCAGCCCTGAGCTGCATGCCTGTGACCCCAGCCCTGAGCTGCATGCCTGTGACCCAGGCGCTGAATTCTTGTGTGTTCATGTTTGTGGCAGGGCAGGGTGGAGGCCAGAGGTCAGCCTTGAGTATCATTCCTCAGAAGCTGTCTACCTTGTGTCTTGAGATAGGATCTCTGCTGAGGCCTGAGGCTCACTAGTCTAATCCCACCTGTCTCAGCCTCACCAGCGCTGGGAGTAAAGCATGCCCACCTCTCCTTCTTTCTTGTATAGTGAGCCCTTATGGATGGCTGTTCCCAACACCTTTTTCCTTTAGACTAGTCCCACTGTAGTCCTGGCTGACCTCCAACCCTGACTAGCCTGTCTTTGCCTCAGAGGTGATGGCTTTCCCCCACTTGGGAAGCTGAGGCGGAAAGATCAGGAAAATGTTGAAGCTAGTCTTGTCTGTATATAAAGATATAGCCAGAGTTATATAGAGAAACTGTGTCTCAAAAAAATAGATAAATAATAGGTGAAATAATAAAAAGGCTGAGTTGAGCTGAAGAGTGAAAATTCCAGGACCCCCAAAATGTGCAGTTCCCCACAGTTACCAGCAGGTGGTTCTCCACACACATCCAAGAGAGCCAGGGTTTGCCTAACCCAGCCACCCCAGTGCGTGTGTGTGTGTGTGTGTGTGTGTGTGTGTGTGTGTGTGTGTGTGTCTGTCTGTCTGACTGTCTGTCTGTCTGCAGTGCACTCCTCCTTTTGTGTTTTCACTGTGCTGAGACCAGAACCGAAGGCCTCCTGCATACTAGGCAGGGGCTCTACCACTGACCACACCCCAGCCCCTCACTGGGGGATTCTAGGCGGGGGCTCTCCACTGAGCCACACCCCCAGCCCCTCACTGGGGAATTCTAGGCAGGGGCTCTACCACTGAGCCACAGCCCAGCCCCTCACTGGGGGATTCTAGGCAGGGGCTCTACCACTGAGCCACACCCCAGCCCCTCACTGGGGGATTCTAGGCAGGGGCTCTACCACTAAGCCACTCCCCAGCCCCTCACTGGGGGACTCTAGGCAGGGGCTCTCCACTGAGCCATGCCCTAGCCCCTGTCCATCTCTCTGTATTTAGTATGCATGCTAACTAATACACAGGATGAAGTCCCCCTGCAGCTGTCTAGTCTGCGAGCCCTGTGAGCATTGTTCTAATATTTACAATGTGTCAGTTGAGCTTCTGTTACCTGAAACTCTAAAACCCAAAATGGCCCCAAATAAGGAACTTGTGTGTGTGTGTGTGTCTGCCTGTAGTGCCCAGGCTGATCTGAAATGCCTGGCTGAAGGGATCCTCCTTCCTCTCCGCCTCCTGAGTAGCTAGGACTTAAGGTATGCACCACTACACACAGTTCAAAATCTGCAACTTTGGGCCAGGTGTGGTGCCGCACTTCAGTAGTTCCAGAACTGGGGAAGTGGAGGCAGGCAGGAGGATCAGGAGTTCAAGGCCATCTCAGCTACATAGCCAGTTCAAATCCAGCATGAGCCACATGATAGATCCTGTCTTTAAAAAAAAAACAAAAACCAAAAAAAACCTGGAACTTCATTTCTGCTTTGTACTGAGATAGGGCCCACTACACAGCCCAGGCTTTCTTTAAACTCGTGATCCTCCTGCCTCACCCCCTCCCCCACCTCACCGCAGTGCTGGGATCCCAGCAACCAGGCTGGTTGCAGTCCCTGCCCTGACTCCTTCACAATCTGTTCCCTGTGCCTGGAACTGCTCTGTCAGGAAGCCTCTCTTGACTCCCAGGATGAATGGGATTAGGGCCCCACCCTGAACCCCCAAACCCAATCCTGCCAACCCTGAGGATTTCCATCCCACTGCCTGGGTGAGTGACCCTGGGCTGGACCGTGAGCCAAAGCTGGCTCTGTCACTGCTGCCCCTCCCCCAGCCAGGAACAGGGGAGCCTGGGGTCACAGACACAGTGGAACAGCTGGCATCTGGCCCCCGCTGCCAGGCTCAGTCCTGACTCCTTTCTGCCCACAGTTCCGGAACTTCAAGATCATCTATCGACGCTACGCCGGCCTCTACTTCTGCATCTGCGTGGACGTCAACGACAACAATCTGGCCTATCTCGAGGCCATCCATAACTTCGTGGAAGTGAGTCACATGGCGGCCAGGAGGCCCCGGAGTGCTGGGGCGGCCACTGGCCCCCTCCTCAGCGTCCCTCTGTGTGCATGGGTCTGTCCTTCCAATCTACCTCTCCCTCCTCACTTCTCTCATCTACTCCAGCCGACTTCCCTGCCCACCCGCCACCAGCTTTGCTTTGACCCGAGTCATGGTGTGAGTGAGTGTGCCTGCCCAGTGTGGAGGTCAGAAGATGACATGTGGGAGTCGCTGCTCCAGCCTGCTCCAGGCTTGGCAGCAGGCGCCTTCACCAGCTGAGCCCTCTGCTGGGTCCTCTTCTGCTGTCTGGTCTGTCTCTATGTCTGTCTGTTCTCTTTGATGACTGGTCTGTTGGTGTGGGACAGAGTCTTGCCCTGTAGCTCAGGGTGGCCCAGATGATCTAGTTGTTGCCCTGCTTGATGACAGGTAACACAGCTGCCTCTTCCTCCATCCACTGTGCTTTTGTTGTGTGTGTGTGTGTCTTCGTACAAGTATGACTTATATGCCAGGCCCCCTGGTGTTGGAGTTACAGGCATTTGTGACATGGGTGCTGGGAACCAAACTTGAGTCCTCCAGAGGAGCAACCTGTGCTCTAACCACTGAGCTGTCTCTCCCATTGCACACACCCTCTTTTGTGTTTTGAGACAGGGTCTCGTATAGCCCAGGCTGGCCTCACACTTGCTATATATAGCTGGGAGTGACTTTAAATTCCTGATCCTCCTGCCTCTACCCTCCACGTGCTAGGATTACAGATGTGGGTTTTATACAGTGTTGGAGACAGAACCCAAGGCTTCATGAATGCTAGATAAACACTGGGCTACATCCTCAGGCCTCCCTGCCTGTCTTATTTCATATTTTATTTATTATTACCTTGTGTGTTTCATGTCTGTGGTATGTGTGCACAGGCACACATGTACCACGGCTCACACATGGAAGTCAGAGAACAGCTTTGGAGGTTGGCTCTCTCCTCCTGCCATGGGATAGAGGGTTTGAACTCAGGTTCGCGCAGCAAGCACTGTTACCCAGCAGGTTAGCCATCTCGCCAGCCTGTCGTGCCTGTCTCTCTCTTATCCCTGGTCTTCATCTTCCTCTCTCAGGTGTTAAATGAATACTTCCACAATGTCTGTGAACTGGACCTGGTGTTCAACTTCTACAAGGTAGGCTCTTGGGGAAGTGGGCAAGAGGCAGCCATGGGCAGTGTGTCTGGAGCCCCAGAGATCTGCCTGGTCCCGGATACTCTTTCCCTGCTCAGGGTCTAACCACTTGACTCCCAAGGGCTGGCTACTGCAGCAGCCAAGCCCTTCCTTGCCTCACTGCGGCTTTCCCGGCCTGCCTCCCTTGCCCAGGTTTACACAGTGGTAGATGAGATGTTCCTGGCAGGGGAGATCCGAGAGACCAGCCAGACGAAGGTGCTGAAACAGCTGCTGATGCTGCAGTCCCTGGAGTGAGGCGGCCTCCGCCCAGCCCGGCCTGCTGGACCAACCTGCCTGCTCACCCCCGCCAGGCCCGAGGCTCACCCCAGCAGCCCTCCTTCCTCAGCTGCCCAGGTGAAGGCCCCAGCAGGGTCTAGGCCGCATGGAGGAGGCTGCAACCCACTGCCTCTGGGCCCTACTTTGATGGCAGAGGCCATCTTGATGTCCCGAGTAACTGTGCCATTGTCGTGTGATGCTGTGAGTGTGCGTGTGTGCAGCCCCCAATAAATCCATGGTCCTGCCTGGCCTGGCTATCTCTGAGCCCTTGTCTGTCCGCCCTTAGGAAGCCTTGCCCTCGGTCCATCAATGAGTCAGTCAACAACACATCTCATTGGTCTAAGAAAAGCAGGGAGACCTAAGCATACTTTAGACATGCTTCTGCCCACAAAGGGCCCCCCAAGATTGAGGGGTAACTAGTCTGGACATGAAACACTTGCCTACACTCCTCAGCTCCTCGGACCTGACAGCACTGACAGTCTGCAAGCCATGCCAGGCTTCAGACCCAGACCCTGGGTTATGTTTTGCTTTGAGAGACACCCGTGCCAGGTAGCTTCACCTGGCATGGCACTCACCTGCCTCTCTCTCCCAAATGCTGAGATGAAGGTGTGAGCCCCAGGTCCAGCTCAGCCCCTGGATTATTATTGAGAGGAGCCTTGCCTCTGGCCCCCACGGTCAGGGATTGCAGTGTCTCTCTACACCCAGCTTCTGAGCAATCTGTGCTTGCAAGATTATGAGGAAGGGACCCTAATTGTCCCTTTTTCCAAGGGAATTGCAGAACCCAGGAAGGTGACAAGATTAACCAAAGTTCATTGCCTGTGTTAGGCTGATGTGGAGCTGCTTTCAAGAACTGGAGGGTGGTTCCAGAATGCTTGTTTCTACACAGACCCTGTGGTCGCTGAGAATGTAGGAGCTATGCATACCATTTAGTTTCTCATCAACAGCCCTGCTGCCAAGTGAACTGGAACAGTTCTGGTGTGACTATCCTTAGCCTGGGCAGACTCCAGCTTCTGCCCACTGAATATCACAGTAGACCAGTATGACAACAGAAGATGGCCCTGAAACCAGGCCTAGGAGGCACATGACTAATGCCAAATACAAGCAGAAGGATCACAAATTCAAAGCTTGCCTATGCTAGAGAATGAGATCAAGGTCAGTCTAAGGGAATAGGTGAGACCAGATTTCTAAAGTCAAAAAGGGCTGTGGCAGGGGCTGGAGAGATGGCTCAGAGGTTAAGAGCACCAACTGCTCTTCCAGAGGTCCGAGTTCAATTCCCAGCACCCACATGGTGGCTCACAACATCTGTAATGAGATCTGGCGCCCTCTTCTGTGTACATAATAAGTAAATAAATCTTTAAAAAAAAAGCTGGGCGGTGGTGGCACACACCTTTAATTCCAGCACTCGGGAGGCAGAGCCAGGCGGATCTCTATGAGTTGGAGGCCAGCCTGGGCTACAGAGTGAGTTCCAGGAAAGGCGCAAAACTACACAGAGAAACCCTGTCTCAGAAAAAAAAAGGGGGGGGGGGGCTGTGGCATGGCTTCAGTGGTAGAGCCCCTGCCTAGAATCCCCCAGTGAGGGGCTGGGGTGTGGCTCAGTGGTAGAGCCCCTGCCTAGAATCCCCCAGTGAGGGGCTGGGGTGTGGCTCAGTGGTAGAGCCCCTGCCTAGAATCCCCCAGTGAGGGGCTGGGGTGTGGCTCAGTGGTAGAGCCCCTGCCTAGAGTCCCCCAGTGAGGGGCTGGGGTGTGGCTCAGTGGTAGAACATCTTCCTAGAATCCCCCAGTGAGGGGCTGGGGTGTGGCTCAGTGGTAGAGCCCCTGCCTAGAATCCCCCAGTGAGGGGCTGGGGTGTGGCTCGGTGGTAGAACATCTTCCTAGAATCCCTCAGTGAGGTACTAGGAGTGTGGTTCAATGGTAGAGCATCTGCCTGGAATCCCCCGGTGGGGGCGGGGTGACTCAGAGATAGCTTACCGAGCATGTATGAGACTATGAAGAGGAAGAGGAAGGAAAAATTGGAAAAAACAAGCGCTTGAGGTGACAGCATATAAAGATGCTTGCTGCCAATCCTGGGGTCCCAAGTGTAATCCCAAAGAGCCAACAACCACAGGTTGACCTCTGACTCCCACAAGCACATTATGGCACGTGTGCCCATGCTCTGTCCCTGCCCAGGAAGTTTTTTAAAAAAGTACTTAAAAGCATAGAGGAGAAACAGGGCCCTGTGTGCTAATCTCTGAACAATATGTCCACCCCATGCCCTCTGAGAGCATAGTGTGATGGCCACCATTCCCGCCTCTGACTGGCACCATGGGCAAACAGGGACAGCTCTGGTATGCCACCACTTTCTTTCAGATATGCCCCAGCATGGCCACTTAGCAGGGTGGCCTTCAGGAAAGTCACTCAGCCTGCCTTGCCTCAGACTCTTCATTGGGAAAATGTGTGAGTGGCAGTGTGTTTTTAGTTTTGTTTTTGGTGTTTTGAGCCCAAGGTCTCACTATGTAACCCAAGCTGACCTTGGACTCATTACCACCCTCCTGCCTCAACTTCCCCAGAGCTGGGACAGACATACTCAGCTGATAACAGTTTTCCTCTTCTGTGTTTGTATAAGTCTCCCATTAACTAATTATAAGGAAACACACATTATTTTGTCGATGTTCAGTGACTGCAGTGTGCCCGGTGTCACCAGAGACCCCAGAGGTAACTATAGAGACAAAGTGGACTGGGGACGTAGCTCGGTTAGTAGAGTGCTTGCCTAGCGTGCAGAAAGCCCTGGGTTCAATACCCAGCACCACATAAAGTTGGCATGATGGCCCACATCTGTAACCCCAGCATTAAGTCGGGAGGTAGAGACAAGAGGATCAGGAGTTGAGGTTCTCCATGGCAGATGCAAGATCAGCCTGGGATGTGTGAAATCCTGCCTAGAAATCAAAGCTGTTTAGAAGTGCTGTTGAGGTGACCAGAAAAAAAACAGCCAGATAGCCCAGCCAGTAAAAGTCTTCCTAAGCAAGCTTGAGTTGGATCCCTAGGGGGGAAAAAAGTCTGATGCAGTGGGTCTGCATCTGTAATCCTATGGCAAGGTGGGAGCCAGACACAGGAGAATCTCCAGGAAGCTCACAGGCCAGCTAGCCCACAGTCTGTACAAACAAGACAAACCCTGTCTCAGCAAGGTGGAAGGAGAGAACTGACTCCCAAAAGCTGACCTCTGACCTCCACATGTGCAAACACACACATGTGTACATATCACATACACATACACACACCGGCTAAGCATCTCAACCCCTCATGCCTCCTCAAAGGTGGGAGTGCAGAATTGAGGAGCCAGGCTTGGAAAGCAGCCAAGGAGCTTCTGTGGAAGTAAACACACACCCTGTGACTCAGCAAAGATGTTCCTATTGACCCAAAAGAAATAAAAAAACTGTGTCTACACACTGTGTACATGTGTCCATGGCAGCCTTGTTCACAGAAGCCGAAAGGCAGAGCCAACCCGGATGCCAGTCCACTGATGGACAGTGTCGGTCCACACAGGCAGAAGTCATCCGGCCATAAAAAGAAAGGGAGCTTTGACACACATCACGGCATGGACAGGGCACCTGATGGGAGGGGAGGTGTGGGTGGAGGCAGGAGGATCAGAAGATCCAGGTCATCTTGAGCTACATGAGACCCTGTCTCAAAAAAAAAAAAAAAAAAATGTAGTGCCTGCTCCAAGTATATGAAATGCCCAAATGGCCAGAACAGAAAAACCCATTAACCAGGAAAGCCGATTAGCAGGGTCCTAAGACCGAGGGAGAGAAAGGGAGTAATGGGGTACCCGCTTAATGCACGGGGGTATTTTGTGTTTTTTGGCAATAGGGATTGAACACACCCTGAGTGGGCTCAGTAAAAGCTCTACCATTGATGATACCTTCTAATAAGTGAGCTTCATAGAGTCCCCAGCCCCTCACTGGGGGACTTCAGGCAGATGTCCTAAACTAAGCTATATACCCAACCCCCTCCCCCCCCCTTTAAAGGTTTATTTATTATGAATTTAGTGTTCTGCCTGCATGTATGCCTGCAGGCCTGAAGAGGGCATCAGATCTCATTACATGTGGTTGCTGGAAATTGAACTCAGGACCTCTGGAAGAGCAGCCAATGCTCTTAACCTCTGAGCCATCTCTGCAGCCCCACAACCCTCTTATATGTACCCAGCCTTTTTATTTTTCTTGTTTTTATTTATTTTCATTTTTAGAGACAAGTTTCACTACATATCCAGGCTGGCCTTCAACTCACTTTATAGCTCTGGCTGGCCTTGACTTTGGGATCCTTATGCCTCAACCTCTCAATTGCAGATTCTGGGCCTGTGCCACCAGGCTTACTAGTTTGTTCTGAGACGGGGTTTTGCTGTGTAGCCCATGCTGGCCTCAAATTCGTCATTCTCCTGCCTCAGCTTTCCAAGTGCTGGGATTCAGAGCCTGACCCACCACATCTGTCTCACAGGATTTCTTTAGGGGTGGTGACCACATGGCCCTGTGGATGTTGGACTTGTAGCCTTCAGAACAAGGAGGTGGTCCGTTCCTATGGTCAAAGCCATGTGTTTCTGAGGACTTTTATAGCATTCCAGGGAAACAGACCTATGGGAATACTAAGCCTCAGGGAAAGGCGCAGTCATTCTAAGGCCAAATATGAGACAGATTGCCCAACCAGAAAGTAAGATTCAGCCTTCCCAACCAAGAGAAAGTGGTGTTTGTATGGCATGGCAGGAGGCTGGTACGTGAACACACACATACATTAAAAATAAAATCTTGTCGGGTGGTGGTGGCACATATCTTTAATCCCAGCACTCAGGAGGCAGAGGCAGGTGGATCTCTGCATTTGAGGCCAGTCTGGTCTACAGAGTGAGTTCCAGGACTACAGAGAAACCCTGTCTGGAAATAATATTTTTAATGGTTTATTTTTATTTTATGTGCATTGGTGTCTTGCCTGCATGTGTTTCTGTGTGAGGATGTCAGATCCCCTGCAACTGGAGTTACAGACAGTTGTGAGCTGCCATGTTAGTGCTGGGAATTGAACCCTGGTCCTCAGGAAGAGCAGCCAGTGCTCTTAACCACTGAGCCAATGCTACACCACCACCACCCCAACCCACACCCCATTCTTGAGGCAGAGGTGCAGTTGAATGCTTATCTAGGATCCACTAGTGAAGGGCTGGGGATAAGGCTCACATCTACAATGTAGAAGTCTGGGCTCCGTCTATTAGAACAATAAAAGAACAGGCCTAACCGAAAGGCCCAGAAGTGCTTTGATGTGGCTAAAAGGAATCCAAGGTGAAGATGGGAAAGATTACTTTTCTTTGGGCCTTGGGAAGAGAGATTCAGGCCCAGCCCAGAAGGGGAATGTGACAAGGGAGATAAGGCTGACTTTAGGCCTGACACCTGCTGGAGCCCTGTCAAGGTTAACTGGGGTCAGCCAAGGGCTCCCGCCCTGATGCAATCCCCAACATCCACCAGAACTGACACAGCACGCACAGGTAGGCCCTCCCTCTGCCAGCTGCACAGCCAGGGTGGGGCGGAGCCTGCTTTCCTGAGCTACAGAGGAACCACCATCCTTCCTGGCCCTCAGCCTGGAGTCTCTGAGGGGATTCCTGACCCTCGAATTCCACATCCCATCCTGCAGGAAATCCTGTTGATTCAGCCTTGGAAACACAGAGGCCCCTACATCTCCTCTAGCACCATCATCTGCTGGACTGAGGTAGTCACCTCCTTAGTGATTCCCAGCCAGCTGCCAACAGAAAGGTGCTCACACCACCAGGCCTTGTAAACTTGGGAGAAGGAGGCCAGAAAAGAGCGTCAGGTCCCCTGGAACTAGAATTACAGACATTGTGAGCTACCTGAGTGCAGAAAAACCAAACTTGGCTCCTCAGTGAGAACAATACAGCTCTTAACCCCTGAACCATCTTTCCATTCTTTACAGCCCTGATGGCTTCCAACGTGTGATCCCCCTGCCTCCTCTTCAGCACATCCTGTGGTCCTATACCACCAGAACCGATTCTATCTTTTAAAAAACGCCATCTTTGCTCCATGGTTGCTCACTCTGAAATTCATTTCTTTACTGAAGATGAGTCCCAGTTTGGCCAGGTTGGAGGTACCTTATGTGGAAAGTGACCTCTTCAGGCTGTGGTGGATGAGGGGCCAGCTATGTCACTGCAATGGAATGACCCCCCATGTGCCCCTAAGTCATCCAAGACATTCTCCACTGAGCGTCTTAACTTCTCACCTTCACTGTTTCCCTTTTCATGTAAGCTGATTTTTGAAGCCATTTTTCTGTCTACCAAAGTTGAATTATATAAAAGGTACTATCAAAAATCACTTTCACCTGTTTCTTCCTATATTTTCAATGCACTATCAGAAAATTTAAAATTACCTATGTGGGGGCTGGAGAAATGATTCAACAGTTAGATCACACTACCCTTGCAGAGGACCCAAGTTTGATTCCCAGCACCCACAGCAGATGATTTACAGCACCCTGTGACTCCAGCTTCAGGGAACCTGACACTGTCTTCAGGCTTCTACAGGTACCAGCACTCAGGTGCACACACCCTCACATAGATACTCACATATACACAGAATGAAAAATAACTGAGGGGCAGTGGTGGTGCACGCCTTTGATCCCAGCACTTGAAGGCAGAGGCAGGGGATTTTTGTGAGTTCGAGGACAGACTGGTCTACAGAGCGAGATCCAGCAAAGGCGCAAAGCTACATAGAGAAACCCTGTCTCAAAAAAAAAAAAAAAAAAGGAAGGAAGAGAAGAACCAAAAATAAATAATATATATTTTTAAATTACCTATGTGGGCAAGGGTGCAACTCAGTGTGTGCCAAAAATGCACACACCTTGTATTCCATCCCTAGTGTCAAAGCATAAAAGTTGCCTTTATGCTTATATTTTCTTGTTGCTTTCTTGTGAGATCCAGGAAAGGCGTAAAGCTACACAGAGGAAATCCTGTCTTGAAAAAAAAAAATTGTTCTCTGACCTCCATAAAAACATGATGGACACACATAGTCATAAAAATTTAGGAGGTGGGGTTAAGACAGGGTTTCTCTGTGTAACAGTTCTGGCTGTCCTGGAACTCACTCTGTAAACTAGGCTAGCCTTGAACTCAGAGATCAGCCTGCCTCTGCTTCCATGCACTGCCACCACCTGCCTTATAATAAATTTTTTTGTTTTTTTGTTTTTGGGTTTTTTTGGGAGCTGAGGATTGAACCCAGGGCCTTGCGCTTGCTAGGCAAGCACTCTACCACTGAGCTAAATCCCCAACCCCCCTTTTTTTGATAAATAATAATTTTTAATTGAAAAATAAGGTGGAGAGTGATTGAGGGAAATGCTCAATGTTAACCTCTGGCCTCCACAAGCATGTGCACATGGGTGAATGTGCGTGCATATGTACACATGACCATTTACATGTACCACAAACATACACAAGTGAAAGAAAGAAAGGAAGGAAGGGAGGGAAGGAGGGAGGGAGGGAGGGAGGGAGGGAAGGAAGGAAGGAAGGAAGGAAGGAAGGAAGGAAGGAAGGAAGGAAGGAAAGAAGGCAGAAAAAGACAATCCTGATCTACATGGAGACCTCTCCCTCTATCATGCGGATCTGCCTGTTTCTATGGAGAAACATCCATCAGCCCTAAGGGATGAACATGTGGTTGCCATGGCAACCCCGCATCCTCATGGTGGTGTGCTCTGGACCAGCCCGATGCCCATTGGGCAGCATTAAAATGATGTGAGATAAAAATAGAAGTGCAGAGAGGAATTAAGCCCTGGCCTGGAGGCTCCTCAGCCTCTCTAGCACCTGCTGGGTGGGCTTGTTGATGTCAGAGAACCCACACCTCTGTGCCTCACACTTCCAACCTACGGCCCACCTTTCCACCTCTCTCTCTCTCTCTCTCTCTCTCTCTCTCTCTCTCTCTCTCTGTGTGTGTGTGTGTGTGTGTGTGTGTGTGTGTGTGTGTGTGTGTGTTTGAGACAGGGTCTCATGTAGCCAGCCCGAGATGGTCTCAAGCATTCTACGCAGCTGAGGTTGGCTTTGAACTCCTGATCCTCTGCCTCTGCCGCTTCTCCCTTCCTGGCCCTGGGGCCTCTCTCAGGGCCCAGACCATGACTCCCTGCAGCAGAAGTTCTTCACAACCATCCGTTTGTTTCTAGCCTTCCCAGTAGGAAGTGGGCTCTGCTTTCCCTCCGCTCCGGCCTTGGCAAGGTGCCTGAGGAGAGCGGATGTCAGGCCACGGAGGGGAAGCGTGCAGAAGCCATCACTGTGGGACAGCAGGTGGAGAAGGGGGGTCTGGCAGGGTCAGTGTGTGCTGAAAGGAGGTTCAGGACAGGAGCAGGCAGGGAGGACCCTGTGCTGGTGGGGAGGGAGGTCTGGCTGCTGGCAGAAGGAGGAACAGACTGGAAAGGGGAAGGAATCTGGGCTTGGTGGTGGCGCATATTTGGCAGCCTGGCACTTGGGAAGCTGGGAGTATGCTTTCAAATCTGAGGCCAGGCTGGATGCCACAAGACCTTTTGTCAGGAAAGGGCTGGGGATGTATCTCAGTGGGTAGAACACTTGCTTGATATGTGTGAAGCCCCGGGTTGGCTCCGCAGCACCTCATAGAACTGGGCATGGTGGCTCGGGTCTACGTCCCAAGCACTGGGGAGATGGAGTCAGGAAGATAAAAAATTGGAGGTCATCTATGGCTGCATAGTAAGCCCCAGGCTAGCTTGGACTGTGTAGGGAGACCATATTTTATGTATGTTATGTTATTTATAATAAATATGTAGTAATATTTTAATAACTGAGCCTCATTATGTAGATCTGGCTGGCTCAAACTCACAGAGATCCCTCTGCTTCTCCCCTCCCACCTCCCACCTCACCCCCCAAAAAAAAAGATTTGAGAAAGGTAGAAAATGGGGGGAGGAAGGAGAGAGGGTGCAAGGGGAAAGACAAGAGAGGGAGAGAGTTGGAAGATGGAGGGAGAACAGAGGACAAGGAGAGGGGAGTGCTGAGAGCAGGGGTGAGGCTGGGAACTCAGAGGGGAGGTGGGTCAGGGCCTCCCTCACACAGCCTGAGGCATTCAAGCTTTCATTCCCTCCCCACACACACAGGACACTTGGAGGCAGCTGGAATGTTAGGGGATCTTTTTACTTTGGGATGGAGGGGGTCTGTGTGAGACTCTGCAGCCAGTTTTCAGAGGCCCAGCCTGAGGCTCAGCCCTCGCCTCCCAGAACCTTCTATGGGCTGTTTGGAGAACATTCCATTGCTGGACCTTCTGGAACAAGTTGAAGCTTGGCAGCCTCCACAGTCCTGGCTGCTGGGTCACTGCTCCAGCTGCCTCCTCCTTCAGGGCCTCTCTCTCTCTTTCTCTCCCCCCCCCCCTTTCTTGCTCTCTGACATAACCCCTTGGGCTGATACTTTTTATAGAACACTTTAAAAAAATATATGAGACTTGGTAATTGAAGGCACATGGTGTGCACTGGACAGGAAGAGATGATGAGAACCCACCTGCCTCTGCTTCCCCTCTCCCATCCCCAGTCCCTTCCCAGGAGGTACCTCAGCCTCTTTCATCCCATCCTCAAAGACTCATCCGGAGGACTCCAGGCTCCGGCTGCGCACGGACTGTGAGCTGGAGGTGGAGGCTCTGAGGTGGCCACATCAGAGGCCCCCAGCTGCCTCAGGCTGGACCTCCCTGCAGTTTGCTCAGAGGGCCACAAGTGGGGAAGGGTGGAGCCTGCAGATGTGGACTGTGCCCCCAGTCCAGGGTCCCAGCACTGTGTGTTTTCTCTCAGACAAAGCAGATGTTATGTAAGCACAGCTGGAGAAGTTTTACTTAGAACACTCACAGGCCCCTATGCCTTACTGTTTTTGTACTTGAGGGTGGATTCGTGGGCTACAGAGATGGCTTGGCAGTTAAGAACACTTGTTGCTGGGGCTGGAGAGATGGCTCAGTGGTTCAGAGCCCTGGCTGCTCTTCCAGAGGGCCTGGGTTTGATTTCTAGCACCCGTACGGCAGCTCACAACCACCTATCTGTAATGCCAGCTCCAGGGGATCCAACACCCTCTTCTGGCCTCCGTGGGAACCAAGGACGAATGTGGCAAGCAAATACACAATCAGACAAAACACGCCCTTACACACACACACACACACACACACACACACACACACACACACACACACAAATAATAACTTATTAAATTAAAAAAATAAAAAGAGTGTGCTCACGTCAGGCAGAGTGACACACGTCTGTTCTACCAGAAGGGAGGCTGGAGCAGGATGAGAAGGAGTTCAAAGCCAGTCTTGCCTGCCTGAGTTCCTGCCATCAACACAAGATGGCCGAGCAAGCAAAAGCTATAGCTTCCAAGTCTGATCTTTGAGTTTGGTCCGCGTGGTGCAAGGAGAGGACTGACTGTGACAAGCTGTCCTCGACCTCAGCCTCATAGAACATTTAGCCTTCACATCGCCTCGGTTCAGTACGTAGGTATGGTGGCTCAAACCCTCATCCTGGCCCCTGAAGATGAAGGCAAGAGCATCAGGGGATCCAAGGCAACCGCAGCCACAGAGGGAGTTTGTGGCCACCCTGGGCCACATGCGAACCTGTCTCAAAACAACAGCAGCAACTACATTGATCTTTGTTTATCTCCTGGCTTGTAAAATGGGCACGGTGGTACACACCTAATCCCAGCACTCAGTGGACAGCACAGGAGGATCCCCATAAGTTTAGGGTGAGTCTGAGCTACAGCAAGTTTCAGGCCAGCCAGAGTTGCATAACAAGAGGAAGGGGCAGGAAAAAAACCCACTGGCCTGTGAAATCCCTAAAAGTTGAGCAATGCACTCCAGAGAGTTGAGGGTTGACCCCAGCACATGCCAAGATGCTGAGAGAACTCCAGCGTGAGAAAGCAAATGCCAATCGCTTTTATTCTGGTTTGTCTGTGGTGCTGGGGATTAAACTCAGGGTCTTTTTTTTTTTTTTTTTTTTTTTCGAGACAGGGTTTCTCTGTGTAGTTTTGGTGCCTGTCCTGGATCTCGCTCTGTAGACCATCCTGGCCTTGAACTCACAGAGATCCACCTGCCTTTGCATCCTGAGTGCCTTTGCCACCACTGCCCGGCTAAACTCAGGGTCTTAGGCATACCAGGCAAGCATTTTTTCCTACCTCCCAGCTCTGTTTCCAGCCCTCACACCAAGTCCGGGAGTGGTCTGAGGACTGTGTCACCTGCTCCACCCACAGGGGGTGGCTCCTGATCTTTCCTGCCCCAGGACCTTTTCGCTCCTCAGTGGGCCTTGTGCCTGTCCTTATCCCGGATAAGCACCATGGCTCACTTCCTCTCTTCCTTGTGGCCTTTGTTCATATGTCCCCTTTGGTTAAGCTTTCTCTGACCATTTAATAAAAAAACTGAGACTCACACCCCAACTTCTGTCTAATGGCTCTGAGCCAGCTGGGGTGGCGCACACCTGTAATCCCAGCCTTCTGGAGGCAGAGGCAGGAAGCTCAGCCTAGAGTACATGAGACCCTGTTTAGAAAAATAGAGAGAGAAAAAGAAAAACCCACTCTCTGGCCACCTGATCTATAATCTAACAGTGTGTGTGTGTGTGTGTGTGTGGTGTGTGCATGTGTGCATGTGTGTATCTGTGTAGTGTGTGTCTGTGTTGTGAGTATGTGTTGTGTGTGTATGTGGGTGTCTATGTGGTGTGTGTATGTGTGTCTGTGTATGTGTGTCTATATGGTGTATGTGTGTGTGTGCTGTATGTACATGTGCGTGTATGTCTGGTGTATATGTGCACTCGCATGAGTGTTCTTTTTTTAAAAATTGGTGATTAAAATTTTTTATTATATTTACTTATTTGTGCATGTGTATGTCAGGTTACGTGCATGGCTCAGCACTTACATGGAGCTCAAAAGACAACTAGCAGGAGCCCATTTTCTCCTTCCATCATGTGGTACTTGGGAAATCAAACTCATGACTTCAGGCTTGGAGGCAGGTACCTTTAGCCACTGAGCCATCTCAGTGGGGAGGGAGAATCACTCTCTTCTGAGGATATGACCACTAGTACTATCCCAAGATCCAGTGAATGGCCCCACACCCATGTGTTATGGGATATATTCTTTTACACTGTGTGAAGATATGTCACTGTGACTGGTTTAATAAAAAGCTAAATGGCCAATAGGTAGGCAGGAGTTTGGGGGATGGAGAGAATGCTGGGAAGAAGAAGGCTGAGTCTCGAGCATGCTGAGGAAGTATGACATATAGGAGATGAGATAACAAGCCATGAACCACGTAGCTGCACGTAAATTAATAGGAATGGATTATTTTAAGTTATAGGAGCTAGTTAGAGACAAGCCTAAGCTATCAGCCAAGCTTTCATAATTAATAGTAAGTTTCCATGTGGTTTTGGGGAGCTGGCTGGTGGGACAGAGAAAGACTTGCTACACCTAGGCACATATGGACAGTACTAACTTAGTCATAAGAAAAAAGAAAGAAAAAAAAAAAAGAAACGGACTGGAAAGATGGCTCAGCGGTTAAGAACACTGGCTGCTCTTCCAGAGGACCCAGGTTTGATTCCCAGCACACACATGGCAGCTCACAACTGTCTGTAATGAGATCTGGTGCCCTCTTCTGGCCTGCAGGGCTACATGCTGTATACATAATAAATAAATAAATAAACAAACATACATGAAGGCAAAACACTAATGCATATAAAAAAATAAAAAAATTTCCCGGGCGGTGGTGGCGCATGCCTTTGATCCCAGCACTCGGGAGGCAGAGGCAGGTGGATCTCTGGGAGTTCGAGGCCAGCCTGGTCTATAGAGTGAGATCCAGGAAAGGCGCAAAGTTACACAGAGAAACCCTGTCTCAAAAAACAAAAATAAATAAATAATATAATAAAATAAAAATTAAAAAAATTTAAAAGGAAGATATAAAGTTGGGAGTGGGATATGTTGCGGGGACATGGGCAAAGTTGGAGGGAAATAGGAGGGTAGAAATGATCATATTTCAATGTATACATGTATGAACTTGTCAAAAATGAGGAAAATGTCTTTAATTTTGATTTGTAATTATGTGGAGGGTGGGTATGTGCAGGTGAGTGAGTACAGGTGCCCGAGGAGACCTCTGACCCTCCAGAGCTAGAGTTACAGGGTGCTGTAAGCCACCTGACAAGGGTTCCGGGAATCAAACTCAGGTTCTCTGCCAGAGTGCTTTTAACTGCTGAGCCATCTCTCCTCTCCCAAGGCGGCAGGCAGCAGCTCCAGTTAAGTGGCTTCAATACATTTTTAACGTATTGTTTATTTTATCAATCTATTTGTTTCACGGCATGCATGTGGTCAGAGGACAGCTGGGGAAGTCAGTTCTTGCCCCCACTGTATTGAAGTTGGGTCTTTCTTGATTCTGCTACTGTACTGTACTCCAGGTTACTGCTCCCCACCCCCCCCCCCACCCCATCCTCTAGGCAATTCACCTGTCTCTGCCTCCCTGCTTGGGATAAGAATCCTGAATCCGAATGCACACCACTGCATCCAGCTCTCTCTCTCTATTTTTTTCGTGTGTGTGTGTGTGTGTGTGTGTGTGTGTGTGTGTGTGTGTGTGTAACAAGTGCATGTCTTTGCATATGTATGAACACGTGTGGGCAAGCATGAACTTGAGAGTGTGTGTGTGTGTGTGTGTGTGAGAGAGAGAGAGAGAGAGAGAGAGAGAGAGAGAGAGAGAGAGAGAGAGAGAGAGAGAGAGACCTGAGGTTGACGGTTGACGTTGAGAATCATCCTTGGTGGCTCCTTCACTTTATTCATTGTGGGCAGCGTCTCCCTTATAGCCCAGAGTTTGCTCCTATGGCTAATCTATCTAGCCATCTTGCCATGGGGATCCCCATCTCTGTTTTCTGAAGCTAGAATTAGAGGTGGGCCACTACACCCACACTGACATTTAAGTGGGTTTCCGGGGATCCAAACTCCAGGCCTCAGGCTTGTGAGGCAACAGCCTTCACCACTAGGCTGCTCCCTCAGGCCCCATATCCAGCTTTTTACGAGGGTTCTGGGGATTGAACTCAGGTAGGAAAGCTTTAGATCCCAGTGCCTTTACCCCCTGAGCGTGTTCACATGCTCTCCCTCTCCCTCTTCCCCCCACCTCTCTCTCTAGACAGGGTTTCTCTGTGTAGCTTTGCACCTTTCCTGGAACTCACTTGGTAGTCCAGGCTGGCCTCAAACTCACAGAGATCCCCCTGTCCCAGCCTCCCGAGTGCTGGGTTTAAAAGCACGCACCACCACACCTGGCTCATCAATCTCTTTTCTTTTGGGGTTTTGATTTTGAGACAGAGCCTCACTGTATAGCCCTGGGGTTGGCCTGAACTCACTACCAGGCTGGCCTCAAACACACAGATTCACCTGCCTTTACCTCCTGAGTGCTGGCATTAAAAGCATGAGCTACCATGACTGGCTTCCCTTGAGCTCACCATCTCCTGCCTCAGTCTCCTGAGTGCTGGGATGACAGCTGTGTGTCACCACACCCAGTGGTGGGTCCCTTTCTGACTTCTCTTGTTTCCAGACCTCTGCTCATGCAAACAGGCTTCAGGAATGGCTCACACAACAGACTACAGCGGCAACATCCATTCTTCAAAGAACTGCTGTGTCAAAGGGTGTGGGAGGCCCTGCTGTGAATGCTGCCAGGCAGCCTTCAGCGGTCCAAGGAGGCTGTACCCATTTCCACGCCCACCAGCAAGTGTGTCAGAGGACACAGGCGTCTGCTGAGGCCAACCTCGCCGCCCAGACCCTTTGATGTTTCCTGGGCCTCAGCCCTTAGGCAGGCTTTCACAGTCTCGTCTTGTCCCTTCTCTTGTGAGGTTACATTAAGACCTCATCATGACTCCTTATAAATTCCACAGGACAGCGCCCGAAGACCTGCTGTCTGCTCTCAGAAATGGGTGGTGTCCCCACCACTCTGATCGTGTCCTTCTCCAGGGGCAGGGGGTACAGGACCCTACTTCCTGTGTCCTCTCAGCAGGTTAAATCTATTTAACCCTGTCACACTTGGACCTGTTTATGAAGCTGAAAATGTCCTTGTAACCATGGCCAACAAGACTCCGGAATTGAGTGGTTCACCTCAGTGGAAAATCGTGGTGCATATCTGGGGATGCGGCCCCGCTGGTAGAGCTCCTTCCTGTCAGGCACAGTTGCTGAGCAGGACCCTCAGCACACAGAACTCTGGGTGTAGTGGTGTGCTCCTATAGGCCTAGCACTTTGAAGACAAGGCAGGACAATCAGAAGTTCATGGTGACCTTGACTACACAGCAAGTTCAAACCCAGACAGACAGACAGACAGACACAATACACATATGGAATACAGTATCTTTTTTTGTTTTTGTTTTTCAAGACAGGGTTTCTCTGTGTAGCTTTGCGCCTTTCCTGGAACTCACTCTGTAGACCAGGCTGGCCTCGAACTCACAGAGATCCATCTGCCTCTGCCTCCCGAGTGCTGGGATTACAGGCGTGCGCCGCCACCACCGCCTGGCTTACAATATCTTTTTTAAAAAGATTTTCTTACTTTTATGTGCATTGGAGTTTTGACTACATGTATGTATGTCTGTGTGAGGGCGTCAGGTCCCCTGAAACTAGAGTTACAGACAGCTGTGAGCTGCCATGTGGGTGCTGGGAATTGAACCTGGGTCCTCTGGAAGAGAAGCCAGTACTCTTGTTTGTTTTGTTGAGACAGGGTTTCCCTGTGTAGCTTTTTGCCTCCTGGAACTCACTCTGTAGACCAGGCTGGCCTCGAACTCACAGAGATCCGCCTGCCTCTGCCTCCTGAGTGCTGGGATTAAAGGCGTGCACCACCACCGCCCAGCAAGCTGTCAGAACTCTTAACCTCTGAGCCATTTCTCCATCCCCATAAAAAAAATCTTTTAAAATAATATAAAATAGAGCTGGGGAGATGACAAAGTCAGTACTGTGCCTGCCACCTAAGCGTGAGGACCTGAGTTTGGATCCCCAGGACTCACATAAAAGCTCGGTATACTGTGTGGTGGTGCACGCCTTTAATCCCAGCACTCGGGAGGCAGAGGCAGGCGGATCTCTGTGAGTTCAAGGCCAGCCTGGTCTACAGAGCAAGTTCCAGAACAGCCAGGGCTACACAGAGAAACCCTGTCTTGAAAAACCAAAAAAAGAAAAGAAAAAAAAAAAAAAAGCTAGGTGTGGCAGCATGTACCTGTAATCCAAGTGTTGACCAGACAGAAACAGGCCTAGCCAAGCAGTAAGCCTCAGGTTCAGAGAGAGACCCTGCCTCAAAAATAATGTGGAGAGTCACTGAGGAAGACAAGGCTGACCTCTAGCTTTCACATGCACCACCCATATGTGCACAAGAAGAATACATGCACATTCTTCTCTCTCTCTCTCTCTCTCTCTCTCTCTCTCTAAGAGAGATGGCCAGACAGAGGTTCAGCAGGTAAAGATACTGCTGTACAAGCCTGGTAAAGTGAGTTCAATCCCTGGAACCCACTTTGTGACAACCTCTGACAACCATACATGTGGCATGTCCTGCTCCCATGGTGTGACTTCTCTGTTATTCTGAGCAGTTTGTGCCCTTTTCGAATGTCCCTCATCACCAGGACTTGAGCAGCCTGAAGCCAAAGGCTTCAGGACTCATGGCTTCTCCTGGGTCTCTTTCCGAATTTGCTGTGGGAATTTTGGGACTCAGTTTCCTCATTTGTATGAAAACAGACTCTTGGCCCACTGGTTTGTATGTGGCCCCAGGTGCACATCCTTGGACTTCTCTTAAGCCTGAATCCAAGGCCTCTACTTACTATCCCCTCCCTATTTCAAAATGCTAACACTTGTCCCCTGAGCACCCGGAGGACCTTTCTCGGGGCCTGTCAGTCTGCACTGGGTTGCACCCTCAGCTGGCAATGGCTGAGGTTCAAAATATAACCCCTCAAATCTACTCCCACCTTCTACTAGCCTTTCTCCCACATAGAAAGCAAGATGGGAGCCTGTCTTACTGTCCTGGGCCAGCATTGGGAGGCTAAGGCAGGAAGATTGTCAAAATTTCAAGTTCAGTCTGGTCTACATAGTGAGTTCCCTGTCAGCCAGGACTACCTACAGAATGAGATCTTAACTCAAAAAAAAAAAAAAGTGGAAGCCAGCCAGGGATACATGACATCCTGTCTCCCTGTCTCAGAGAGAGAGAGAGAGAGAGAGAGAGAGAGAGAGAGAGAGAGAGAGAGAGAATTTGCTGAGATTGTAGCTTAGTTGGTAGAGAGCTTGCCTAGCATGCATGAAGCTCTGAGTTCCAATTCCAGCCCTTCATAAACCAGGTGTATTAGTCAGGGTTCTCTAGAGTAACAACTTACAGAATGAATCTCTATATACACAGAAAGCAGATTTATTAGAATGATGTCAAGGCTGTGGTCCAGCTAATCCAACAATAGCTGCCTATGAACAGAAGGTCCAAGAATCCAGTAGTTGCTCAGTCTATGAGGCTGGATGTCTCAGCTGGTCTTCAGTAGACTCTGGAACCCTGAAGAAGTGGCTCCAATACCAGTGAAGGAATGGACTTGCTAGCAAGGAGAGAGCAAGCAGGCAAAGAGCAAATGCTTCCATCTTGTCCTTAAAGAGGCATCCAGCAGAAGGTGTGGCCCAGATTAGAAGTGAGTTTCCCCAACTCGAATGATCTCAAAAGATCTGGATTAGAAGTGGATTTTCCTACTTCAAATTAAACAAAAATCCCTCACATTTGGGGGTTTTAGTGCATTCTAGACGCAATCAAGTTGAAAGCCAAGAATAGCCGTCACACCAGGTGATTCACACCTGTCCAGATTTGGTGCCTTGATGAGTGATGCAGAAGAGTCAGAAATTCAAGGTCATCTTCGGCTACACAGAGTTCAAATTATAGACCAGTCTGAGCTACATGAAACTTTGTCTCAAAACAAGAAAGAGGATGGGCTGGAGAGATGGCTCAGAGGTTAAGAGCACTGGCTGCCCTTGCAGAGGACCAGGGCTCAGTGTTCAGCATCCACGGCAGCTCATGACTATAACTCCAGTTCCAGGGGATTTGGCCTCCCACATAATGCACATGACCACATGCAGGTACTCTTTTTAAAAAAAAATTTTTTTTAATTAATTTATTTTTCTGTTATCAGCTTGATACAGTATAAATTCTTATCCTAATAGTGAAATGTTTCATTGAGGCTTACCCAGTGATTGAGTAAAACCGAAATTTATTATAAGCCACAATCATCCTAGGGTCCCCCCTGTTATGTAGCCTCCCTGGTTCTGTGGGTTGCAGTCTGATTGTTCTTTGCTTTATATCTAGTATCCACTTATAAGTGAGTACATACCATGTTTGTCCTTCTGGGTTTGGATTACCTCACTCGGGATGATATTTTCTAGTTCCATCCATTTGCCTGCAAACCTCATGATGTCATTGTTTTTCTCTGCTGTGTAGTACTTCATTGTGTATATGTAACACATTCTCTTAATCCAATCACTTCAGGTTGTTTCCAGGTTCTGGCTATTACAAATAGTGCTGCTATGAACATAGTTGAGCATGTATCTTTGTGGTATGATTGAGCATTCCTTGAGTATATGCCCAAGAGTGGTATGACTGGGTCTTGAGGTAGATCGATTCCCAATTTTCTGAGAAACTGATTTTTTTTAAAGATTTATTTATTTATTATGTATACAGTGTTCTGTTTGCATGTATGCCTACAGGCCAGAAGAGGCAGCCGGCACCATGTGGGTGCTGGGAATTGAACTCAGGACCTCTGGAAGAACAGCCAGTGCTCTTAACCTCTGAGCCATCTCTCCAGCCCGCTGGTACTCTTATAAAGGAAAGCATTTAATTGGGACTTGTTTACAGTTTCAGAGGTTTAGTCCATTGTTGGCATGGCAGGAAGCATGGTGTTTGAAGGCAGGCATGGTGCTGGAGAAGGAGCTGAGAGTTCTACACCCTGATCCCCAGGCAGGGGAGAGAGAGAGAGAAGAGAGGGAGGGAGGGAGGGAGGGAGGGAGGGAAGGAGAGAGAGAGAGAGGGAAGGAGAGAGAGAGAGAGAGAGAGAGAGAGGGAGAGAGAGAGAGATTGGGCCTGGCCTGGGCTTCTGAAACCCCAAAGCCCACTCCCAGTGACACACTTCCTCCAACGAGGCCACAACCCCTAATCCCTCCTAAGTAGCTCCACTCCTTAATGACCTAACATTCAAATATATAGGCCTATGGGGGGGTATTCTTATTCAAACCACTATAACATGAAAATACAATTTTAAAAAACCTCAAAGAAGAGGAGGAGGAGAGCTGAGCATAGTAGCTCATGCCTTTAATCCCAGCATTTAGGAGGCAGAGGAAAGCCACTCTCTGAGATTTCTGGACCAGCCTGGTCTATATAGCAAGGTCCAGGCCAATGAGTGATAGAATGAGACCTTGCCATTAAGCCTGACAACCCAAGCCCAATCCCTGGGACCCACACAGTGAAAAGAAAGAACTGACTCTCACAAGTTGTTCATAAGTGTGCCCTCTCCCAAAAATAAATTAAGAAGAAAGAAGGAAGGAAGGAAGGAGGGAGGGAGGGAAGGAAGGAAAGAAAGAAAGAAAGAGACAGAGATGGCTTGGTGGTTAAAAGCACTTGCTTAACAACCCTGAAGACTAGAGTTTCGTTCCCAGTACCCACATAGCAAGGTGGGGTGGTCTCACTCCCTTCTATAACCCGGCACTGTGTGGGTTGGTGGAGAGACTTTAATCACTGGGGCTTGCTGGCTGCCAACCTAGCCAGAAAAATGTGAACCCCAGGTTCAGGGAGAGACTCTGCTGCAAAGAAAAACTTAGGAGCAAAAGAGGACAGAATGCTCCCCAGACTCCTCTTCCGTACACAGAGACATACCCACCACATACAGGGCACACATACCACACACACACACACACACACACACACACCACACACACACACACACACACACACACACACACACACACACACACACACGAACGCACACATGAAATGGGGGAGGAGGAAGGGAGAGAGAAGGAGACAGTGGTAGCCACATCTTCTCCTGGGGTCCTGTGACAGTCTGAGGCAAGTGTCTCCCAGACAGAAAATGTCCTGTTTCTTCAGGCTTGCCGCCCCCAGAGAAAACACCCACAGAGCTGCTTTGAAGGGGTTTGGTGTTTACTCCCTGAATCAACTGCTAACAAGGTCATGGTCCTGAGTTGCTGCAGGGCAGGTGTCTGTGTTCCCTCAGAATCCCCACGTTCCCTTCAGCTCCCACCCAACACCTGACAGGGCTGTGTCCTCACAGAGTCCCTAGAGCCTGACTTGCTTCTGGATAAGGCTTTGTAAAGCAAAATTGTTCTTGTTTGTTTGATTGGTTGGCTGGTTTGGGGGTTTTTGAGTCAGGCTGGTTTCAAATCGTTACATAGCCCAGGTTGACGCCACCTCCCGAGTGCCAGGATCACAGGCGTGTGCCACCATGTCCTGTCTTCTAAAGGGAAAGTTGAGCAGAGATTTCGGCTCCTTCTTTTCAGTTTCTTCTCTCCAGGTATTGCGTGGGCGGGGCCATAGCCATGATGGAGGCTGGAATAAATTCAGAAGCCTGTTTTCCCTTGCCAACAGCCACCACACCAAGAAACTATTGAACTTTGTAAAAGAAAAAAAAAAAAAACACATTGTTTTTATTACAGCTATTTATTTGTAGTGTGTGTGTGTGTGTGTGTGTGTGTGTGTGTGTGTGTGTGTGAATCTCCAGGATCCACACAATGGAAAGAGAGAACCAACTCCTTCAAGCCGTCTTCTGACCTCCACATGGACCCTGTGCTGTATCCCTCACCCCGAATAAATAAATAAATAAATAAATAAATAAATAAATAAATAAATAAAAATTAAAACAAAAAAAATGGATCTGGGGTGTAGCTCAGTTGGTAGGTGCATACCTAACATGCACAAAGCCCCAGGTTCAATCTTTGGATACAAAGCAAGTTCAAGACCAGCCTGGACTATATGAGCCCTTGCCTTAAACAAGAAAGCAAACAACAAAACAAAATGAAATTAAGAGAAAGGTAATGTTCCTACTAATAAACTAAAAATGTAAAAACACAAGTGAAGGTTGGGGCTTTAGCTCAGTGGTAGAGCACTTGCCTAGCAAGTGCAAGGCCCTGGGTTCGATCCTCAGCTCAAAACAAAACAAAAAAACAAAAAACCACAAGTGAGTTATTTTTCTGCCTGTGCCCAGGCCTAACCTTTTGTTGTTGTTGTTGTTCTTTCTTTCTTTTTTTTTTTTTGAGACAGGGTCTCTCTACATAGACCTGGCTGTCCTGGAACCCACGATGTAGATCAGGCTGTTTTTTTGTTTGTTTTGTTTTTAATTCTTCATTTAATAGCCCATGTCCACACATGTGGTATCTGTGTTTTTCAAAATGTTTTTTGTCCATAGTTAAAACTTTGTTGAAAAATTGACATCAAAATAGGAGATATTTGTTTTGTTTTGTTTTGTTTTGGTTTGGTTTGGTTTTTTTTCCCGAGACAGGGTTTCTCTGTGTAGCTTTGCTCCTTTCCTGGATCTCACTCTGTAGCCCAGGCTGGCCTCAAACTCACAGAGATCTGCCTGCCTCTGCCTCCCGAGTTCTGGGATTAAAGGCATGCACCACCACCGCCGCCCGGCTGTGTTTGTGTGTGTGTGTGTGTGTGTGTGTGTGTGTGTGTGTGTGTGTGTGTGTTTTAAAATCAAACATAATAATCATGTTGGTAGAGTAGCTGAACTTGAAGATAGGCTTTCTGTGAGAAAACACGAATTCCGAAGGTTGTATGGATCATTACTGTTGCTTTACAATGGCTTTTGTTTTAAAGATTTTCATTTTTAATCATGTATATGTGGGGGTGTATACACATGAGAGCAGGTTCCCATAGAGGCCAGAGGCATGGGATTCCCTGGAGCTGGAGTCTGCAAGTGTTTGTGAGCTGCCTACCCAGCCGCCTGTGAGTCCGGCTTGGCCTCCTCTGGGCTGGCACAACCTACTACTCAAAGAACCACTGTCTGCACATGGCTGGAAACTCTGGCACTCCTGCAGCAGCCTGGCCAGCTTGCATCCGCGAAGCCAGCCTTTGGACTTTGAGCTAGCTGCGTCTTCCTGTGCGTTTCCTCTTCCTCTTCCAGTGACAGGTGGAGCACATCTCTATCCAAAGGCAGCAGCCTTCGCCAGCACTCGGGAGTGAGGCACTAAGGGAGAGTGCTAGGCGGGTCTCGAACTTTTGTTTACTTAGTTTATATGTGTCCGTCTGTCCTCACAGGCACGCCGAAGTGTAAGACGTTAGATCAGATGACAACTTGCTGGAGCTGGTTCTCTCCTTTTGCCATGTGGGTCCTGAGGATCGAACTCTGGTCCTCAGCCTTGGCAGCAAGCCCCTTTTACTACTAAACCATGTCATAAGGCCTGAAGGCTGGGAGATTTGTAATTGTTGTTTGTTTTGTTTTGCTTTAAAGATTTTCATTTTTAATTATGTACATGTATGTGTGTGCATGTGGGTGGCGGTTATAAACACACACACACACACACACACACACACACACACACACACACACACACACACGAGTATAGGTGCCCTTAGAGGGAAGAGGCATCGGATCCCTTGGAGCTGGAGTTACAGGTGTTTTGTGAGCTTCCTGATTTGGGTGCTGGAAACTGAACTCCGGACCTCTGCAAGAGCAATATAAGCTTGAAACCCCCAAGCCAACTCTCTAGCTTTCTGTTGTTGTTTTGTCTTTAATTTTGTTTTCATGTTTGTTCGATGTTATAGGCAGGGGTGTTTGCCTGCATGATGTCTGTGCACCGGCTGCATGCCTGGTGACCCTGAAGGTCAGAAGACAGTATTAGATCCCGTGGAACCGGAGTTAACAGACAATTGTGAGCCATCAACTGGGGGCTGGGAATCAAGCCACAGTCCTCTAGAAGAGCAGCCAGTGCTCTTAACCACGGAGCCCTCTCGCCAGCCCCAGTTTTGTTGTTTTCTTTTGAAGATAAAAGCATCTGACTGCAGCCTAAGCTCTAACACTCCCAGGAGCCCTCCTGCCTCAGCCTCCTGAGTGCTGGGATAACGGGTCTACCACCACACCGGCTAACAGTGGTTTTGTCTTGTCCTTCTGCTACCTGGGGGCAGTTACTGCTGTCCTCCTGAGCCACGCATTTAAGGACCTGAGGCTCAGGTGAATCCCTTTCCACCAAGATCCCCAATGCGTCTGAGGGCCATCCCTGCGCCTGACTGACCCTCACTTCTCTGCCATTATCATGCCCTGTCTCTCAGAAGCATCAAATGTCTCCCTATCCAGGTCACCCGAGCCCAGAGACCATGGGGTCCAATCCTGGGCCTGCAGTGGTGGCAGGGGCACATGCCCTAGGAAACTCCCTCCCCCTCCCCCAGCCTATGCTAGATGTCTGGGGAGGAGATAGGGCAACACCTGACACCCCAGCGCTGGCCTCCAGGCCTAGAAAGGAGTGACAGGTGTAGTGTGCCACAAACCGCAGGGCCGGACCGGCTACAGCTGGGAGAGGCCTGCAGGGTGCTTTACAAGCCAGCTTGTAAATAAGTAAGTAGGCAGGTAGGAAAGGCAGGGTGGGACGGGCTCCAGTTCCCAGGCTCAGAGGCCAGCCAGGACAGGGGCAGGAAGCTCCCGGCCTTCACCTCAAGCAAACCCAAGGTCCTCCCTGTTGTGACATCTGCAGAGTGCTGCAGGAGCTCTCTCACTTCACCTCCTCTGCTCCCCACCCCCGCCCCATTCTCATGACCTTCAACAAGGGCGGCCTTGAACTCCTCCTCATCTGCCTGCTTCCACCTCCCAAGTGCTGGGTTAAAAGGTGGTTAAAACCACCATGCCAGTTTTAGACAGTACTGGGGGTGCTGTGTACAGAACCCAGGGCTTCGTCTGTGCTAGGCAAGCACCCTACCAACTGAGCTACAGCCCCACACCGGTTTTTGTTTGTTTTGTTTTGTTTTTTTTGAGGCAGGATCTCATGTAACACAGACTGGATTCGAACTCACTGTGTAGCTGAGGCTGGCCCTGAACTTCTGATCCTTCTGCTTTCAGCTCCCAAGTGCTGAGGTTATAGTATGTCACCACCATAACCAGCAGCTTTAAAAAGAAAAAGAAAAGATGTTCTTACCATGCAGCCCAGCCTGTATTTGAATTGATAGTCATTCTCCTGCTTCAGCCTCCAGCCAGAGTCCTGAGATTCCAGTTCTGAATCACCACACCTGACCTTCCTTACTGCTGAATCACATATCCCAGGAGTCCCTGCTGTCTGTGTACCTGTCCCAAAGCAGACCCATGTCGGAGGACACAGAAGAGCTGGGAAGAGCCCCCCCCCCATCCTCCCCCCTCCCCCGTCATGCAGAAGGGGCAGATGCAGCCTCTGAGAGGAGCAACCCAGGGTGAGTGATGTAGGGATGGGAGAGTCCAGGTTACTGAGGGGCCTGTAGGCTGAGGGTCTGGGAGACTCAGGATCCCTGAGTGGAATCTGAAGACAACAGGCCAGAGGTCAAACTTGTGCGTTGCTCCTCAGGAGGCATCCATCTTGGTTTGGGGGACAGGGTCCCTGTTAGGGTTTAGTGGAGTACCCTGCATGCCAGGGCCAAGGTATGCCAAAAGATCACACCACAAAACACATCTCATGTAAGAGGTTTATGGGGGAGGAGGCGTGAAAGACCACTTCAGAGCTGGAGGGAGACAGAGAGAGAGAGAGAGAGAGAGAGAGAGAGAGAGAGAGAGAAAGAGAGAGAGAGAGAGAGAGAGAGATGGAAACAGACAGACAGACAGATGGAGACCGACAGAACAGAGAGCAAGAGAGCAGCAGTCTGAGATGGCGGAGACCTTTTAAAGGGTACACACATGGAACAAGTTTAGTGACTGGTGGCTGGTGATGACGTAGCCCATGGCATTGAGTTGCTGAAGACAGGCTGGGAGAATACCTCACCTCATCGGCCTGAAACGGCTGATTTGGCCAGAATGGGTTTTCTGCCTTCCCAGTACTGGGATTACAAGTGTGCACCACCAGTCCCATAATGTTTCCTTTGGGCACTGGGGACAGAACCAACGTCCTCACGTAAGCACACAGCAAACATTTTACCCACGGAGCCATCTCTTCAGCCTACCACTGCATTTTCATTTGCAGGTCTTTGGGGCCCAGGGCAGCAGCCTAGTCCAAAACAATAGCCTCTTTATTTGTTTAGGTTCTTTGTTAGTTGTCTCTTTAGCTGGTACTGAGGATGATATGGATCCCAGAGCCTTGTGCATGTTAAATGTTCAGCCTGTCATTGAGCTGTATTTATGAGCCCTGTTTTATTTATTTATTTATTTTTGGAAACAGAGGCTCCCTGTGTAGCCCAGGCTAGACTCTGTCAGTCCTCCTACCTCAGCCTCCCAAGTGCTTGGTTATGGTCATGCCCAGTTGTTATGTTTAGAGAATGAAATATACACCCGTATAGATGAATGTCAAGGGGAAAGAGGAGACAAGGTAGTACCGGCTCGGGGCACACAGATTGGAACCAGGAGGCTGTTGTTAACAGCTCCCACATGCCCACGGCTTCACCTTAGAATTGGGCTGCAGACTGGGCCTGGTGGTACACGACTGTAACCCCAGCAATCAGGAGGCAGAAGCAGGAGGATTGCAAGTTCCAAGTCAGCCTGCATATTGAGTTCCGGGACAGCCAGGGCTACATAGAAAGACCCTGCCTTTGTTGTTTTGTTTTGTTTTGTTTTCAGACAGGGTTTCTCTGTGTAGCCCTGGCTGTCCTGGAACTCACTCTGTAGACCAGGCTGGTCTCAAACTCAGAGACCCTTTTGCCTCTGCCTCCTGAGTGCTGGGATTAAAGGCGTGCGCCACTGCTCAGCTTGTTGTTTTAAAAAGAGAGGATGAGAAAGAAAAAAGGGGGCCAGCGAGATGATTCTGTGGGCAAAGGCGCTTGTCACCAAGCCTGAAGATGCTAGTTCAATCCCTAGGACTCACAGGGGACAGAAATGATTCCTTAAAGTTGTCCTCTGGCCTTTATCCATTGTGAGCACATGTACACACACACACACACACACACACACACACACACACACACACACACACACGTACACACTGTCCTCACAGAAAAATTAAAAATAAATTACTTCTCCCTCCTCTCATCAGGCTGTTTCAAAGGGTATAGGTTAGGTTCCACAGCAATCACAGTCAACTTCCTGTTGGGTTACGAAGACAAAGGGTTGGAGGAGGGAGAGACCGTTTCAGTTCCCAGCACTCACAACCTTCTGTAACTACAGTTCCAGGGGATCCGACGCCCTCTTCTGGCCTCTGAGTACGTCAGACATGCATGTGGCCCACAGACACACATGCTGGTGAAACACCCATCCATACTCATAAAATAATACAATTGAATAAAATACAACAGCAGAGGTTTGCTCGGGGATGTTACCTGTCCAGATTCTTTTTTTTTTTTTTAAATATGTGGAGCTGAGGATCGAACCCAGGGCCTTGCGCTTGCTAGGCAAGCACTCTACCACTGAGCTAAATCCCCAACCCCACCTATCCAGATTCTAATAGATTTGTCCCACCTGCCTCCTCCCTCACTTCTGCCCTTCTTCTCCTTCCCCATTCCTTGACTTTTTCCTTTACAGCATGTACAGTTAAATTCCTAAAAAGTTCATTATTGGTAAAAATGGGTCCCTTTTGATTCCACGTGTCAGCCTCATTTTTTCACTCCTTAGCTTCTGTTTGTTGCAGAATTCAAAAGCCCTGTCCGTATGCAAACTCACCTACAAATTCTGCAGGAACCTCATGTCTTCAGGGGCTTCCTGTCTCCCAGCAGGGGCTACTGACCTTGCTGAAATCACCTTCCAGGGATGAGGCCGGTTTGAAAGGCCAGAGGAAATGGATAATTTATGTAATTAACTCCCAGCTCCTGAGCCCCCGGGCAGCTGAAATGTGTAGTCCTGGATTTGGGTTTAATCTAATGAAGTAGAGGACTGAAATAAATACACAACAGGACGGACCTTGCAGTGAGGGCTTGCCTGTCTTACAAAGCTGGGAAAACATGGCTGCCGGAAAGACAACACAGGAACAGGGTGGCAGAGAAGGCTCAGAGAGTAAAGGGACTTGCTGCCAAGTCTGAAGACTTGAGTTCAATCCCCAGGACCCACATGGCAGAACAAGAGAAATTACTAATAATGCAAGGTGTCTGGCTTCAACACATTTATGAGCATGCACTCGCACACAGTAAATAATGAAATGCAATTTTAAAAACATTTTAATAATGAGAAGATGGTGTAGTATTTTCATCAAACCTATAGACATCCTCCATATACTTTTTTTATTTGAGATAGGGTGTCACAGTGTGACCCAGATTAGCCTGGCACTCACTACTGGTAGCCCAAGGTAGCTTCTTCAGAGTTACAGCAATCCTCCTGCCTCAGCCTCCCGAGTGCTGGGATTCCATTGGATGGCACCACCCTTCCGGAGCTGATATGGATGCCTCTACCTCCAACAAGCCCTCCCTGCCCTCTCTCTGTCTCTCAGGCTAGTCTTCCCCTCATGCCCATGTTTACTCCTAGTGTCACTGGCTGTGGCCAGGCTGGTCATGAACTTGGAATCCTCCCATAGTTAGGATTGCAGACCTGAACAAGAAGTGTGGGTGAGCTCCTACCCAGAAGGCTGGTGGAACAGACTGAGCCCTGAAGTGTCCTCTGTCCCTCCTACGGGCACACACCAGACTTGCTAGAAGAGCCGCCCCTCAGGGCATTTCCCAGGTGGTCCACAGAGCCCAGGCAGGCTTCCGTGGCTCAGCCCAGCCTCTCACTGCCCCGCTTTATCCTTCGGGAAGCCCTAGGCCTTTCTCCCACTGATGAAATCTGAAGGAATCCGGGTAGGAGGTTGGGTCACAGGGAAGAGAGCTAGCTGGAACCAGTTTGTGAGTTTCTTCTCTTACAAGGGGCAGGCAGTGGGCATAACACTTCCAGCCAATCCTAACCCCCACCCTTCAACCTCATTTTCCTGGCTGAGACTCACCCTCCACGTCCCCTGAGATTCTGTGTTCAGGAAACCTCTTTCCTCCCCCTTCTGAGTCTGTTGTTCTTACCCCTGGAAGAATGACATTGTCTAGACTAAAGAATGGACTTTGTGGCCAATAGGCCAATTTTTTAAAACATTGTTACATTTATTTGTGTGTGTGTGTGTGTGTGTGTGTGTGTGTGTGTGTGTGTGTGTCCACGCCCACGTGTCTGTTGCATCTGCCATGCACCTGTGGGGAGCACCCTATCTGTGACTGTCTAAGGAAACAGACTACAAAAGATCATTTTTCCTGGCTAGGGAGATGGTTTGCTGTTCGAGCATGATGACTGAGTTCAAATCCTCAATATTCATGTAAAAGCCTGGCACAACAGTGAATGCCTGTAACCTCAGCGCTAGCAGACACAGACTGGAGGACCTCAGGGTCTTACTAGCCTCAAGCCCAGCCAAAATGGATGCGCTCAGAGTCTGTGAAAGGGGAGAGCAATCGAGGATGACACCTGATGTCCACTTCCACACACCCACTTGAGGGCAGATGGACCTATTGGCACATAAATGGATTCCACACACACAAGGTCTTGTGTATCAGGGTGGTCTCAAACTTGCTGAAGTTGACCTTCCATTACTGTTCCTCCCCATGTCAACCTCCTGCCTCTGTCTCCTGAGTGCTGGGAATGAAAAATGCTCCAGCCCAGGCTCCCCAGAATTTAAAAAAGATTTATTTATTTGTTTGTTTGTTTGTTTGTTTTTTGAGACAGAGTTTTTCAGTGTAGCTTTGTGCCTTTCCTGGATCTTGCTCTGTAGACCAGGCTGGCCTCGAACTCACAGAGATCTGCCTGCCTCTGCCTCCCGAGTGCTGGGATTAAAGGTGTGCGCCACCACCGCCCGACTATTTTTATTTTATATGTATGTCTACATGTATGTATGCATGCTACATTCATGCAGTGCCTTCAGTAGCCAGAAAAGCGTGGAGCCCCTGGGAATGCAATTCCGGTCTTCTGCAAGAACAGCAAGTGCTCTTAATAGCTGAGCCACCTCTCAGTATAGCCTCCTGGAATTTTTTCCTTCCTTCCTCCTTTCTTCTTTTGTTTATTTTTCGAGACTAGGTTTCTCTGGGTAGCCTCGACTGTTTTGGAACTCACTGTGTAGACCAGGCTGGACTCAAACTCGAGTGATCTGCCTGCCTCTGCTTCCTGAATGCTGGACCTAAAGGCGTGAGCCATCCACCACCACCTGGACCTAAAGGCGTGAGCCATCCACCACCACCTGGTTTATCCTCCTGAAATACTTTTTAAATGAAGAGGAACATGATGGTCCAAGCCTGTAATCCCAGGATTTGGGAGGTTGAGGCAAGAACACTTCAAGGTCAGCCTGAGCTACGTGAACCCCTATCTCAAAACTAAAAATAAAAACAACGAAAAAGAAAACTAACCTTTCAATGCCTGCCTGCCCTTTCTAGAAGTCCTGCTGAGGTTAATCAACTACAACCCACAGCTAGATTCCCTTAGCAGGTCGGGGTGAGGTCCGGGTGGATGTATGTGGGTTGGTACAGTTTCCCAACGCCCCGCCCCTTTTGGACGCCTTTGCATGCTATCTGACCCCGCCCCTTTCCGGCCCCGCCCCAGTCCAGGCATTGTTATTCAGCCTTGGTTGGGTGACCAGCCCCTCTTTGATCTTGGTCCCACCCCTCGCTCACCACCTGGCGCCGAACGCTCTGTAACCAATCAGCGCTCGCGGGCTGGCCTCCGCCTTTTCAAGCCCCGCCCTCCGCCTTTAATCCTAATCGCTTCCGTCCAGCAGTCTCACAGCCACGCGGCGCGGCCTGGGAGGTGTTTTCTTTGCTTTTTGGCGCCACTTTCCACCTCCTCGGGCCTCTGCCTATTTGCATTTGGGAATCTAATTTCCTCTCCAGGACCCGCGATCCTCAGTCCACTCCTCCTAGGGCTCCAGTACCCAGGGTTCGAGAGCCAGGCGTCCTAGCCCTGGGGTCCCACATCCCGGTCTCCCGGAACGAGGCATCCCAGATCTACGCCACCTGCGTTGAGCTTCTTGAAGACCTCGGCCACTTGGGGGTCCTAAAGCCTTCCCGGAGTCAAAGATTCCCACGTCATAGTGTGAAGAGCTGCCTCCCCCACCCCAAACGAAGAAAACCTACTCAGGAAGGAGCTCTCAACTCCCAGTTTTTGGGGATCCTTCACCACTGGGAAAAGTAAAGGGGTCTCGGCGCACAGCCCAGGGAGTTTAGGACACTCCACCCTCCGAGAGCCTGTGGACACACAACTTCAAGGACCGCTGCAAAGTTCCAGCCTCGACTCTCCGTCCCAAGAACATTGCACCCAGTCTCTAGGCGCGCAAGGAACCCCCAATTGCGGCTCAGCATGGCAGTGGATCCCCCTAAGGCTGACCCCAAAGGGGTGGTGGCGGTGGATCCCACTGCGAACGGTGGCCCAGCGTTGGGCTCCAGAGAGGACCAAGGCGCGAAAGCAGGTGGCTGCTGCGGTTCCTGGGACCAGGTGCGCCGCTGTCTTCGCGCCAACCTGCTGGTGTTGCTCACGGTGGCGGCCGTGGTGGCCGGCGTGGTGATAGGGCTGGGGGTCTCGGCGGCGGGCGGTGCTGAAGCGCTGGGCCCCGCGCGCTTGACCGCCTTCGCCTTCCCGGGAGAGCTGCTGCTGCGTCTGCTGAAGATGATCATCCTGCCGCTGGTAGTGTGCAGCCTGATCGGAGGTGCAGCCAGCCTGGACCCTAGCGCGCTCGGCCGTGTAGGCGCCTGGGCGCTGCTCTTTTTCCTGGTTACCACACTGCTTGCTTCCGCGCTCGGCGTGGGCTTGGCTTTGGCGCTGAAGCCCGGCGCCGCCTTTACCGCTATCAACGGCTCGGTGGGAGACTCCTGTGACCACAATGTACCCACCAAGGAGGTGCTGGATTCCTTCCTGGATCTCGCGAGGTGTGTTCCCACCGGGGATTGGGGTGGGAAAGGCCCGGTACAAGCGACAATGATGGTTGGAGGGAGGAAGGACTCTGTTTTCTGAGGCTATGTTGCTCAGGATGGCCCTGAACTCATGGCAATCTTTCTGCTTCACCCTCTCAAGTGCAGGGATTACACATGTGTGCCACCGCTAGTGATGGGACTTTAGATCCCCCAGAGTAAGACACGCCTCCTAGAGTCTAGGAAAACCCAAGGCAATGTTAACAGGACCTCGAACTCTTTGGAAGGGTGAATTTTTACAGAAGTTCCCTAAATTTTGGGGCGGATCTAGATGTAGAGGGCTTATAGAGGAAGAAGGAGTACCTCTTCCTAGTCTTGTTTTGTTTTTGGAGACAGATTACATTTACGGGGTTTCATACAGCCACGCATGGTCTTGAACTTCTGATCTTCCTAACTTCATCTCCCAAGTGGCTGGGATAACAGAGCATCATTTTGCTTATTGAAAACAAGTCTGCTACGCCTCTCAGGAGTCCTAGCCGTCCTGCTTCAGCCTCTTTCCAAGGTTTGCAGGGGTGGGGTGTCCAAAGAGCTACAAGGTCTGATCTAAGGAAAAGAGCCAGAGCCAAGCGCCCCCTCAAAAATAAAAAAGTTTGCAGCTCCACAAAGAACAGCTGTGCAAACTGTTGGGAGGGAGTTTTTGGGTGGCGAAGGGCACAGAGAAGGGGCTCCTGGGTAAAGATTTGGACCCAAGGTCTAAGGCCTTTGTAGTCTGTCAGGAGCCGTTAGAGGTGCAGCGTGGATGTGAGGGGCTGGCTTCCTGATTCCCGGTGATAAGTGTCCTCGCATGCACGTCACCCAGACCCAGCTTCCCGCTCACTCTCTAACCCCAAGCAGCCAGTCAGCCTTCCGGTGGCTTCTCTCTGCCTTACCATCTCATTTCCTCCTGCGTGGTCCCCTTCAGTGCCTCCCCCAGCGTGGGGGAGTGGTACTTACCCTTCTCATACCCTCCCCACTTTGGAGGACTCCAGACTCTGGGTCCACGTGGCCTTGCCATGAGGCCCTCTGATTCAGTGTCTTCAGATTGGGGACTTCCTGGAAGGAAACGAGAAGGGGTGGAGGAAAAAGTGAGTCAGAAAACAGGGCATCTTCTGTTGCCGGGGCTGAGATGGAGGACTGGACTCTTCTTGTCCATACTGAGTACGCCTGCTGGCTGGTGGAGATTAGCTGGGTCTTGGGCCCTGCCCTGGGCTGTGAGCAGGCACACCCACCTTCAGGCTGTTTATGAACAGAGTCTTTCCCTCCCGCCCAAACTCAAACCAGCTGGAACTCACTCAGCTGGCCGGCTGGCCACCCACCCTCAGTCTCAGGCAGCACGCTTGATGGCCAGCTGGCACTCAGGTAAATACACAGACGCACACGTGGCCCTAAGCTAGCTGTGAGGTACACATACAGAGTTCTAGGCACTCGATCTACATTTTTATTATTCTTATGTGTATGAATGTCTTGCCTGCGTGTATGTCTGTGCACCACATGTGTGTCTGGTGCCCACAGATGCCAAGCGAAGTTATTGGATTCCCAGGGACTGTATTACAGGTGGTTGCCAGCTGCCACGTGTCTGCTGGAACCTTATTATCTACATTTCCCTCACCACCGGCACTCTTATGGAGCCACTTTCTTAGACCTTCAGGTGGCCTTGAACTCAGACACCCTCCTGACGGCCCAGCTTGGAGCCACTTTTAATGATGCCTCTAGCCATGTAGACGCTCGAAGCCCGTCTTCTAGAGGGCAGTACAAGTCAGACATGGGGTGGCCTACACCTCTAACTGAGACTCACCACTGGTGAGATGGAGGCAAGAGGATCAGGAGTTCTAGGCTGTCCTGGGCTGCAGGAGACTCTCACCTCCCCACCCCCAGCCCCAGAACAAGGACAAGCAAAAATCCTTGGGGAAGTTTCTTGCCTTTCTGTGCCTCGGTTTCCTCCCTCTCCCTCTCTCTCTCTCTGGATGTGTAAGACAGGGTCACCCTGTGTGTAGCCTTGTCTTTGAAGCAGTGCAGTCCCGGCACCTGCACCTGCACACCTGCGGTCCCCTTCGGTTAAAAAGGCGTTGGCCGTGTAAAGCAGTAACTGTGCCACCTGGCATATGGCAGACACCCACCACACACAAGTGACCTTGCAAGGACAGATGCATATTCATGACTGGAACAGCTGTCCCCTCTCACTGCCACGACTCCTCCCCGCTCCACACGCTCCTTCCCTCCTTCCGTGCTCTCCGACCCACCAACCTGCCCCTAGGGATCAATCACCCTGTCCTCACCCCTCCAGGAAGTAGCTGATGCAAGACACCCAGGGTATTAAATGGTTGTGGGGGTGGAGCTGAGGCCCGGTGTGACCCTGCCATTGCCTGCCTCTCAAAAGCCCAGCTTTTTGTTTATTTATTTTTTTATTTCTAACCCACAATCCCTTGGTTCTGAAACACCAGCTTCCTGGGGCCAGAAGAGGCCATTTGAGACTCCCACATCCTGGAAAGGTGCGCTGGCTTGGTGGTGTTGGACTAATTCCTCCAGCTATTCTGGGGACTGAAAGATCACGAGTCTGACACAAGCCCTGGACCCACGAAGCTTGAGGCCAGCCTGGGCAACTTAGCAAGACCCTGTCTCAAAAATAAAATGAGGGCTGAGGATGTAGTTCAGTGGTAGAGTGGGCAAGGTCCTTGGGTTCCGTCTCTAGTATGGCAAAATAAAAGGATGCTGGGAGTCCACCTCAAGGGCTTAAGGTACTTTCGCTGCCAAGCCTGATGACCTGGGTTTGATTTCTGAGACCCACACAACAGATGGAGAAAACTGACTTCTGCACACAAGAACAGCGGGGGCACACATGCCCAACCCCCCACCCCCAAATAAATGTTTATGGCCTGGCATGGTGGTGTACACCTTTAATCCCAGCACAATGACACTGGGAGTTGGATCTCTGTGAGTTCAAGGGCAGCCAGGGTTACATGATGAGATGCTATCTAAATCTCTGTGTGTGCGCACGCGTGCCTGCGTGCATGCATGCGTGCGTTATAAAGAGTGTGATTGTAATCCCAGTACTCAGGAGGTAGATGCAGGAGAAGCAGAAGGTTAAGGTCACCTGCAGCTGCATATTAGTTTGAGGCCAGCCTGAGCTACATGGAGACCCTTTCTTAAACAACCAAGAACAAGAAAGGAGAGATTCCCATCTCCCGTCTGCCCCCTGCCGCCCTCCCACGGCAGTACCTAACCACAATGTCTCTTTCTGCAGGAATGTTTTCCCCTCCAATCTGGTGTCCGCTGCATTCCGCTCTGTGAGTCTTCCCATGTGTGCTAAGGGACTGGGGGTGGGGTGGGCATGGGCAGAGAAAAGGAAAATGCTTGTAGCAACTTGCCAGTGGGGGCTTTTGGTTTGCCATGGAGACTCACCCATGCCTTTCCCGTTAAGAAATGAGACTGGGGGCCGGTGGGGTGGGGTGACGAGGGCGGCCAGATAGCAGGTAGAATGCTCCTGTGGGAGGTTGACAGCCTGATCCTCTGACCTCCAAACGTGTGGGGGGTGCACATGTTGGGTACACATATACACAATCACTTAAATTTTAAGAAGAAAGAAATGAGAATGTTGTGGAGGCTTGGTGGAGCCCGTAATACTAGCTCGGGAAGGCTGAGGTAAGAGAGTAGAGAGTTCAGGCTACACAAGGAGATTCCATCTTAATAAATGGATGGCCCTTACCTATAATCCCAGCACATGGGACATGGATGAGGAGGGATCGAGAGCTCGGGGTTATCCTTGGCTACATCGGGAGTTAGGAGTCAGCCTGGGCTACAAGAGGCCCTGTCTTTGAAAAGAGGAGGGAAGGGAGGAATGAGGGATGCTTGGCCGGTTTGTGGCTTTGTTCCCAGGATGGTGTGCAGCAGCTTTGGTGACGATTGACATTTTTTTCCCTACCCCATCTGCAGTATGCAACCTCGTATGCACCCAAAGACGCCAACACCTGTGCAGTACCGGTGAGCTGAAGGGAGGGGATCCTGCAGAGCCTGGCCACTGGCCCAGGGCCGCTTGTCCGTTTCGCCGCCTCCCTTCTTCTTTGCCTTTGGAATCTTCCAGAAGTTTAGTGTGATTTTAGATTTAAACTCCGAAATCCTTGCGACTGGCGGTGTGGTTCATTCGGCAGGGTGCCTACCTCGCATGTGTGAAGCCCTGGGTTTCCTTCCCCAGCACTGTGTAATGTGTAAGCCAAGCACGGTGGCACACACCCGTGAGCCCGGTAATAAATAGGAGTACAGAAATTTCAGGGTCATCCTTGGCTACATAGGGAACTCTAGGCCAGCCTGGGCTATGAGAGACTGTCTCAAAAGTGGGGTGGGGGGTGGGGGTAGTTTTTGGGCATTCTGTTCCCAGCACGGTAGTGGGGAGCCATGCTGACCGCTGACATGTCACTAATCCTTCCACCCCTGTCTACAGCCACCTGCCTGTACACAAAGAGAGATCAACGGAACCATGGTCCAGGTGAGCAGGGCAAGGGCTGAGGACGCTGAACCACAAGCCCACTGTGGCTGTTCAGGTCGCCTCCCACCTTTGCTGTTCGAGTCTCCCCCAAAAAATGTACAGTGTGAAATTTGATCTAAAGTCTGCAGTCCTTGGAGCGGGGGAGATATAGCTCAGCAGGTGGAGTGTTTGGTGTGAATGTGACCAACCCGGGTTCAGTCCCTAGCACCACGTAAACCAGGAGTGGTGGTGAGTGCTTGTGATCTCACATTAGGGATGTAGAGGCAGGAGGATCAAAAGTTCAAGGTTAGCCGGGCGGTGGTGGCGCACACCTTTAGTCCCAACACTTGGAGTCAGAGAGCCAGGCGGGTGTCTGTGAGTTCCAGGACAGCCTCCAAAACTACACAGAGAAAAACCTTTTGGTCTTAAAAAACAAAACAAAACAAAAAAAAAAACATCAAAGTTCAAGGTTATCTCTGGGTACATGCAGAGTTCAGAGGCCAGCCTGGGTTATAAGAGACCCTATGAAATTCCATAGTCCTTAATGTCTCCTGAGGCTCTGAGGATCAACCTCCAGCCCCTCCCAGTGGATTCAGTCCTTCCTCACCCTCCCACTACCTGATCCCATCATCTCCCCCACCTGTCCACAGTGCAGATCTAATCCTGTTCGCTGCCTAGAGTCCCCCTTCTCTCTAGAATGCGTACTTTCTCCACCCCCTCAGCCTCCTTGAAACTTCGTCTGCCTAGTTCATTTCCTGTTGGCCAGAGTGGGTAGGTTTCTTCTCGTTCTCTGAAAGCACAATTTATGCTCATTTCTAGGTCCTCTCTAGAACCTTCTATTGCTTTTGAAGATTGGGGGGGGGCAGGCGGCACATACTAGGGTGCTTAGGTGGAGGTCAGAGGACAACTTGTGGGGGTCGGTTCTCTCCTTCTGTCACGTAGGTCCTCCCTGGAATCAGGCTTGGTGGCAGCTGTCTTTACCCACTGAGCTATATCAGTGTTCCCTCTTTATTTTAAAGACGGATCGAGTAGTGTGTGTGGCTTTCAAGCACAGAGGCCAGCAGAAGGAGTTGATCCCTTGGGGCTGGGTTTAGAGATGTTTGCAGGACACCCGGCTTGTGGCATAAATGCTGGGATCCAAATTCCATTCCTGCCCCATCTCCTTCCGGCTGACACCTCCCCTCCGTCCCTGCCCGGTTTGGGCACTCTCTTAACTTGCTTTCTACTGCTGCGAGAAACATCGTGACCAAAGACAACCTGGGAAGGAAAGGGTTTGTGTTCCCTTGGCTCTGTGCATCTATGAAGGGACTCAGGGCCAGGAACCCGGAGGCAGGAACTGAAGCAGGGGTCAAGGAGGAATGCTGCTTACTGGCTTGCTCTCCATGGCTTGCTCAGCTGCTTTCTTAGAGAATCCAGAACCACCTGCCCAGGGGTGGCAGCACCTACCACAGTGGGCTGGGCCCTCCCCCATCAATTATTAATCAAGCAAATGCTGCACAGAGTTGCCTACAGGCCAGTCTGATAGACGAGGCTTTTTCTTTGTTGAGGTCGGTCCCTCTTCCCAGATGAGCCTGGCTTGTGTAAAGCTGATAAAAAAAATAACCAGGACTCATTAGTTCCAGTCTCGCTCTCTCTGGGTGACCCCTGATCTGGTTTCCTGGGCCTCGGCAGGGCCTAGGACAAGTGCAGTGTAGGTGGGTTAATGCTCTCTCTTCTCCACCCTGCTCTGTTCCTTTCCCAAAGCTGGGGTGTGAGGTAGAGGGCATGAACATCCTGGGCCTGGTGGTGTTCGCTATCGTCTTTGGTGTGGCCCTGAGGAAGCTGGGGCCTGACGGAGAGCTGCTCATTCGTTTCTTCAACTCCTTCAATGATGCCACCATGGTCCTGGTCTCCTGGATTATGTGGTAGGTGGTGGGGACAAGGGATGGGCGTGTTTGTTGTAGATAACGGGGAGCTTCCCAATGCGGCTCACTGGAGCCTGAGGGGGTCTTCATTAGAATCCAGTGTCCACCATCCCCTAGCAATGTGACCTTGGACAAGTGACTTACCTTCTCTGCGCCTGTTTCCCCACCTATAAAATGGTGACCATTCTGTATTCCACGGCTGCTAGGGTTGAAGCATTTGCCTTCTTGATCATACCAGAAGGTGATGGAAGACAGACAAACTGATGGACCACAGCTTCCAATGTAACAACATGGTTCCTTTTGAATTAAGGATCTGAAACAGTGCCTGGTGAATCATAGAAGCCAGGGTATGGCTCAGCTTGCCTCACGGGTGCCAAGAGCACCTGCGTTTCATCCCATGTGCCTGGCTCCTAACTAGTGAGCAGCTACAGATGTGAGTGCTGTCCTCTGGTTTTTGTTAAATGACTTCAGGAAATGAAAACAAAACCACACACAGATGCCTCTGGTTTCCCCCTTATCCATCTGGTCTCAAACTGACCCTGCCCGCCTGGCCTGGATCTAAAGATCAGAAACTGAGAAAAGACAGGATGACTGCTTTAAAAAAAAAAAAAAAAAAAAAAAAAAATCAACAACAACAAGCACACTCCAGAGGCAGAGACAGGAGGATCTCTGTGAGTTTGAGGCCAGCCAGGTCTACATAGTGAGTTCCAGGACAGCCAGGACTGTTACACAGAGAAACCCTGTCTCTAAAACACAAAACAAAACAAAAAGCAAAAAACCCCAGCTTTTCTGGGACAGGAGAGAGTGCTCAGTGGTTAAAAGCCCTGTCAGCTCTTCCAGAAGACCTGGATTGAGTACCCAGAATCCACAGGGTGGCCCGCAAGCATCTCTAACTCTGATTCCAGGGGAGACTGTGTTCTGTGTGGTGCACAGACAAGCAAAACCCCCATACGCATAAAATAAAAACAATAAATCTTTAAGAAAAGTAACTTTCCAGTGGCTGGAGAGACGGTTCAGGGATTAATAGCACTCAGTGCTCTTCCAGAGGACCCAGGTTTGATTCCCAGCACCCACGTTGTGGCTCATAACCATGTGTAACTCCAGCTCCAGGGGATAAGTCCCCCTCTACTGGCATTTTAGGCTACCAGGTATGCACATGGTGAATAGACATACATTCAGGCAAAACACTCATACATATAAAATCAAATGGAAAAATTTTAGCCAGGCATGGTGAAACATTCTTTTAATCTCAGTACTTGGAAGGCAGAGGCAAGCAGATGGATCTCGGTGGGTTCAAGGCCAGCCTGTTCTACATAGCTAGTACCAAGCCACTCAGGCAACACAGAGACACTGTCTTAAAAACAAAACAAGCCAGGCAGTGGTGGTGCACATCTTTAATCCCAGCACTCGGAGGCAGAAGCAGGTGGATCTCTTGTGTTCTAGGCCAGACTGGTTTACAAAGTGAGTTCCAGGACTGCCAGAGCTACATAGTGAAACTCTGTCTCCAAAAAAACAAAAACAAGCAAACCAGAAAAAAAGCCATACTCAGTGGGTTTGCCTTTTTGTTGTAGATTTTTGGAAAGAGTGTTTCACTGTGTAGCCCAGGCTTACCTCAAACTCAGTTCCCCTATTCTTGTACCCAAGTGATGATGGGACACAGGCATCCACCACCCCATTCAGTATAATTTGTGAGTGTGGTGCTGGGGATCTGAACCAGAGCCAAGTAACTTTCAAGTAAGTTCTCTTGGGTCGAGCCACGCCCCCAGCCCTTCACTTTGGGATGGCAGGGAGTTCTAGGCTCTACCACTGAGCCACAACCATACCCCTAGTATGTCTTGATCAGTAAGATCACTGTGCTGGAGTAGCCAAGTGAGTGAGAACAGCTGCCAAGACAGCCTGGTTTCCCACCCTGATGCTGCCCATTCCCAGCTATGCCTTCCACTCTCAACTTAGACTTAATTTCCTGTGCCTAGATTTTTGTCCGGGACACCGGGGCCCCGTGACTGCTGTTTCAGAGGTCACAAAAGAGTTAATGTGCGTACTGTTCTCAGGACAGTGCCTGGTCTGTCCCATGCTCAGAGTAAACAATGGCAAATATTTATTTAAGCATTTGCACTTATAAAGTTTCTGGGCAAGTCTGAGTGGCGAGGGCTCGGCCAACTGGCCCTCCCTAGTTACGCAGGTGGCTGGGAATTGGTGCCATACGTGTAAAGGAAATGCTGAGGAGACAATCAACCATGGCAGCTAGGCAGGAGGGTAGTGGGAAGCCTGGCTGTCAGCAAGTGCACCTTGGGGTCTTTGCTCCGGGAGACGGGGATGGGTGTTGGACCAGAAGTGGGACTGTGTACAATGCCTTGCAGCTAGTGTCTCACTTCATCCTGTAAGTTAGTAAGTATTGCCTTGCCTGTTGGGTGTGTTCTTTATTTTGTGAAGACTAAAAGCAGGGATTTGAGCTACCATTGAGCCACGCCCCCAGCCCCTCACTGGGGGATTCTAGGCAGGGACTCTATCATTGAGCCACACCCCCAGCCCCTCACTGGGGGATTCTAGGCAGGGTCTCTACCACTGAGCCACACCCCAGCCCCTCACTGGGGGATTCTAGGCAGGGACTCTATCATTGAGCCACACCCCCAGCCCCTCACTGGGGGATTCTAGGCAGGGTCTCTACCACTGAGCCACACCCCAGCCCCTCACTGGGGGATTCTAGGCAGGGGCTCTACCACTGAACCACACCCCAGCCCCTCACTGGGGGATTCTAGGCAGGGGCTCTACCACTGAACCACGCCCTAGCCCCTCACTGGGAGATTCGAGGCAGGGGCTCTACCACTGAGCCACACCCCCAGCCCCTCACTGGGGGATTCTAGGCAGGGGCTCTACCACTGAGCCACACTTGTCAGCCCTCTTTACTTTTTGAATCTTTTTTTTTTTTTTACTTTTATGATCTTAAACTTTTTTCATGTGTATTCAATGCCTGTGGAGGTCAGAAGAGAGCACCAGATTCCTTAGAGCTGGAGTTCCAGGCTGCTATGAGCCACCATGTGGGTTCTGGAAACCGAACCTGGATTCTGTGGGAGAGCACTCATAACTGCTGAGCCATCTCTCCATTCCTGGCCTTGGACTTTTGATCCTCACAACTTAACTAACGCCTGTGTGTCTGGAACGGCAGCAGCTTTGTAGTCCTTTTTATATCCATCTTCAGTGTTGGCTTCAGTGGCTGTGACTGACATGCTTGTGGTAGGAACTCTAGTGGGCTGTCAGTCAGCCACGATCAAAGGCTTAGGGCATGTTCCAAATGCCACAGACCTGGGAGTTAGCGTGTCCCCGTCACACCTTGTTCTTTTTTACTGAGAGTGTTCCTGACAGCAGCGGCTATAACAAGCAAACCCAGAAAGCAAATGACTCAGAGTGCCGGGTACTTCTTTCATTCATTGTCAAGTGTACATCTGAGGCTGCTGTTCTGGCGGGGATGGGGACTCGCAGGCTTTCATCTCGCAGCCAAGGCTGCCTTCAAAGGGAAGAAGCATGTCTACAGGTAGCTGAGTGTCCCATCGGTTAGTCTTGGGGTGGTACCCTGGGCAACCCCAGACTTCAGAGAGAGGCTGGGACGTGTGGTCAGCTGAAGTGCCGAGCACAGGGCCCGGCTGTGCCAGCCACATGGTCAGCAGCACTAACCTGTCTCTGTGATGATCAGGTACGCCCCTGTGGGCATCTTGTTCCTGGTGGCCAGCAAGATTGTGGAGATGAAAGACGTCAGCCAACTCTTCATCAGCCTTGGCAAATACATCCTGTGCTGCCTGCTGGGCCATGCCATCCACGGGCTCCTGGTTCTGCCCCTCATCTATTTCATCTTCACCCGCAAAAACCCCTATCGATTCCTGTGGGGTATCATGACGCCACTGGCCACAGCTTTTGGGACCTCTTCTAGGTGAGCCTGTTACCAGTTGTAACAAAGGGACCTGGGAGGTGGGCATGTTTGAAGACCTGTGAAATATTGTGTTTGGAGCCTTTTGTGGTGGTTTTGGTTTTTGTTTTTCGAGACAGGGTTTCTCTGTGTAGCTTTGCACCTTTCCTGGAACTCGCTTGGTAGCCCAGGCTGGCCTTGAACTCACAGAGATCCCCCTGCCTCTGCCTCCCGAGTGCTGGGATTAAAGGCGTGCGCCACCACTGCCTGGTGCCATTTGTGTTTCATGTATGAGTGTTCTATCTACATGTACACCTGCGTGCCTAAAGAGGGCATTGGGCATGACTACAGATGGTTGTGAGCCACCATGTGGGTGCTGGGAATTGAACTCAGGTCCTCTGGAAGAGCAGTCAGTGCTCTTAACCACTGAGCCATCTCTCCAGCCCCCCTAAATCAGTTTTTCTTCTTAACCTTTGTGTTTTGTGTGTATCAGCGTTTCACCTGCGTGTATGTCTGCAGTGGGTGTGGTGTGCAGAGGCAAGAGGAGAGTGTTTGATGCCCCTGGGGTTGTAGTTACAGCCATGAGCTGCTCTGTGGGTGCTGGCAACTGAACCCAGGTCTTCTGGAAGAGCAAGCACAGTTCTTAACCACTGTCCTATCTCTCCGGACCCTTTCATCAGCTGCTTGGGGTCCTGGGTTCCATTGCCCTTGAAAGAAACGAGAGAAACACTTCGTCTTTTTTGCTTTCTGTTGTATTTTTGTTCTTGTGTGTGTCGTATAGATGTGAACACTCAGTAAGTCAGAACATACCCTCTTTGTTTTTCCTCTGGGTGCTCGGGCTATCTGGCCTTCAAGTTTCCAGGACCCCTCCTCTCTCCGTAGGGCTTGACCACTGACCTACTTCCCGGCCCTCTTTATTTTGAGACAAGGTCTCATACGGCAACCCAGGCTGCTCTCAAACATGGAATCCTTGCTGGGTGTGGTGGTGCTTTGATCCCTGCACCTTGGAGTCAGTGGCTAGCCTGGTCTACAACAAGTTCCAGGCCAGCCCCAGCTGCAGAGTGAGAGACCGTGTCTCAGGAAGGGGGAAAACACACACAAACACACTCATGCATGCACGCATGCACACAGAAACTTGGTCCCTCCCTGGGATTGAGGTTATAGGTTGTGTCACTACATCCAGCTTTTTGTGGGTGTTTACAGACTTCCGGACACAGGAAGAAAGCGGAGACAGGTCTAGAGGGAGCATTTGAGACCTTAGTCCTCCTGCACATAGCATACTATACTCCAAGCACTGTTAAGGACCTCTCTCTGTTTCACAGGATCCTGGGTGCCTGCTTTGGGAAGGGAAGGACATCGGAGAGCTAGAAGATCCTCCGGATAGTGGGAGGAAAGGGAGTTTGGGCAGGTGGGCAGGGTCTCCGGCTGATGTGGGTTAGGGCTGAGTGGTAGATGACAACCTCAGCTTGGGAGTGGCCCCATTTGACTGTGGGCCAGGCCTTTGCGGTCCAGGAGTGCTCACCCTGGCTCACTCTGGTCCCCTCCATCAGCTCTGCCACGTTGCCCCTGATGATGAAGTACGTAGAGGAGAAGAACGGCGTGGCCAAGCACATCAGCCGGTTCATCCTGCCCATCGGCGCCACGGTCAACATGGACGGGGCGGCGCTGTTCCAGTGCGTGGCAGCGGTATTCATTGCGCAGCTAAATGGGGTGTCCCTGGACTTCGTGAAGATCATCACCGTCCTGTGAGTGCTGCAGAGCTGTGACCAGGAGCCCTGCCCCTACTTCCCTTCACGACCCACCATCTCACTGCTCTTCCCTCCCCAGGGTCACAGCTACCGCATCCAGTGTGGGGGCCGCAGGCATCCCTGCAGGAGGCGTCCTCACACTTGCCATCATCTTGGAAGCCATCAGCCTCCCTGTCAAGGACATCTCCTTGATCTTAGCTGTCGACTGGCTGGTGTGAGTGGGGCCTTGGGAGTCTGGGGGTGCTGAGGAGTCGCCTGGGAAAGGGCCTAAGGACTTCTGAGCACAGGAAGAAAGACAAGACAGGTCTGGAGGGAGCATGTGGAAAGAACCCTAAGCCTCCTTATGTTCTGGTGGTGGTGCACACCTTTAATCCCAGCACTTGGGAGGCAGAGGCAGGTGAATTTAAGAGTTTCGGGACAGCCAGGTCTACACAGAGAAACCCTGCCTTGAAAAACAAAACGAAAAGAATGATAATTTATGTATTTTTATTTGTGTGTGCATGATAGGGGATGGGGTATGCTTCATGATGTGGTTGGTTTTCTCTGTCCACGTTGGTGTGGATTCTAGAGATCAGGCTCAAGCCTCCAGTCTTGGACAACAAGCAGCTTTACCTGCTGGACCATCTTGCCATTTTTTGTTTGTTTGTTTGCTTTGGGGTATTTTTGTTTTGTTTGAGACTGGATCTCATTATGTAACCCTGGCTGCTCTGGCACTTGCTGTATAGTCCAAGTAAGCCTCGCACTCATGGTCCTTCTGACTCAGACTTCATGGTACTAGAAATACATGTGTGAGCCTCTGTGCTTGGCCAAATCTTTGGGGGTTTTGTAAGGACCCCAGAAAGGCAGTGAGCCGTGGTACTTTGGAACCATGAATCCTAGGAGAGGCAGCTTAATCTCAGTTCTGTCATAACCATGTGACCTGTGTCTTCCTATGTCTCAACTTCCCCATCTGTACAATGGGAAGAGTAAAGTATGTGCTACACAAGTAGAGGCCTGTTTGCATCCCTACCACCCATATAAAACCTGGGCCTGACAGAGACAGATGGGTCTGTAAGAGCTCATTGGCCAGCCCATCTCCCTGACTGATGTGATCGTGTTGGATTCAGTGAGAGATGCTGTCTCAAAAAGTAAGGATGTCGGGGGTGGGGATTTAGCTCAGTGGTAGAATGCTCGCCTAGCAAGCACAAGGCCCTGGGTTCGATCCTCAGCTCAAAAAAAAAAGTAAGGATGTCGTGTGTGGTGTGGGTGTGGGTGTGGTGGTGGTGGTGGTGGTGGTGGTGGTGGTGGTGGTGCACCTTTAAATCTCTGTGCATTTGAAGCCAGTCTGGCCTCTCTCCATGGTGAGTTCCAGGACAGTTCCGTAGAGAAGACCCTGTCCTACAGAACGTCTTTTCTAGCCTGGGCCCTGGCCTCCTCTCCTCTCCCTCTGACTTTGTCGTTGTTTGTGCCCTTTTAGGGACAGGTCCTGTACCATCCTCAATGTGGAAGGTGATGCATTTGGGGCCGGACTGCTTCAGAGTTACGTGGATCGTACCAAGATGCCGCCAAGCTCAGAGCCTGAACTGATCCAGGTGAAGCACGACATGCCTCTGAATCCACTGCCCCTCACCACAGAGGAGGGGAACCCCCTTCTCAAACAGTGCCGGGGACCCGCCGGGGATGCCGCCACATGTGAAAAGGAATCTGTTATGTGAATATCAGGAGGGACTTTCTGTGCCCTGGTGGCATCACACTGGATGTGGGGATCCTGCGGGCTGGAGATATGGACTGGTATGGACTCCAGAGGTGGGCTGTTGACACAGTCCGGGAAGCTAGGGGTCCCTATCTACTTCCTGGAAAGGAAATTGGGAGCCTCATTGCTGGGGTAATGTGCTTATATATGAATGTGTCCACAAATCTCCCCCCATCTTGGCTCCCACTCAAGGAGATGGCATTCTCTGTCACCCAGAACCACAACCTACCCATCTACCATGTAGAGTTCTCTATCCTTTGAAAGCAAAAGTATTGTGATGTGATGCTGTCTTAATGGCAGTAGCTCTGTGTGTGTGTGTGTGTGTGTGTGTGTACATGTGTGACTTTCCCAGTAGTCCCTCCATGATGACAAACACCCCCCCCCAAGTCACAGGGAAAGCCAAGGATAAATATTGTCACTCCAGAGCACATTTTTAACAATAAAATGGTGTCAATGCATGGGATGAAGCGTTCTGAACACGTGACTACACAAGGTGTGCAGGCACACATCTTTAATTTCAGCATTTTGAAGCAGTTTTGGGGTTTTTATCTGGGAAGAGGACACAGGGAGAAGAAGCAGGAGCTAAAGGCCAGCCTGGGCTACAACACTGTCTCAAATATTTTTAGCTAGGCATAGTGGCGCACACCTTGAATCCTAGTTCCCAAGGGCGGAGGCAGACGGCTCTGAGCTCAATGCCAGCCTGGTCTACATAGTGAATTTCGGGCCATCCAATGCTACATAGTGAGATCCTATCTTTAAAAAAAACAATATTTTGACTAAACAGGCCCTGGAGAGGTGACTCAGGTTAAGAGCACTGTCTGCTCTTCCAGAGGTCCCAAGTTCAATTCTAGCACCCACATGGCAGCTCACAACTGTAACTCCAGTTCCAGGGAATCCAATGCCCTTACAGACATATATGCAGGGAAAACACCAATGCACATTAAATAAATAAATAAATCTTGGGGGTTTATATTTTGACTAAGCATACTAAACATTTCAATGCCAAAGACAAGTTTAGGCTTTACTGAACTCAAATCATCAGGGATCACTGAGCTGGTAAGAAGGCTTAGGGGGTGCTAGAACCAGTTGCAAAGACAGAGTTCTATCCCTGGGACCCACCTGATGGAAAGACAGAACTGATTCCTGCCAGCTGTACACCACCCCAATGTGTATACACAAGCACACTGTAAAACACTTTAAAATATACATATTAAAGGGGCTGGAGAGATGGTTCAGGGCTTAAGAGCACTGGTTGCTCTTCAGAGGATAGGTTCCAAACTCAGCACCCATGTGGCCAGCCGCTCACAATTGTCTATAACTCCAATTCCAGGGGATGCCACACCCTCTTCTGACTTCTGTGGTCACCTACACATGTTTACACACTCACACAGACATATAAAGGGTAGAGAGACGGCTCAACAACTAAGAGCACTTGCAGAGGGCTGGGATTTGATGGCCAGCAGTCAACCATCCGTGGCTCCCTAGGGGATTGGGTGTCCTCTCCTGCCCTCCATGGGTACCAAGCACTTGTGGTGTGCATACATGCATGAAGGCAAAACACTTTACATTTTCACATTTATTACTTTACTACATATAAAATAGTGATATTTTGTTTGTATTGAAATGTGATTTTATTTGAATGTTAATAAAGTTGCCTTGGGGTCAGAGCAAGCCATAGCAGAAGCTGGGCAGTGGTGGCACATGCTTTTAACCCCAGCACTTGGGAGGCAGAGCAAGGCAGGATCTCTGTGTGTTCAAGGATACAGCCAGCATGAAGACACACGCCTTTAATCTCAATACCAACCATAGAAGACCTGGAGGTCTGTACAGACTGTCAGTGATGAGGAGGTCATGTGGCTGGGTTTACAACCAATGAGAAAGCAGAACAGAAAGTCTTTTATATAAAAAAGAAAAAACACACAGAAGTAGGTCTCTTACAGAGAGGAAAGACAGCAGCAGTGAAGGGTAAGGTTTTCCGCTCTCAGCTCTTGCTCTGACCTCTTGGCTTTTAACTCTGCAATTGGCTGTGTTTCTTATTTAACAAGACGGTTACGTCTACTTGGAGAGATGGTGAGGACTGGCTGCTGCTCTTTCAGAGGACCTGGGTTCCTTTTCTAGCACCATAAGGTCGTCCACAGCCATCTGTCAGACCATGTAAGCTTGGTCCCTGGATCCCAGTGAAGGTGGGAGAGAACTGACCTCACACAGTTGCCTTCTGATCTCCACACATCCACAGTAGTGGGTTTTTTTTGTTTTTTAATATTTTTTGGGACAAGGTCTCACTATGTACTCCTGACTGACCTTGACCTTGAGCTCACAGAGATCCATCTGCCTGTCTCCTGAACGATGGAATGAAAAGCAAGCACCACTACACTCAGCTCTACTTAAAGTTTTATTGTTAAAAGTCACCATTGATCCTGGCTTGGTGACATCTGTACTAGGGACTTTTGGATAAAATGAATAATGTATTACCTTTGGAAAAATTCATGAACCTGTGCTTGTAAAAATTAGTGCATTTTGTTCTCTCTATGCTGTACTTACAAATCCTGTACCAGGGCTGGGCGTGGTCAGTGGTCGGGCCTCTGCCTAGAATCCCCCAGTGAGGGGCTGGGGTGTGGCTCAGTGGCAGAGCCCCTGCCTAGAATCCCCCAGTGAGGGGCTGGGGTGTGGCTCAGTGGCAGAGCCCCTGCCTAGAATCCCCCAGTGAGGGGCTGGGGTGTGGCTCAGTGGCAGAGCCCCTGCCTAGAATCCCCCAGTGAGGGGCTGGGCGTGGTCAGTGGTCGGGCCTCTGCCTAGAATCCCCCAGTGAGGGGCTGGGGTGTGGCTCAGTGGTAGAGCCCCTGCCTAGAATCCCCCAGTGAGGGGCTGGGGCGTGGCTCAGTGGTAGAGCCCCTGCCTAGAATCCCCCAGTGAGGGACTGGGGCTGTGGCTCAGTGGTAGAGCCCCTGCCTAGAATCCCCCAGTGAGGGGCTGGGGTGTGGCTCAGTGGCAGAGCCCCTCTAATACAAGGTTGTTGGCTTCGTCCCCAGCAATGGGGGTGTGGGTCTTGTACAACTTCTAGAAAGCTCATATTCCACTGTGACTTCTGCCTACTCTCACTATCCAACTATTTCCCATACAATAAGTTGCTCTTTTTTCTTTTCTTTTCTTTTTTGTTTTTTAAGACGGGGGGTCTCTCTATGTAGCCCTAGCTGGTCTTGAACTAACAGAGACCTGCCCGCCTCTGCTTCCATGCGCAGCCTATGATTCATTTTTATGTGTATGTGTCTGTGTGAATGTATACCATGTGTGTTCATAACTGCAGAGGATATTCCAGAGCTGGAGTTACATATAGGTGTGTGTGAGCACTCTGATGTGGGTGCTGGAAACCAAACCCATGTCTTTTGTAAGCTCAGCAAATATTCTTTTTTGGGGGGGAGAGGGGAGGACTTGAGACTGTTTCTCTGAGAAGCAATCCAGGCTGTGCTGGAACTCCTTTTGTAGCCCAGGCTGGCCTCGAACCCTGCTCCTGAGTGCTGGGGTTAAAGGCGTGCGCCACCACTGCCTGAGTCTCGTCTCTCCAGCTCTCACATCTTTTGTGATTTTTCTTTTTTTGTATTTTTAGATTTATTTATTTTCTGTGCATGAATGTTCTGCCTGCGTGCACATATGTACACCATGTGCATGCCTGCTGCCCACAGAGGTCAGAAGAGGCATTGGGGCCCCTGGAACTGGAGCTTTGGATGGTTGTAAGTCACCATTTAGGTTCCGGGAGCTGAGCCTGGATCCTCTGCAAGAGCAACAAGTGTTTGTAACTGCTGAGCCACCTCTACACCCTCCATTTTAGGATTTTTGTTTTTGTTTTGTTTGTTTTTTCGAGACAGGGTTTCTCTGTGTAGTTTTGTGCCTTTCCTGGAACTCCAGGCTGGCCTCAAACTCACAGAGATCTGCTTGGCTCTGCCTCCTGAGTGCTGGGATTAAAGGCATGTGCCGCTACCACCAAGCTTTTTTTTTTTTTTTAAACTGAGGATCGAACCCAGGGCCTTGTGTTTGCTAGGCAAGTGCTCTACTACTGAGCTAAATCCCCAACCCTAGGATTTTTAAAGGTACGGTTTCCTATGTATCCCGGGCTGACCTCAAACAAAGCAATCCTCCTGCCTCAGCATCCCCCAGTGGTGGAATTAAGGTATCGACCAGTCACCTGGCTTTGATTTGCTCTTTTATTTTCTTTCTCTTGGAAACCTAAAATCTGCTATGTTACTCAGAGTCTTGCTGTTTTTCAGGGGCTGCTCCCCTATTTAGCCCATGCTGGCCAGAAGCTCCAGAGCCTATGGCTTCAGCCTCCCGAGTGCCTGGATTACAGGTGTGTGCCACATGCCCAGCTGTGCTGCTGTTAAGGCTTGTGTGTGTGCAGGCTGTGAGCTCGGCTGCAGTCCAGCACCTGTTTCAATGGGGTCCTGACCCCTGCATGTCTAGTGTGTTAGAGAGCTGCTGACCTCCCCATCCTAGGTCACTCTGTTGACTTATTCTGTTTTCCTGGATCTTTCACCGACCTGCGTAGTAGGATGGAGGAATCTTGAGTCTATTTGGCATGGTTTTGGACATTACTTCCCCGTGGTCATTATGGATACCTAACTCCATGCCCCAGGTTGATGTTGAAGTCATATGGAACTGGGCTTTTAAATGCTTTTTCTGTTAGGTCCTGATCCTTATTACGCTGTAATAAAAGCATAAGAACATTTTAACAGAGCTAGGTATGGCACATGTGCCTGTAATCCCAGCATGTGGGAGGCAGAGGTAGAAGGATCCCCAGTACATGGGTATCCTGGGCTACCAAGAGAAAGCAAGCTGCTGAAGAAGCTGGGCCAGGAGGATTGCTGTGAGTTTGAGGCCAGCCTTGGCTGTAGACTGAGACTCTGTTTCAAACACTGCAGGGGCGTGGGGCGTGGCTAGAGAGATGGCTCAGTGGTTAAGAACACTGGCAGCTCTTGTAGAGGACTTGAGTTTGGTTCCCAGCATCCACACAGCAGCTCACAGACATCAGTAAATCCGGTTCCAAGATATCTGGGCTCTATTCTGGCCTCTGTAGGCACCCCCCCCCCCACACACACAGTGCACGTATATACATGCACGAGCCAAACACTCAGACACATAAAATCTTTATAAAGCCCAAATAACAACCTAGGGCCAGTGAGCGACGCGGCTCAGTGGGTACAGGCACTTACTGCTAATGATCTGAGTTCCATTCCAAGGACCCACAGAATGAAGGGCAGGACCAATTCCTGCATATTGTCCTCTGATCGCACCCCCCCTCAACTGCATGCGTGTGTGCGAGAGTGTGTGTGTGCATGTGTGTGTATGCACAAGGTAGTATGTGCCTGTAATCTCAGTACTTGGGAGGCAGAGGCAGGAGGGTCAGGAGGGCTAGGCCTCACATAGTGAGTTCTAGGCCAACCCAAGCTCTATCAGACCTTGCCTTAGACGAGGAGCAGGCAGAGAGACAGCTCAGATGGCAGACACTGCTTGAGTAGCATGGGTTCAATCCCAAGACTGAATGCTGTGACATGTTGGACAATAACTTTACATCAGTGGTTTCAAACTGTTGTAGCATATAGTAAGCTGTCTTTTCTTTTCCTTTCTTCTCTCTCTCTCCTTCCTTCCTTCCTTTCTCTCTTTCCTTCTTTCTTTCTTCCTTCCTTCCTTCTTTCCTTCCTTCCTTCCTTCCTTCCTTCCTTCCTTTCTTTCTCTCTTTCTTTCGATAGGTTCCAGCCATGTATCCAGGTTGGTTTTGAACTTTCCATCCTCATGAGTGCCAGGGTTGCAGATGTCCACTGCCATGCTTGGCTCAGTGGGCTTCCTTCCTTCTTCCTTTTTAAATTTTTCCCTGGACGGAGCCCCATTTAACCCAAGCTTGCCTAGTTCTATGTAGCTGAGACTGACCTTGAACTTCTGCCAATCCTATTTCCACCTTCCGAGTGCTAGGATTACAGCCATGTGACACTGTGCCCAGTTTTATGTGGCACTGGGGACCAAACCCGGGGCATTGTATATTCTAGGCAACCCTCCACCAACTGAGCTGCAGCCCCGGCCCTCCATATCTCATACTCAAGCTACCAAACACCGCGTTTTCCTGCTCTCGAAAGAACTCCACACCCAGCTCCTGTCACCTCCTACACAGGCTGCTTCCCCGGCCCCCGCTGACCCTGGCTCCCTACCTCAGCGCTCTCCGGGGTAAGCTGTTCCCCGTGTGTCCGCAAGAGGGCATCAGTTCCCCCTTCTGGGAGCTCCCAGGCCCTGCTCAGATGTGTCAGGCGTTGCTGTTCGAAGCCCAGGAGGCCTCTGCAGCACCCCCTTCAGCAGCTTATTCCACCCCCCACCCCCCACACTCCAGCCGCACTGGTCTCTCTTTTTGCTGATTTGGATTTGTTTTCTTGAGACGAGGTCTCACTCCATAGTCCTAGCTGGCCTGAGTATCTATTACTTATTATTTGACAATTTCTTAAGGGTATACCATATATATTGACCATATCCATCCATCTTCGACTCCCATCACCACTCCCTCTGTTTTTTTTTCTTTGAGACACAGAGTTTCTCTATGTAGCCCTGGCTGTCCTGGAACTTGCTCTGTACAGATCAGGCTGGCCTATAGATGATCTGAGTTCAATCCCCAGGACCCACAGAATGTGGGTGTGTTGAATCTGTGAGTTTGAGGCTAGCTTGGTCTACAGAATGAGTTGCAGGAACAGCCAAGGTTGTTTATATAGAGAAACTCTATCTCCAAAAGCCAAAAAACAGGGTTGGGGATTTAGCTCAGTGGTAGAGCGCGCGCAAGGCCCCGGGTTCGACCCCTCAGCTAAAAAAACAACAAAAACGTGTGTGTGTGTGTGTGTGTGTGTGTGTGTGTGTGTGTGTGTGTGTACATATACATATATATTATATATGCTTGCATACATGTTTGTGGGCATGGGCATGCAGATATGTGTGCAATGTATGTGTGTGAACGTGTCAGTTTTCTCCCTACACTATGTGGGGTCTGGGGAGCGAACTCAGGTCTCAGGCTTGGTAGCAAGCCCCCTGACCTCGTCTTGCCTGCTAGTTATTTCTTGTTTATGCCAGGCTGCTCTTGCCCCAGAGCCCTTTCTCTGGCTGGTCCTTCCCCTAGACACCTTTGGCTCAAATCTCTACTTGGGCCTTCCCTCATCTCTTTCAAATCTTTGTTCAAATGTCATCTCAGCAAGGTCTTCTCTGAGGATCTTTAATCCAAGCCCCACCCCATCCCATGCATCCCTTACCCACCATCACCTATTCTAGAATTGTTTTACACTTATTTATTGACTTTTGTGCATGTGGCATGCATTCGGAGGGCAGAGGACAAATCTCAGTTCTCTGCTTCCGGTCCTGTTTGTTTGCTTTTTGGTTTTTGAGACAGGGTCTTGCTTTGTAGCCTAGACTAGCTGAGAACTCAACATGTAGCCCAGGCTGGCCTGGAATTTCTTATGTAGTCAAGGTTGCCCTTGAGCTCCTGCTTCTTCTGCCTCTACCTCCTTAAGTGCTGGGGGTTGTGCCTAAGTCCTTCTGCATGCTAAGCAAACACTCTGCCCTCAGCCACTGACTACAGTCCCAGCCAAAAGGCTAGTCATTTGTAATATGCAAATGTGCGCCCCCCCCCCCCCCACTTCTTGAAACCTCAGGCCTTGTCTGACACTGATATTCACTAAACTAGCAGCTCCAAATGTGTTGGAAGATGTGTAGAGGCTAATTGCCAAGTGCTGTGGGCAACAAGATTTTCTGATGTGATGGGCAGGCCCTGGCCAAGTTTCTGATGAAAGCAGACACAAGCTTCCCTCATTCTACATGGGTGTTGCACTTCCTGGAAAATTCAGAGGCAGTTAGAGCCTCACAGAGGGCCTTGTGTTTACAATGGAGACTTCAATGTGGGGTGTAGAGCAATAGTATTTTTGCCTGCATGGAAGGCTAACATTTACTTGGTCTGATCTGGATGTATAGATTATTCAAATGTAGAAATAATTTCTCTTCTGGCTGGTAATTAGTGGATGAAGTAGTAAATTTACATAGTCTTTATTAATTTACTGGGGAAGGGCATGCATGCTTCTTCACCATGTGGGGCCTGGGGCTCCAACTCAGGCTGTCCGGCTTGGTAACAAGTTGTTTTTACCTGCTGAGCCTTCTTACTGACATCATTGTTATTACTATTATTATTATTATTATTATTTTATCGTATGGGAGAGGGTTTGCTCAGTTGTGACCTCAGGATGTCCCTCAATAGTTTCTTTATCTAGCCGAGTGTGCTGGTGCACTCACAACACTTGGGAGGCAGAGGCAGGTGGATCTGAGTTCGAGGCCAGCCTGGTCTACACAGAGAAACCCTGACTCAGAAAAACAAAACAAATGAACAAAAAACCCTAACTTCATGACCACAAGCGGTTTGGGGAGGAAACCCCAACTCACAACTCTCACAGCTCTCAGGTCACAGTCTATCACTGAGGGAAGTCAGCTCGGGGACAGAGAGGCCATGGAGGAGTGCTGCTGACTGGCTTGCTCTCTATGGCGTGCTCAGCCTGCTTTCTTTCTTCTTCTTTTCCTTTTTGATGGAGACAGGGTTTCTCTATGTAGTCCTGGCTATCCTGGAGGTTGCTACATGGACCAGGCTGACCTCGAACTCACAGAGATCCTCCTGCCTCTGCCTCCTGAGTGCTGGGACTAAGGGAGTGCACCACTATGCGTGGCCTAATAGTTGGGTTTTTTTTTTTTTTTTTTTTTTTTTTAGACATGGTCACTTGTAGCCCAGGCTGGCCTGAAACTGTCCATGTAGTTGATGATGGCCTTGAAGTCCTGCTCCCCCTGCCCCCACCTCTCAAGGGCTGAGGTTGTAGGCAGACACTACCACTTCTGGGGGGGGGGGGTTCCTTTAGTTTGGTTGAGATGGGCTCTTGCTGTGTTGAAGGCTGGGCTGGAAATACTCCAGTCTCAGCCTCCTAAATAGCCGAGACCACAAATACATACAGCTGTGTTGGCGTCCTGTGCTTTAATAGTTAGCTAGTATTAGGTGGTACAGGTGATCAAGCCTGGGGCCTGTGCAGGCTAGGTAAAGCTGTGTGCTACATCTCTAGCCCTGTGTTGTTGAGTTGTGTGTGTGTGTGTGTGTGTGTGTATTTTTTTTTTTTTTTTTAATCAGGACCAGAGTGTAGGGGCACTTATCTATAATCCCAGCACTTGGGAGACTGAGGCAGGAGAATTACACATTGCAGGCCAGCCTGGGACCCACAACAAAGACAGACCTTGGATCAAGGGACAACAAAAATCCTTGGTTGGGCCAGACGTTTTGGTATACACCTGCCATCCCAGCACTCCAGAGTTGGAGGCAGGAGGATCCTAAGTTTGAAGCCAGACTAGGCTACAAAGTTAGACCCTGTCTCAAACCCCTGCTCCTCCCAATACAATAAATGGGGGGGAGGGAGCTCATACATCCAGGAAGTGTGTGGAACAAATCCTTGAAGCAAGAAAACAAAAGGCTTTGTTCATCTTGAATTTTTTAATTTTAAAGTAACATAATTTAAGCCTTATTTAACAATATATAGCCTGGTAATAGTGGTTTGAACATGATTTATATGCATAATCAAATAAGGAAAGTTGTTTATTTGTTTGTTTGCTTGTTTGTTTATTTATTTATTTATTTATTTTTGAGCCGAGGATCGAACCCAGGGCCTTGCGCTTGCCACTGAGCTAAATCCCCAACCCCAGGAAAGTTATTTTTAACCTGTTAAATGGCGCAATCACTGCAAGGCCCCACTTGGGCACTAGTTCCGGAGTGGGGCATAAGGAGGGCCTTGAAATGATGGACTGAATTAAAGTCTCCTATTGGCCACTTCCTAAATTCTCTGGTCATGGGCAAATAACTGCCATTTTGGCCTCAGTTATCCTCCCTGGAAAATGGACATATTAGCAGCTGTCATTTAAGGGGGTAGGAGTGAGGATAAATCCATTCGCGTGTATGCCTGGGCCCCAGTAAGCGCTCTGTAACTGTGAGCTATGGCAAAGGTTTACCCCTCCTGGCAAGTGGGGAAGCAGGTGCAGAGGACTGAAAGAGGTAATAAATACGTCAGCCAGGATCCCAAACCAGAGCCCTGCTGGTCTTCCAGGTGCACGAAGGGGTTAGAAGCAGCAGATACCTCACGCGGCGCTCTCAAAGAAAGTGCCCCATTCAAGGAGGCGAGGAGGTGGCCAGTGTGGTCCCACCACCCAGAGCCACTCCAGGAGAACCAGACCTGATGGCTCTGGAGCGAGAAGCCGGCAGCCGTCAAAGACGAAAAGGAGCGGACAGATGCGCCCTCCAGTGGAGGAAGCAAAACTACAGCCAAGGATCCTGAGGGTTCTAGACACAAAGGAGGTATTCAGTATCTGAGAGGAAACAGGCAGAAAGCAACTCTGGTCCAGGGCCTCCTAAGTTGTACGTGGTAGACTGAGGCTGGCTGGTCTGTCCTCTGGACCTCTCTTTCCAAGGGCCTAGGGCTCTTGGAATACAGGGCAGAGACTATGCGAAGGCCTGAGGATGGCCTCTAATCCCTGGGCCTGTCCATCAAAGGCCACCACTTTCCTCTGTTACTAGGATGGGCTAGGAGGTCTCCACACATAGCCCAGCTCATGGTTTAAGAGTATGTATGTTGCTTCAATCTTCGGCAGGGTTCCTGCCAAAGCTGGACTTTGCCTGTGGGCTCCCTCGAGTCTTCCTTGGCAAGTTCACCTCTTTTTCTCTCCAGTGCACAGCCTCACTGCCCAATCAAACAAGCTGTCCAGAGCCACACGACCTCCAAAGGCAAAGAACAGCTTCCTGTAACCTGCTGGACTCCAGCACCAGATACAAGCACCAGGGTTTCAGCCACCGGTCAAGCTTAAGAGTGCAGGGTTGGGGTACTCAGGGTTCTCGATGACGCCGGGGCCGAACTTGAGTTCCAGAAAGCGGCGGTAGTTGTTAGGGGCCTGTGCCATGAAGCCGGCAAACGGCAGGGAGATTAGCGGCTGCAGGAAGTGCTCCGGGAACTCCACATCCTGCCGGTGGTCCAGCCACGTGTCCTTGGTCATGACCCCATTGCGGGGGTAGAAGGGCCACAGGTCCACGTGCAGGTGGTTGCTCTCACTGTACTGCACTCGGAAGAAGTCGCCCTCCACCGCCTTCTCCCACACGAAGCCGCGTTCGTCCACTACTGAGCCAGCCTCGGCGCCCCGCAGCTGCTCGCAGTTGCCCACGTCCTCCAGGTAGATGCCCAGGTCTACGTCGTAGTCCCAAGGGATAATGTCGCCGTGGCGGGCTGCACCCAGCAACGAGCCGCCCTCCAGCCAGTAGCGCACGCCTGCCGCCTCCAGCACGCCCACCACGTAGCGGGCAGTCTCGCGCAGCGCGCGCAGGCAGCAGGGCGGCGTCCAGCGCCCCTCGTACAGGTAGGAGGGTGTGTCGCCCGCCACGGTCCCGAAGCAGCGCGCGCTCTCCTTACTGCAGCCGAACCACTCGAGCCGCCCGCCCTCCCAGCTCACCAGGCGGATGCCCAGTGTGCGCAGTAGCGCCGCCCTCCGCGAGCGCCCCTCGCGCTCCGCCTTCCAGCGCGCGTGGGCCGTGGTCAGCGGAGGTTGGCGCGCTGCGGCGAAGGTCAAGTCCAGCAGCTGCACTGTCCAGCCCCGTAGGGCGGTCTGCAGGAAGAGGCTGGTGGCCAGAGGCCGCGCCAGGGGCACCGAGAGGTTGAAGAGGTCTCGGGAGCGCAGCAGCAGCACAGCATCACCATCTAGGGCGTCGCAGCGGGGCGCGCTGGGCGCTGGACCGTAGCGCGCAGTCCACTCCCGCAGGCTGACGTTCAGTGCCAGGCACCGCGCAGGGTTGGCGGTGGCGACCGGGGCGGCTACTAGGCGCGAGCTGCTCCCGCGGAGCGCCTCCACCATACGCTCCAGGTGGCCTGGTGACTCGACCCGCGCTCCGTCAGGCACCAGGGCCACGAACTCGGTGGCCACGTATGTTTCTGGGCGCGAGGCCGCGGCTGGCCGGTCCAGGGCCGGCTGGAGCAGCGCCAGGCGAACGTTGGGGATGTGAGGCAAGGCCAGGGGTGGGTAAGGGAGCGTGTCCGCCGCCACCACTACGGGCTGGGCTGGGTCCTGCTGCAGGAAGGAATCCACCAGCTCCGGCACCGCGTTGTCAAAGGCCTCAAACTCCCGAATCAGGACGGTGACACGGGGACCAGTGGCAGGAGTACGGCGGAGGCCCCGTGCCCGGGAGTTTCTGGGTTGGTGTTGTAGCCACGACACATAAAAGAAGACCAGGAGGTTGAGGATGATGGCGGCTGCCAGGGCAGCCCAGCAGCGGGTGAGCCGCATGGGGCCCGATGTCAGACCCTAGTGGGGCCGTCCAAGGCATCCTGGGGAGATAGGATGAAAAGGGAGACTGGAGCAGGTTGTCGGCAGCCCCCTCCCTCAACCCTTCTTCCTGGATCTGATCTCAGGACTTGCCCTCCAGGACTACCGGGGTTGGACAGCTGATCTTTCTGCAGCTACCGCCCATTGTTGAGTTTATTGATGGGACACCACATAGTTGTAAATGTACCACTGAGCTGTGTGTGCAAGCCTGGTTAAGATGATATATTTGATGTCATGTGTATTTGATCACAATTTTTAAAAGCAGTAGTCCAAGCCGGGCGGTGGTGGCGCACGCCTGTAATCCCAGCACTCGGGAGGCAGAGGCAGGCGGATCTGTGAGTTCGAGGCCAGCCTGGTCTACAGAGTGAGTTCCAGGATGGGCACCAAGCTACAGAGAAACCCTGTCTCGAAAAACAAAACAAAACAAAACAGCCTTCAGAAAAGCAGAAGCAGGATGGGGAGTCCTAAGGAGAGCACTGGTTACATAGTAAGACTTTCTGCCTCAAGAGACAAAACAAAACAAAAACCCAAAAGCAGGAAGAGGAGGAGGAAAGAGGCAACAGCTGCTGTCCTTTAACCCCAGCACTCAGGAAGCAGAGGCAGGTGGATCTCCATAAGTTCAAAGCCAGTCTGGTCTACAGAGCAAATTCCAGGACAGCCAGGGTTACAGGCCCTGTTTTTATTTTTATTTTAAAGAGGGCCGGGGGCATGGCTTAGCAATAGAAGCCTAGCCTGGAATTCACCATCAAGGAGTCCCCCCAGGGCATGGCTTTTAGTGGCATAATTGCATAGCATTAACATGTTTCATCCCCAGTACAATAAGGAAGAGGGGGGAAATCCCAATCAAACAAACACAAAACAGCGCTGGAGAGATGGTTCAGCAGTGAGGAGCACTGGTTGCTCTTCCAGAGTCCTGGAATTCGATTCCTGGCACTCACAAGGCTGCTCACAACTGTCTGTAACTCCAGTTTCAGGGGCTCTGCTGCCTTCTTTGGGCTTCCATGGGCACCAGGCATGCATGTAGTTAGTACACAGATATACAGGCAGGCAAAACACTCATACACTTAAATAAAAATAAAGCCAGGAAGCTGAGGCACAGAGAGGTGAAGTCACTTGCTCAAAGTCACACAGCAGAGAAGAGGACATGGGACATGATGCAAGAAGCTAGTTCTGGAATCCTACTTCAAACCAGTAAACCAACAGGCACAGCAGCGGTACTCACTTATTTTTTTTTTTTTTTTATTTTTTTATTTTTTGGTTTTTTTGAGACAGGGTTTCTCTGTGTAGCTTTGTGCCTTTCCTGGATCTCAGTCTGTAGACTGGGCTGGCCTGGAACTCACAGAGATCTGCCTGCCTCTGCCTCCCGAGTGCTGGGATTAAAGGCGTACGCCACTACCGCCTGGCTGTGGTACCCACTTTTAATCCCAGTATTCTGGAGGCAGAAACAAGGGGATCTCTATGAGTTTGAGGCCAGCCTGGTGTACACAATGAGACCTTCTCTCTCCATCCCTCTCTCTCTCTCTCTCTCTCTCACACACACAGAGGCACACACAGGCACAACTAAAAAACCCTAGTAAATCACCTTGCTTTGTGAGATGGGATCTCACCGTGTATTGAAGGCTGGCTTTGAACTAAGAAACTCTTGCCCTTCAGACTGCTGGGATTACAGGCATATGCCACTATGTCCACCCAACTCTGGTTCTTTTTTTTTTTTTGCAATGAATCACATAGCCGAATTCTTTCACTCCATTTCTTCCAGAGCTAAGCTGACAGGTGCTTGAGGAGCTGAATATGCCACATGACTTATCCACTGAAGTCAGTATATCAAGTGGGTACTCACCAAGTGCTCTGTGCCAGGCTGTTCTTGAGACAGGGTCTCAATGTGGGCCAGGCTGACCTGAATTAGGTATATAGCTGAGGATGAGTCTACCTCCAAGGGCTGGGCTGGGATTACGGGCATGCACCACCATCTTCCACCAGCACTCGACCAGCTAAACTATGTCCTCAGCCCCAACCCCAACCCCAGCCCCAACCCCAACCCCAGCCCCTGTGCTCAGAGATCAGTGTTCAGTGGTCCTGAGAAGACAGGGAAACAAAAACAACTTAGGTAGGAGACCAGCAGGGGGCGTCAGTGAGTGACACAGGGACCAGGGAGAATGGTCAGGGAAGGGAGCCTGAAGCTGAGATCTTATTGGCTTTTCATCCACCACCACCCCAAATTTTATATGCTAGAAGTGGTGTGTAATCACAGCTCTTGGGAGGTGAAGGCAGGAGGATTAAAAATTCAAGGTCATCCTTGGCCACTGCTTGAGTTTGAGGCCAGCCTAGGCTACGTGAGACTGTCAGAAAAATTCCAAACCAACAAAAACCAACAAAACGGTGCATAAAGTCTGAGATGGCCCAGCAGGTAAAGTGACTGACACCAAGTCTGACCTGAATTTGATTTCCAGGACCCACACAATGGAAGGAATGAATCAACTCCTGGCCTCTTCTTACACATGTACATGGACACGATATAAATATGTGATATTTTTAAAGTGTATGTAAGTGTATCACTTGGATTTGGCCTGAGCCTCGTCACCCAGGTAGGTACTAAAAGGAGGTCTATTCAGGAAAGCCTTTAAAGACATAGAAAGGGCAGTATCTATGTGATTCTTGTGACATCAAGGGGACTTCTTACCTCCCTAGGTTTCAGGCTGAGGGTGATCAAGGAGGGTGGCTTCACCTTGAGTCATCTGCTCTGCTGAGGGAGGAACCAGAAAACATCAAATGAGCCAACTCCATGCAACAAAGCTCAATTTCATCCTACCCACAAAAGAAGTCGAGGACTCTTTTTTTTCTGTTTTTGAAGTCCATAAGCTGGGTTACCACTTCTATTGTCTCAGGAGTGGGGTGGATGGAGAGAAGGTGTATCAGTTATCAGAGCTAACTATCCTTCTTCCATGATGGTGTCCAAGGGCAGACGTGACAGCAGCTGTTACCATGACAACCTCTTCCCTAGACACATGCATCCTTTGGAGATAATCCTAAAACATCCCCTATCTTTCTGGATCACCAGAAGGTGGGAGATTGCCGTTATAGTAACCAGGGCATGGCTTTGACTGTTTCTCCTCTCCCTGGAAATGGTCCAGGCCCTGTAACCATAGCAACTGTCCCACAGCAGCACTTCTCCTCTAAATAAAAACACCTGGTTGGTTTGTCCACCGACCTCCCATATGGGAAGGGGAGATGGTTACCATGGTAATGCCAACTGGGTTGGCTGGGGGGAGGGGTCGGGCTGAGGCATTCTTCCTAGCGGAATGTCTTTGGGGCTGGGTTCTTTTCTACCTGAGCACTAGGTGAGGAGAGGTTGCCATAGTAACCGATGAGGCTAGGGTCAGAAGAACCACCAGGGACTTGGGTTACCTTAGCAACCTCCTCCTAGTGCAATGATAGTAGAGGATCGGGGCTCCACATATGCAAAATGGGAGGGGGGCCCGGAAGAGGCCTCCAGGTTGGAAAGGGTTGCTATGGCAACAGACTTAGGGCTCGGGACGGATCCCACTCCCCAAATCACCCCAGGTCGTCTATTTTTTTTTTTTTCTCTTTCCCTCGAAATGAGTGAAAGTGATGGGGGGTGGTATTTGCATCTGGAGGGGGACAGAAAGAAGTCCCGTTCCGCCTCACCCCTGCAAGGGGGACAATTGCGAGGGGCCCTCGGTCCTTCGCATAAGTTGAGGCGGCCTCTTCCCCCTCCCCTATCCGCGCCCGGGCGGGCGCGCACACAACCGTCGGGGGGTCGACCCCGGGTGGGCGAGGCGCGCGCCCAGCTCTGCGCTCGCCTCCGCTCCCCTCGCCCGCCCGGGGCGGGAGCGCGCGCGCGCGCACGCGAGGTGCGGGGTGGGGTGTGTGTGTGTGTGTGTGTGTGTGTGTGTGTGTATGGGAGAAGCGGCGCGTCCGCGCAGGCGCGCGAGGCACAGCGGGCGCGCGGGCCGGCCCCGGGGCCTCCATGATGGAGGAGCGAGCGGCCGCCGCGGTCGCCTCGGCCGCCTCCTCCTGCCGCCCTCTGGGCTCGGGCCCGGCTCCCAACCCGACAGCGGCGGCCCCGGCCTCCAGCCCTGCTCCTGGGCCCGGCCCGGTAGGAAAAGGAGGTGGCGGTGGAGGCAGCCCGGGCCCCACGGCGGGTCCGGAGCCCCTCAGCCTGCCTGGGATCCTGCACTTCATCCAACACGAGTGGGCACGCTTCGAAGCCGAGAAGGCCCGCTGGGAGGCCGAGCGCGCCGAGCTGCAGGTGAGCGCCGCCGCCGCCCTCCCGCGCCCCGCGCCCCCCGCCCCGGCCCGGCCTCGCCTCTCACCCGCCGCCGCCGCCGCCGCCATCTTGGAGCAATGGCCGCCGGGACGGCCGGGAGGGGGCGGGCGGGGCCGGCGACGGGCCGGCGACGGGGTCCCCGGGGCCTCGGGGCGGGACGCCGCGGGCCCGGACCGGCCGAAGGAGCCGAGCCGGGCGGAGCGGGCTGGGAGCAACCCCGAGTGGGAGTGACGGGCCCAAGCCGAGGGGTGCCCGAGCGGCGCGGGTCGGGGTCGTCGGGGACAGGGCGCTGGGAAAGTGCATGGGGTCTGGGTGACTAAAAACGCCTCGTCCCCGGATCCTCACCAGATGCGAGCTGTCAGGGCGGCACGGTCGGGGTGCCTTTCGGGGTGACACTGTCTTGACACTGCTGGATGCCAAGAGTGAGGCGAAGTCTTGAGAGAGCTGGCGTGGGTACCTCGGGGGAGTGTCTGGCCGGCCTGGAGGATGCGTGAGGACTAATGAGGGTGGGAGGGAGGGGTGTGGGAGGCGTCCCAGGATGAAGTCTCCAAGAAGGACACTTTGGGGACGTGGGTACCATGTAGGGAAGGCGCCGTTTGGGTGGAATCGCGGAGTGGGCAGAGGACATACTTTAGGAGCTTGAGGGTGGGGAGCGACGGCTCGGGGTCTCGGCGGCAGTAGGAAAGATGTAAGGATGTTAGGTAGGAAGCTCTGAACTGCAGGGGCATGTGTTGGATAGCGTGTCCAGCGTGAAGACAAGCGCACCTGTGATGGACACGGTGAAGAGGAACCGAGGTGCCTTAGGTGATGAGTTAGTGGGGAAGACAGCAGGAGGGGGACCTCCATGAGAGAAGTATTTGTGCAAGGTCCTGAAAGGGGGAGTTGATGGTTTGTGGAGAAGAAATGTGCCAGGTGTTGGTTCATGGAATAGGAGTTGGGCTGGGCTCTGTGACCTTGAACAAGGTACTGTTGGTGGATAGTGGTCTTTCAGATCTATGAATCCGAAAGGTGAGCACTTGAAGGCCTTCAGGGATGGGCCACCAGGAGTCAAATGGTTCCTACGCTGGGGTGTTATTAACAGAAATAGTCAGTACTTGGCTTCTGGCAGTCCATCTTTGTGTTTCCAGTGTGCTCATTCCTGTCTAATTGAAGTAGGGCCCCAAATAAGTGACTGATCGCAAATTCTGTCCATGGGATGGATGAAGAGAACATCTTGCTTTTCTCCCATCCCTTAGCTGGTGGTAGCTGAGGCTGTGGTGGGAGAGAAATCCTTATGTAAGTGCTCCTCGTGTTGTGCCCAACTCTTAACTAGGGCTCTTTCCCAGCATACACCTCATCAGATCTTCTCAATACCCCATTATGTAGGCGGGACCAATGTCATTACCTCACTCAGCAATAATGACAGCAGCTGCTGTTTGTTCAGGGCAGATGATGTGCTGGACACTGTATTGAGGACTATGATGCGAGCTATCACTTAGTTCTTGTAGCACTCTGAGAAGGGAGATGGGATCCCTTCCTCTCTGTTTTAACAAGCAGAGGAGGAGCCAGGTTTTGGGAAGGCGAATACTGCAAGTCACAGCAGTGAGTGGCAGTGCTGATCTTTCCCCTCTCCAATACTCAGCACAGGTGAGAAAAGTCTCCAGGGAAGCTTGGAGGCCTTGGCAGGTCACCCAAGCCCTCACAGCAGACTGAGGGCCGAATCTTGGCCTCTGGAACTTGACATGAGCACCACTGACAGCATCCACTGTGCCCCCCCCCCCACACACTTGCTGTACAGCCCATCTTCCTGCCTCAGCATTCCAAGTATTGGGATTACAGGTGTGTGCTACCTCTTATTGAGAGGTATGTGTCTGTCCCCTCACTTAGTAACCTTTTGTGGAACTCATGGAGTTCACTCTCCGTAAGAGGCTCCAGCATCATCATTTTGTACTTTTGTTACATTATAAGTCAAACAGCAGGGGTGTGCAAGTGTGTGTGTGTGTGTGTGTGTGTGTGTGTGTGTGTGTACGTGCACAATGAATGGGAATGTGCTAGAATAGACCACTTTGTGACTTTTCATTAAGTCTCCTTTTCCTATCAGTACAGAGAGCTCTTTTTTAATAACGGCGTAGTATTCCTGTGGGTATTTATACCATAGCTTATTTATTTTGACCCTTGTCAATGGATTTTTAGGATTGTTTCCACCTTTCCCAACCTGTCAGAAATGTCTTTGAGGCCTCAAGAAACAGCTCAGTTGGTGAAGTACTTGCTGGGCAAATCTGAGGACTTGAGTTTGATTCCCCCAGAACCCAGATAAAAGAGGCAGGCATGGTGGCACACACTTGTAATCTAGTATTGGAGAAGCAGAGATGGCAGGTTCCCGGGGCTCACTGGTTAGTCTGCCTACCCACTAAGAGCTCCAGGCTAAGGAGAGGTCCTGTCTCAAAAAACAAGGTAAGGATGCCTGAGGAATGGTGCTTCTGCATGCATGCGTTTATATACACACACAAGATATGGCTTTGATGACTGAGCTTATCCTGTGTGAGTGTGACACAGAGTGGGGAAGTAGATGTCTTTAAAAAGTGATTGATCTCTTTTGTAATCTCTTCTACATTTTTATTTTTATTTTATTTATTTTTGTTTCTTTGTTTTGTTTCAAGACAGGGTCTTACTATGTAGCTCTGGCTTTCTTGGAACTCACTATGTAGACCAGGCTGGCCTTGAACTCACAAAGATTCACCTGCCTCTGCTTCCCAAGTGCTGGGATTAAAGGTGTGCACCACCATACCCGGCTAGATTTTAATTTTAAAATTAAGTTTGTTTATTGTGGCGGTCAGATGACAAATTGCAGGAGTTGACTTTCTCTTTCCATCCATGTGGGTCCTGAGATGGAACTCAGGCAGCAGGCTTGGCAGCTGACATCTTTACTCACTGAATCATCTCCTTGGCCCATGTGCTTCTTTCCATTTACCTATCTGTCTGTCTGTCTATCTGTCTATCTATCTATCTATCTATCTATTTATCTATCTATCTGTCTATCTTTGAAGCAAGGTCTTGCTGTGTGGCTATGGCTGTACTGGAACTTCATCTGTAGATTAGGTTGGCCTTAAACTCACAGATCCCCCCGCCATATACCATACACACACACACACACACACACACACACACACACACACACACACACCTCTAGCTCCTGAGTGCTGGAATTAAAGGCACTTGTTACCATATTTGGTCCCTTTTTATTTTTGAGTCAGGTCTTACTCTGTAGCCCAGGACGGCCTCAAACTTGGAATCTTCATGCCTTAGCCTCTGGAGTGCTGGAATTACAGGTCTGCATCATTACAGGAATAATCCCATCGTTTGTAATGGGTGTGCATCAGCATGTCTGGCAAGCAGCATCCCTTCTCACTCACTTTCCTTCCATCCAGCATGCACACTTTCTGAAGGGTAACTTCCATGAGACCCTTCATGACAGGGCAGTGTTGGTACTGAGAAGCTGGCCTTGGCTGTTTATGATACAGTGCTCAGGACACGTGTGGGAAGAGGGCTGGCCAGGAGATTGCAGAGCTCAGAGCAGAGAAGTGGTGGAGGTGCACTTGGATAATAAGTAGAAATGTGCTGGGAGAGGTGGCTTCTCAGGAGCAGATGATGTGGCTCTTGCCCCTCAGAACTTTCTAGGCCAGCAGAAGAGGCTGCTTTATTCAGGAGACTGCAGAGAACTGACTGTGCTCATGCTTAAAGTCGATTGTGGGGCTCTGCTCCATGCTTCTGAGAAGGGAGCCCTTGGGGAGAGCTCTAACCTGATGTTCTTGCAATGGAGAGAGTAGATGAGGCTCCAGGGAGAAACCTCAGCCTCCTGGGCACTCTGGGACCAGTAGAAGCTCTCCCTACCAGGAGCTGTGTGAGCTGTAGGCTCCAGGTCACACACTGAGTGGGAGCTTGAGGATAGGAAGATCTGCAGCAGGAGCAGCTGTGTTCCATGAGGATGCTGCTGCCTTAGGGGAGCAGCCTGGGAGAGATGGCAGCCCCAAGGTGGAACTCAGGGTGTTGGGGCCCTGTGGCTGGAGGGTGTGGCACTTCTAGCTCCCAGCTCCCCTGCCGCCCCTGTGTAGGAGGCAGGCCAGTGCCAACACTTCCCCAATCCAAGACACTTCAGCCACATCTTCTTGGTTTTCCGTCCTCTCTTCTCTACCAGAGGAACTGGGAAGAGGACAGCAGACTGAGACCGCGCTCCTGGGGCCTCCCCTCAGCTAGTCTCAGTTCTTCTGGGTTTAAAGTAGTTTTTATTGGATTTATTTATTCATGTGTTTGCTGAGATTGCAGGCATCAGTGCTACCATGCCCAATTTGATGCGGTGCTGGAGAGAAATTTAGGGCTTCGTGTATGCTGGGCCAGCACTTTAATAGCCTCAGCCCAGTCCCAGGGTTCCGTGGTGGCTGCTTTTATTGGGGTGCCTCCTCTTTGAGCTTTGCTGAATTCACACTTGGTTCTCCACGTTGTGGTTGTAATGACCTTGGTACACACCTGGTTATAGCTTTCTCCTGTGGCTTCCCTGTGCTCTTCCTGTTCATCTCTGTGGCCCATGGCCCTTTCTCTCACTTTGTTCACTAGCCCTAGTTCACATTCTGATGCCGCCTTGCTGTACTTGTACGAGGACCTTTAGTCTGCCCTGCCCTGTTGTCTGTCTTCTGCCTGCAGCTCCCTTCCCTCCCTCCCCTAACTTCTGGTCAGTTTCAGTACTCTGTTAAACCTGGGTAAAAAGGGAGGTGAGAGATAGCAAGCCTGGGGCACAGGGGCAGGGCAGATAGGCCAGGGCCTTGCTAGCCCCAAGGAGGGGATGAACAGCATGAGTGGAAGAACCAGGTGGGTCAGCCTGTGAGCTTTTGGGGGAGCCCTGGAAGCACTTGAGACCTGTGGTAACGTGGGAAGCAGAGCCCCAGGAAGATAGCCAGCTAGCTGCAAGGGCCTGGCCTCCCAAGCCTATCTCCCTGATGGGTCTTGGTTCAAGGGTTAGGTCCCTTTGACTAGCTGGGATTTTGAATTAGTGGACAGGAAGAGAAAATGAAGAGAGGCAAAGGCAGGGGCTGGTATAGCAGCCCTCATTGCAGGTTGGAGCTGCACGTGAGAGATAGTGCCCCGGTGCTCTGTCCTCTTAGCAGAGGGGGGCCGGATGAGCCACTTAGTATCTGCAGCAGATCAGTGGCAGAGCCACACCTGGCTCTCAGGCTGCCTTGGGCTGGAACAGTGGAGCCATTCTGGGAAAGCCAGCAAGAGCCCCATGACCTGGGCTTTGGTAGAAGGGCTTCCAGAACATGCTTGGGGTGCCTTGAAGGCTGTTGGCCCAATGTCTCTAAATGGCCTGTTGACAGACTGGAGCTGACTAGGGCAGCCCAACTCGCAGACAAGAGAGCTTGGCAGGAACCGTTTGCCATGTCTGTGGCACATCTCCTCATGCCCTGGGCAGCATAAAGCTTCGAACAGCTTCTGCATTGTAGCGGGAGCTGAGCCCAGCCTCCTACTCTTGTCCCTGAGCTCCAGAAGTAGCTTCCTACGCCTTCCAGCAACAGATGCTCTGAAGAAATAGTGGGATACCACCTCCACCAGCAACCACAGGGACAGCAGCTGATGGGGGGAAGGTGGAGTCCAGGACTGTTAATGCTTAACACCCCCAACCCATCCCTGACCTAACTCCTCAGAAGGCCATAGCCAAGTCAGGCCATGCTGCCCCTGTTTGAACTTCTTGGGTTAAAAATGCCTCCTCAGCTTGCTTCCCTCCCTGCCTGCCCATCTTCCTTTTTTTTTTTTTTTAAGGTAGAGTCTTATCTTAGCTCACACTGAACTTGAACTCATAGCAATCCCTCTACTTCAGCCTCCCAAGTGCTGAGATTACAGACTGAGCTCTTTTATAGGTGATATATAGAGACCCTGGAGAGTGCCCAGCATATCCTCTCTCTTTGAACCCTGGCTTTGCTGTGGAGGAGGGGCTGAAGCTGTGTCTGAATGAAGAGGGAGACACAGCATCAGTGGCCCTGAGCCCTGTTGTCCTCCTTTCTCTTCTGTCCCAGGCTCAGGTGGCTTTCCTCCAGGGCGAGAGGAAAGGCCAAGAGAATCTCAAGACGGACCTGGTGCGGCGGATCAAGATGTTGGAGTATGCGTTGAAGCAGGAGAGGTGAGCCCTGCCCCGCCAGAGAGGTCACTGTTATGGGCAGGCTGCCAGGCTGCTAGCTACACTCTTCCAGCAAAGGAAGTTTATCTACCTTCCTCTTCCCATCATCCCTAGGAGTAGGGTGAAGCAGATTGTAGTGGGTGGGATTCAGATGCCAGCAGCAGCATTAGGGGCCATGGCAAACCTGTGTGCACCAATTCTGGACAGCTGCTACCTTGCTTATTCCTGCCATAGTCTGATGGTGTTGCTGGCCATGGTTCTGGGAAGGAACTGAGGCTTCAGGAGGAGAGTAACTGAGACTCTTAGAGCTGGTGCCTCTGGGGCAGGGAGTGAGTGAAAGAGGCCCTGGGACTTGGGCTTCCTAGGGTGGTCCCTTGCTCTGTCTACTCTTGTCTACTCATTTGTTATTTGCTCTTTTAGGGCCAAATATCATAAACTGAAGTTTGGGACAGACCTGAATCAGGGGGAGAAGAAAGCAGATCTGTCAGAACAAGGTACCTGCCCTTGCATCCTCCCTAGACCACCCCCAGCACTGCAGCTGCTTGGCATAGAGAAGTTGCAGATGGCCTACACGTCCTTACTTTGCTCTGTGAAAAGTGGCCATAGGGTAGAGTGGGTGGGGCTGCATCCTCAGTGTCTCTTCCCGTCATCGGTCCTGTGTCAGACTCGGTGCCCAGCACTACCTGTCCGCCATCCTGCTGTCCTCAGGGACATGGTGATGCCCCAGCAGCTCCTCCTCCTCCTCCTCCTCCTCCTCCTGTTAGGAAAGTTCATGGGACTATTTATAGCATGCTGTGGAAAGCACAGAAAAGGTATCACTGAAGAGGTGGTGTTTGCACTGGGCTGTCATTCAGTCATTTTCCCTCAAAAATTGGTATATGATGTGTTGGCTTCCTGTCACGTAACGGGCACGGCAGAGAGGAGAATAGATGTGATCCTGTTCTGTGGGCACTGGTGGCTTAGGCTTCTGGAAGGAGGGATCAGATGCCCATAGGAGTGAGGGGATGTTTTCAGGTGAGGCACTAGTATTGAGTCAGTAAAGGTAGACCCAGTGGCAAGGGCACCAGCATGCTTGGCTATGCTGGTGATGCTGGGAGCTTGGTCCAGGGCTCTATAAAGGCCTTGCCTGCAGGGATAAGGGAGGTCATCATTTCATTCCATGCTTCTCCTACCAAGATGTAAACTCTTGATTGGTGTGGCCCAGGCATCTAGCCCAGCCTTACAGATGCCCAGTGGATACCTGATGAGCAATGCACAGAGCAGGTTTCCCAGCCAGCCTCACCTCATGCCAAGAGGTGAGAGCTGCAGTGTGGGAGGCAGGCTTTCCTAGGCGCTCAGAGATGTTCCAGGAAGTGCAGCCAGACTGCCTACTCCTTACACAAGAAAGCAACAGCCAGCCATGCGTGTGGAGGCAGCTCTGCTGTTATTGGGGGTGGTTGGCAGTGGCCAGTCAGGAGCCTAGCAGTGAGGAGAGCTTCCAAGACAGGAGTCACTTGGAGTGGGAGAGTGGGTGGAGCGCACTCAGGAAGTGGGGACAAGCCTGTGCTGGTGACAGATTCAGACTTGATGTCAGGATGCAGGGGTGACAGAAAGTATCCGTGCCCTGACTGAGCCAGCCTCCTCTTTCCTCTCTCTAGTCTCCAATGGCCCTGTGGAGTCGGTCACACTGGAGAACAGCCCGTTGGTGTGGAAGGAGGGGCGGCAGCTTCTGCGACAGTGAGTGAGGGGGGATGGGACAGGATGGGGCGTGAAACACACAGCATACTTGGCTCAGAAGATAAGCCCAAGGAATCTACAGTCCTTCCTGTCTCCACTGGGACATGAACTGTCAGGATCCTAACCCAGCCAAAGCTGGAATGACCCATCACCCCATGGGAACTAGAGGGAAGGCTTTGCAGCAGGGGGCACCCTCCCATACCCTGAACTTGACCCTGTATGCTTCTCTGACATTTCCTTTAAAAAGAATAATGTTGGGGGAAAATATTTTTTAAAGAGTGAAATTAAATTATAGCGGTAGTAGTAACTGGGTGCTGTGGGTTCAACCCAGGACCTCGGAGAAGGGGAGCCTTATTAGCTTGCCTTCTGAGTGGAGAGCTGTCTTGCCTCCTGAGAGGAGAGAGGCCCCAAACAGAATTGTTGGACCACCAGCCTCCAGCCAAATCAGGATTTGTGTTACTTTAAAGACTTTAGCATTTTAGATTATCCGAGAAGTAAATAAGCCCATTTCTGAGGAAATGTGACCCTGTCTGTACATGTTAGCATCTCCGCTATCAGCCTCAACACTTAGAGAGGTGCCTTGGGTCACCAATAGTGTGTTCTGTGCTCTGTTAAGATCCAGGGCTCACCTTTTACTGTGCTTAGGCTTTGTAATGCTTTGACTAAGTATTATCAAATCCTCCATATAAATTAGCTAGGTTACATAAGGTTAAGAATTTCATGGGTGGAGTGTGATTTAAGTGTTGAACCAGGCTCTGGGGTCCATCCCCAGCACCACAAAAATCACCACCATGGAATAGGCACCCTTCTGGAAAGCCAAAGATCTTGAGAGCCAATCCATCGTGAGGTGTTTCAGTGTTAGGACTCGTGACAGACCTCAGAAAGCTGACCTCGACTGTCTTCAGCTCAGTCTTTGCAAACCACTGCTAGCTTAAGTGGGCACAAATAACCCCAGAGGGCTGTGAAGCAGACAGAATGAGAGCCAGTCACAGTACCTGTACTGTGGAGCTGCTGGCTTGCCCCTGACTCTCACTGGTGCAGAGACCATTTGAGAAATTCATGGAGTGCCTACAGTCACCTCTAGAGCCCGCCTTTCAGATTGCCAGGCTTCTCTACCTCTCTTGTCCCCCGGGACTTATCAGAGATAAGGAGGGCCCAGGCAGCCAAAGGGGCCTCTAGCAGAGCAGCAAGGCAGTATTGTCCCTTAACTTTGAAAGCTGAAGACACCCATGATTGACTTTTTGATCTTTTTCTCTTCTTTTTCTTTTTCCTTTAGGCCAGTCTCAGCTGGCTTCAGTTTTTTAAGTTGCAGAAGTAATAAATGCTCAGGTGTAGAAGTAAGTAGAACGATCTGCAGCGCTCTCTTGCGGGCTGCGGATGGAGCGCAGCGGTGGAGCGCTTGCCTTGCATGCTCAAGGCCCTGGGGTCCATCCCCAGTACTGCAGAAAAAAAAGTGTACTCTTGTGTCCTGGAGCCTCCCCTGCAGAGGTCACTGTTGCCCAGTTTATGTCTGTCTTCTAGGCATCCGGGAGGCAAGCACAAGTGTGTGTCTGTGTGTGATGAAAACATACACACCCCTTCACACTCTTTTTTCCATTTTTATAAAACCTGAGTCACATGGAACATGGAACTATACCATGTTGGCTGTGCTGCTAATCATAGCCGTCTCTGTGGCACTCTGCCTTTGCCACCTTCTGCCTAGCGTCCATCAGCGGACATCTGGCTTTTCCTGCACGTGGGCTCTCCCCTACATGTCGGGGACACCGTGCCATAGCAGCGTGCATGGGGACCAGGGCTTCCATTGAGAAGTATCAGAAGCCAAGCTGCTGCTCAGGGGTTGCTTCTGAAAAATTGCCGTCTGCTCTTTGGTGGCCCCTCAGAAGGCTGCTGGGTTTTTCGTGGCCCCAGCAGCCAGAGTAGCTCAATTCATGTGTTACCTGACCTGACTCTGCTCCCACAGGTACCTGGAAGAGGTGGGCTACACAGATACCATCCTGGACATGCGGTCCAAGCGTGTGCGTTCTCTTCTGGGCCGCTCAATGGAGCTCAACGGGGCCACTGAGCCTATTGAGGGGGCTCCCAGGGCTTCACCAGGCCCTGGGGGACTTAGTGGTGGCGAGTCTCTGCTGGTGAAACAGATCGAGGAACAGATCAAGAGGTGAGCCCCTGAGCAGGGTGCTGGTCTTCCTGAGGAAGACTGGGCAGTAAGCCCTTCCAGATTGTGTTGCGGGCTCCACCACAGCTAGGCTTCCCCTTTAGGTTGTTGCACGGCCTCTTTTCCTAGCTGAGGCTAGACCTCGGGTGGTTTGGTTGCAGAGGGAAACGTGAGGCCTCTACTCTTGTCTTAGGGGCCTCATTTTGTTCATCTTCCCATCAGTAGTTGGTATTCATCAGAAGCAGTAACGTCATCATTAGGTGATGCTAAGTGCTATGAAGAATGGGAAGAGAGTGACAGGAGATTGCCAGGTACTGTGGCACGTCCCTGTGGTCCCAGCTACTCAGGAGGCAGAGGCAGGAGATTGCTTGAGCCTAGGGGTTGGAGACCAGCCTGGCCAAAGAAGTAGTGCCCCTCTTGGTGGCTGAGAGGGAGGAGCTCTTTGTGGGGTAGCATTTGGACAGAGAGCAGCAGGAAAGAGTGCTCTCTAGGCAGGGGAGTGTGGAGGGCCAGACTCTGAGACAGAAAGGCTGGATACGTATGGGATCAGGAGACCTGTGTGGCTGCTGCAGTAAACACAGGAGCCTTGTGGCTTGTGGTCTGTGGTGAGGCCAGGTCTCAGGAGGCAGACCACGGACTGCCTCCCAGGCCACGAGAAATGGTGGATACTTAGCCGCAGGACTGTGGGAAGCCAGTGGTTTTTAGCAGAGGTATATCATCTGACATCTTAGTCTGCTTCCGGGAGATATTGCGGAAGCAGGGAGGCTGGGCTGGGGGGCTTACTGTGGGCTCCAGGCCAGGGCTGATTTGCTAGTTTCTTAGCAAAAGACAGGTAAAAAAATGGGCTCTTGTAGAGGACTTAGGGGGAGAGAGGGAAAGAAGTCCAAGGAATGGATTGATACCCTTTGAAATCGGGAATTTGAGGGGAACGGTGGGAGTTGATGAATCTGTGTTGAGGGTAAGGTTCCTGTATGTCCTACATCAAGAGGCCACATGTCGTAGCTTGGAGCCCTGAACATCTCCCCAGTTGACAGCACTGATGTTTGGGGAGGGATCCAACTGTGGACCCCGAGGGCTCCTAGGTCTAGAGATTGGCAAGGAGAGCTGAAGGAGGAAGCAGGAGCCAGGGAGGAAGCAGAGGTAGGTGTGGAAGGAGGAAGTCCTCAAAGGAGAGTGGTCCAGGATGGCCAGAGAGGATGCTCTGTATTGATCTCCATAGAAAGTAGTAACTGGGTCCTGGCAGTTGACAGCTCTGCTGTGGCAGTGGACAGCAGGAAGCAGGGTGGGTGTCTGTAAGGAAGGGAAGGAGGCATCTGAGTCTGTCTGTGCCGTTGCACTTGGTGTTGGGAGCCAGGAGGCAGAAGAGGAGTGCTGCCTATGTGATGGGACATGCTAGTTGACAGTGAGGCATAGGGTGACTGGGTGTTGCGGAGTGGCCACTGCTCAGGCTGATTAGGGCGGGGCGCTGGGCAGGGGCGCTGGGCAGCGATGTCTTCTTACCTAGCTCATGTCTCACTTGGCCAGCAAGATGTGGGGCAGACATATTCAGGGGTACTCTTGTCCCCTTGGTTGGAATTCAGTGGGTGGGAGGCACATCCATAGGTCTGTACAAGGGTCCCAGGGATGATGGTACATGGCAGAGGCTGAATAAGAGGTGGTGCATGCTCAAAGCCAAGGCTCCTTGGGGCTTGGGAGCTCAGCTATATCTGGGGTGTCTCCCTCTCTTTCCTCTTGTCACCTGGCAGCACTGACATCCCTCTGTCTGCTTCCTTGTCTCTGCAGAAATGCAGCAGGCAAAGATGGCAAGGAGCGCCTGGGTGGCTCGGTACTGGAGCAGATCCCCTTCCTGCAGAACTGTGAGGACGAGGACAGCGATGAGGACGATGAGCTAGACAGTGTTCAACACAAGAAGCAGCGTGTGAGAGTGAGTCTTCTTCACTGCTGCCTACCCTCTGCCCTGGGCCTTCCCTGACCCATGTAGGGCTGCTCCCCTTCAGCTAGCCTGCCCCCACCTGAGTTGAATGTTTTTACCTGTGACTCTTGCTTTCTGTCCTCATGTCCTGAAAAGGGTGTGAAGCACAGGCTCTCGGCAAAGATTTGTGCATGGTGTAAACATGCCTGGGCCCAGGCCTGGGTGAGGTCTGGGGAGTCAGTGTGAACTGCGGGGTTCCAGTCTGCTAGTGTGGTCAGGACCCTTGCTTGTGGACACTGACCTTATCAGCATGTCCTCCCATCTGGCTCCCAGCACCCAGTATGGTCCTGCCTCCATGGTCCTGTGCTGTTTCCAGGATCCTGTCCTTGGTTATGGTGTGGCCTTCGTTGCCCATTAAGCATCTGCTGAACCCCTCCCAGCCCAGCTCTGAGCAGGCCATGGGACCAGACCACAGTAGAGCACTAGTGGACTCGTAGATGGCCACCTGCAGGATGTGCTGAGGTGGAGGCACTTCCCAGGTGTGCCTCTTTCCCACTCAGTCCAGGCACCCCTTCTCTGTCTAGCCCTGGGTCTTCTGGGCTACAGGGTATGTGTTTTGTCAGCGTCCAGAGCTCCTGGGTTTCCTTCTCTAGACCCTGACAAACCCTTGAGGTGGTGGTGGGAGGGCTTGACCTCCACTCGGTCCCTAGCGTGACTTAGCACAGGGTCTTGTCCAGATGGGCTTCTGATGGGAGCAGAATGACAGACCTGGAACTCTGAAAGAGGCAGAGCGCTAAAGGGTGTCTTTGATGTGGGCACTCTAACTTGGCTTCCTGGTGCCTTGGTTCAGATGCTGGAGTCTTCTGTTCCTCCCCATCCCCACTCAGGACTGTCCCGGATCTCCCTCTCTAGACCAGGCTGGCCTCAATGTGCACGCGTACACGCACACACACACGCACACGCACACGCACACGCCCCGTCTTTTCTTTTGTATATGTATGGGAGGGAGGGAGAAGGGAGGGGGAGGAGAGAGGATGAATATGTATGCAGGTGCTACTTCATGTGGAGGCCAAAGATCTGCTTCCTCAAGAGCTATCTACCTTGTGGTTTCTTGGGTTGGTTGGTTTGTTTTCATTTTTGGTGTTTTACTTTATTTATTATTTGTGTATTAGAGTTCTCTAGAGGAACAGAACTGATAGAATAAATCTATAGGGGCTGGAGAGATGACTCAGCGGTTAAGAGCACTGGCTGTTATCCCAGAGGTCCTGAGTTCAAGTCCCAACACCCACACGTGGTGGCTCACAACCACCTGTAATGAGATCTGGTGCTCTCTTCTGGCATGCAAGCATGAATGCAGGCAGAACACTGTGTACATAATAAATAAATAAATCTTTAAAAAAAAAAAAAGAATAAATCTATAGCCAGCTAGATAAATATAAATCTATAGATAGCTAGATAGAAAGAAGAATGGCTTACAGGCAGTGGTCCAGCCTGCCCAACAATGACTATCTACCAATGGAAGGTTCAAGAATCCAGTAGTACCAGGGTTATGGGGTGGTGGCACATGCTTTAATCCCAGCTCTCAGGAGGCAGAGACAGGTGGATCTCTGAGTTTGAGGCCAGCCTTGGCTACATGACAAATTCTAGGACAGCAACAGTGGTTACACAGAGAAACTGTCTCTTGAGAAACTAAAAAAGAATAGAATCCAGTAGTTTCTCTGTCCACTAGGCTGGGTGTCTCAGCTGGTCTTCAGTATACACCAGAATTAGAAGTAGACTCTAAAGCCAGTGAAGGAACGGACTTGCAGTGAGGGCAGACAGGCAGAGAGCAAGTTTCTTCTTCCATGTCCGTGTTTGTTATAGGTGCCAGCAGGTGTGGCCTAGATTTAAAGGTGGATCTTTTCACCTCAAAAGATTCAGATGCTAAGTGGGTCTTCCCACTTCAGATGATTTAATTAAGAAAATCCCGCTGGGCAGTGGTGGCGCACGCCTGTAATCCCAGCACTCAGGAGGCAGAGGCAGGTGGATCTCTGTGAGTTTGAGGCCAGCCTGGGCTACCAAGTGAGTTCCAGGAAAGGTGCAAAACTACACAGAGAAACCCTGTCTTGAAAAACCAAAAAGAAAAAGAAAAAGGAAAAGAAAATCTCACAGGTGTGCCCATCTATTTGGGTTTTAGTTAATTCCAGATGTAGTCAGTTGACAACCAAGAAGAGCCATCACAGTTTGTTTCTGTGTTTTTGACACAGAGTTTCCCTGTGTGGTCCTGGCCATCCTGGAGCTTGATATGATAATCCCCCTGCCTCTGCCTCCCAAGTGCTGTGAGTGCTGTGATTAAAGGCTTGTACCACCATGTCTGGCTTACCTTGTGTTATTGAGGCAGGTTTCTCACTGGGCCTGGACTTGCTGATAAGCCTCCAGGCTGGCTGATTAGCAGGCCTCAGAGTGCTGCCTCCCTCTCCTCAGCACTGCATTGCAAGGACACACTGCCATACCTGTCTTTTCGCCTGGTTGATGGGGAGTGACCTGAAGCTTGTTAGGCAAGCCTCTCAGGACTTGTCTTCTGAGTCTGGATGATGCTTCCTCTGGGAATTGGCCCTCTTAGCTCCTCACAGCAGAAATGATTCATCTTCACTTTACTTGCTTTTGTGTTCTGTGGTACTGATGCTCAAACTTAGGGCTTCACACATGCCAGGCAAGCACTGTCTCTGAGCCCATTTGGTTGCTTTTGAGACAGTTTCACAGTGTAACTGAGGCTAGCCCAGAACTCTTGGCCATCCTTTTGCCTCAGCCTCCTGTGCACTAGTTCAGGCGTGAGCCGTCACACCCATCTTCCCTATGACTGTTGTACTCCAAGAGGCCTGTGCATTTCACTGTTCTTGTCCCCCATGCCCTGTAGCTCACTTGTATACATACATACAGCTGCACACAAGCATACAGCTGAGTGTCAAGTGCGTGTCGTCACAGTTAGCTTTATGCCCAGGGTGGAAATAGTGGGTTCTGATCATTTCCCCTGCAATTGTATGTCTTTGTATACCCCCAGGGCTTGTATCGTATGACTTCCTGAGAGCCATGTGTTAGGGAGGGGCCCAGCAAAGCTGTGAGGAGGGATGAGAGTGCCCAGTGCTGGTGGTAGAGGAGGGCCCACTGCAGTCTCCAGATCTAGGCTTTGGGAAATGAGCTGCGGACTGGTCTTTCCCGGGAAGCGGCTGGGTTTGATCTCTGAGCTCCAGCCCTTTTCCCACCCTAGCTCCCTTCCAAGGCCCTAGTGCCTGAAATGGAGGATGAGGATGAGGAAGATGACTCAGAAGATGCCATCAATGAGTTTGATTTCCTGGGCTCAGGAGAAGATGGAGAGGGGTCTCCAGATCCTCGACGTTGTGCTGCAGAGGGGAACCCCCATGAGCTGGGTGAGTTGGTGACTGATTGACAGGCCTGGCTAAGACAGGATCTGACCCCACATGGCTTCAGCTGCTTCCTGTCTGGGGCTCTGCCTAGGCGGATGTACTTCCTGAGATGGCTCAAGGATAGCTTAAGCCCAGGCCAGGTCCAGGCCCTTCCCCTTCCCTGGAAAGTCCCTCCAAGCTGTATTCAAGTGGCTCTGCCAGAAGTCAGGCTCCAGTCCTCACAGCAAGTGTACAGTGCCTGGCCAGCTCAAGCAGGGGCAGGATGAGAACTGATGGTGGAGAAGGGGGATGGGACTGTGTCTTCCTGTCTGTGACTCTTGGCCAAAAGGTCCTTGCGGGTCCCCTGGGCCTAGGGTAGAACCGGGATTTGCCTGCCACCTCTCACTGGGTCCCTGCCAGTCTGCTTCCTCAGCCTCTCTCTCCCTGGGGTCAGTGCTTTACAGCTCCCACTATTGCAGGAAGGCCAGCAGCAGTGGGGTGGGCTTCCCTGAAAGACTGGGTAGAGCTGGTGGGCGATTCTTGCTCATGCTTCATCCATGCAGAAAGCCGGCGAGTCAAACTCCAGGGAATTCTTGCTGACCTCCGGGATGTGGATGGGCTGCCCCCCAAAGTGACTGTCCCACCTCCTGGCACACCCCAGCCCCGGCCTCATGAAGGTAATCTCCAGCCCCATATTCCAGTACCAGTACCATGACAGAGGGGGGGGCTGCAGAGATAAGTCCGGGATTTCTGTGTCCTCAGAGGTAAGGCCTAGTCTCCAGTCTGCAGCTCCCTGTCCCAAAAGGTCGTCTGTCTGTCTGTTTCCCTCTCTTTTTGTCTGTCCTCCCGTCTGTCTGTCGTCCCTGTCTTCCTTTCCAGCTGCAATTCTTGATCCTGTCTTCCTGCCTCTCTTCCCTTGCTCCTCATCCTTTCTGCCTCTCTCTGCCTTTCTCTCTCTCTCCCTGGCCCTGTCTGCCCCACCCACCCCTCCCCCCTACCAGGTTCCTTTGGCTTCTCCTCAGACGTCTTCATCATGGACACTATCGGGGGCGGGGAGGTGAGCCTGGGGGACTTGGCAGATCTCACCGTCACCAATGACAACGACCTCAGCTGTGATGTAAGTTCTTGGGGTGCCCCATCAGTTCTTAGCTCAGCTGTGACCATGTTGCAGGTCTGGGTCCTGCCCCTTTCATGTGAGGACTGTGAGAAGTCATTCCATAGCCCCAGCAAGAGGCGTCAACACACCATGCCTTAGAGAGGGGTGCCTGGCAAACACCTCGTGAGGTGCAGGCTCTGAAAAGCACAGGAGTTTCTTCGTCCCATGCTTTCTTTGGGGATGTGGCACGATGATTGCCAGCCATGCTTCTCTCACTCAGGGCCTCTCTTGTGAGTGGAATAGGGGCTGGAATGAAGGGGCCTTGTGGCTGGCATTCGGGGCTGTGCACCTTGGACAGGTCACTGGGACTTTCTGGGGTGGGTTTGGATGCATTTTCCAGGGCAGAAGATGATGAGGTTACTGACCCCAGTCAGGTTGGAGGCTAGTGTAGAATGCAGAACTGAGGCTAGGTAGGGTCTATTGGGAGTGTACTGCAGGGTTCCTCAACCTGCCCCATGGGTCTTCAGGGAGTGGGGCACCCACTTGAGCACAGATCCTCCAGTTCCTAAGAATCATGAAAGAAATGCCAGCCGAGCCCAGGTGAAGGGGTCTGAAGGTGCTAAGGCTGCCCTGACAGCTCTTGGTGTCTCCCCAACCTGGCAGTCCCCTGCAGTGAGCAGCTTCTCCTTGCAGGACACATCCTCTCACAGCATGTCTCCTGGCCTCCACTGTCTCAGACTCCAGTCAAGGCTTGTTTCCTAGGGCTTTGTAGCTTGAGGACCTATCTGCAGTTACACTCACCTTCCCCCAATCCCAGCCTCCTTAGAGAAGCCAAGACCAGCTGTCATCCCACTGCTCTGCAGCCTCGTGTGGCTTCCCATTTGTCTGGGGCTTTGGCTTAGAATGAACGAAGTGCAGGTTTCCGAGTGGGACCCACTGTTCTGCCTGCGATTGGCCTTTCTGGCTTCCTTTTGTGTGGTACGACTCTGAATGGTGTGTGTCCCGGCCTTGCTGCTCCTTTCCAGGGCCTGTAACATGCAGCTTCTTTCTGCAGTCCCTTTCTCCTTGCTTGGTGCTGGTTAAGTCCTGCTTACTTGTCACTGCCTATCAAGAGCCTCTTGGTCCCTAGAGGAGGGCAGGCTGCCTTAATGTCCCTCCTCATGCTCAGAGTTCCTGGTTCTGTGTATGTAGGACCTGTCTGTCCCTGAGGGGCCTGTGAACTGTGAGGCCCCAAAGAGTTAGGCTCCCCTGGCCCCTTCAGAACCTCCCATGCTGCTGAAACCTGCTGAGTGTGTGAAGGGCTCTTCTTGGCCTGCAGAAGGGCGGTCAGGCTGGGGCCAGTCAGTTCCAGTCTGAATGGGGTGGCATCAGTGTGTCCGTATGAGTGCTGGGATATACAAGAGGACACTGAGGCAGCTCCCCATCCCCAGCTGTCTGACAGCAAAGATGCCTTCAAGAAGACATGGAACCCCAAGTTTACTCTCCGCTCACACTACGATGGCATCCGCTCACTGGCCTTCCACCATAGCCAGTCAGCGCTGCTCACTGCCTCTGAGGATGGCACACTTAAACTGTGGAACCTGCAGAAGGCAGTTACAGCTAAGAAGTAAGGATGCCACCCTGGAGGGGTAGGGCCCTAGGACCTGGGGTCTCAGTGACGGAGTTCCTCTTTCCCACAGAAATGCTGCCCTAGACGTGGAGCCGATTCATGCTTTCCGTGCTCACAGGTAGGCCTGAGCCTGTTCTAGTCTGGGATCCCAGCAGCATGGGCTAAGCTGCCGCCTGCTGCCCTGGAGACCTGGAGCAGCAGCCTCCGTTCTGGGCCTCTATAGAGAGAACCTCAGTTGATGCCCATTGTGGTTTCACTGAGGCCCTTCTGAGCAGTAAAGGCAGAGGATAGGAGACAGGCAGCTTTCCCAGGTGGCCTTGCCAGAGGATAGAGGCCAAATTCCCTTTGGCCTCCTTAAAAACTACCTAGGAAAGGACACTGATGAGATGGCTCAGTGACAACCTAAGTTTGATCCTCAGGGTGGAAAAATTGTTCTGACCTCCACGTGCACATTGTGATATGTGACAACAAATAAATTTAAACTATTTTTAAAAATAGCTAGGAGAGCTGGGCATGGCAGTGCATGCCTTTCACCCTAGCACTCAGGAGGCAGAGGCAGGCAGATCTCTGTGAGTTCAAGGCCAACCTGGTCTACAGAGTGAGTTCCAGGACACCTAGGGCTACACGAGAGACCCTGTCTTGAAAAACAACCAAACAGCTAGGAGAGATCCTCCAGCTCCTATGAGCAAGGAAGGCCTGAGCCTCAGCTGCCCTCCATCACCTGCCCTTGCACTCTGCAGGGGACCTGTGCTGGCAGTCACCATGGGCAGCAACAGCGAGTACTGTTACAGCGGTGGGGCTGATGCCCGCATCCACAGCTGGAAGGTTCCGGACCTCAACATGGACCCCTACGATGGCTACGGTGAGGACAAACCCTGCCACGCCCACCTCGTGTCGCAGCCCTGGGAAGTAGCTCTGTAGGGCTCCCCGTCTGATTTAGCTCTAGTGGGTGGGGCAGAGGGAGATAGGCAGGAAGAGCAGTGGTGAGGAAGGCTTGTGCAGCATCTGAGAATCAGCATGAGCTGGCCTTTTGGGGAGCCAGAGACAGGAGAGCCTAAGTCAGGGCCACAGTGGGCTTTGGCAGCTTGGTGGACTCTGTACTTGGGGACTGGCCAAGGTCTTATCGTGGGTCAGTGGAGGGGTTTATTACAAGCATAGGAAGTGGGCTTAGAGGGGGCATCAGGACACTACATGGCAGAGAGTTTAGGCTTTGTCTTTGATCCTTTTAAGAGTTAAGTGGAGCAGCCTGGCGGTGGTGGTGCACGCCTTTAATCCCAGCACTCTGGAGGCAGAGCCAGGTGGATCTCTGAGTTCCAGGCCAGCCTGGTCTAGAGGGAGTTCCAGGACAGCCAGGACTGTTATGCAGAGAAACCCTGTCTGAAAAACAAACAAACAAAAATGTCTTTCACTAGAAGTGGACACCAAGTCCCATTCCTAACTAAGAAGCTATTTGCGATTGATTCCTGCTGAGAAAGGGAGTCAGTCTCTTTGATCAGTATCCCTGGGTGTAGCAGTCACACTCCAGGGCTGGCCCCATACCCAGGAATAGTTGGACAACATAAAATAGACTCCATGTTGTTGGGGTTGATTTTTTTTTTTTAATTTTGTTTATTTTTGGCATTTTTTTTTTATCCTCTGTCTTTAGTTTGTCTATTTTGATTTTTGTTTTTCTTTTTTGAGAGAAAAAGAGCATGAAGTTGGGTGGGTAAGGAGGTGGGAGAATCTTGGAAGAGTTGGGGAGGGAAAGAATATGATCACAATATATTTTATGAAAAAAATTATTTGAATACATTTTTTAAAAAGTGTAGGTTGAGTGTGGTAGTGCACAATCTCTAATTCTAGCACTCTGGAGGCAGAGGCAGGCAGAGCTTAGTGAGTTCAAGGCCAGCCTGGTCTACACAGTGTGAGTTTTAGGCCAGCTGGGACTACAAAAAGAATATCTTTTTAATAAACTCTAGCTCTGAGGGGTTGTAGAGATGGCTCAGTGGTTAAGAGTGCTGGCTGCTTTTCCAGAGAATTCCCAGCACCCACATGACAGTTCACAACTCCAGTTCCAGGGGATCTGACACCCTTGTACAGACATACACTTAAGCAAAACACCAATAATAAATCACTAAAAATAAAAAGAAAGAAACTCAAGGTCTGCTTAAATAAAAATGTTTCATTTGTCTGGTTTGGTTTCTCTGTGTAGACCAGGCTGGCCTAGAACTCAGAGGCTCACCTGCCTCTGCCTCCTGAAGTGCTGGGGTTAAAGGCATGGGCCACCAGCACCCGGCCATTTTTCACTCCTTTTACGTGCATTTGTGTGTGTGTTACAGATGGCTATGGGCCACCATTTGAGTGTTGGGAACCAAACCTGGCATGACCAGCCCCACTTCCATCCTGTTTTTTATTGTTGGTTTGTTTTGGTTTTGGTTTTTTTGAGACAGGATTTCTATGTGTAACAGCCCTAGTTGTCCTGGAACTGGCTTTGTAGACCAGGCTGGCCTTGAACTCACAGAGATCTGCCTGTCTCTGCCTTCCCAGTGCTGTTTTCCTCTTGAATATGGCCTTGTGCTAAATTTGTTGTGGCCGAGTACAGAGTTGTATTTACTGTCAAGGTACCAGTTATCTGGGAAGGTCAAGGGTCAGTCCTAAGTGAACTGCCGTACTTCAGGTGTTAGATGGACTTGACCCAGAACTGTGTGGAGTCTTTTTTTTTTTTTTAAGATTTATTTATTATGTACACAGTGCTCTGCCTGCATGTCTGCCTGCATGCCAGAAGAGGGCTCCAGATCTCATTACAGATGGTTGGGAGCCACCGTGTGGGTGCTGGGGATTGAACTCAGGACCTCTGGAAGAGCAGTCGGTGCTCTTACCTCTGAGCCATCTCTCCAGCCTCTGTGTGGAGTCTTAGCCGACAGAGAGGCCACAGAAGGTCCTTTGAGCAGCAGAGGCTGTGAGAAACTAGCAAGAAAGGACACTCTAGGGCTACAGGGCTGCCCTTGGTCAACAGAGACAACACTGCTCCTGCTGCTCCCCGGTGCCCTGAGCTGCTGACCTTGGCCCTGGGGAGACAGTGAACTCAGAAGCCTCATCTTCTAAGCTACCGAGCTGCTTCTTGTGCCCTAGAATCTACCCAGAGGAGCTCATGGGCAGTGGGCAGCCACCCACGTCCCAGCAGAGCAGCAGCCCCTGGGCCTTCACTAACATCCTATTTCCTCCTGGCCTGCCCAGACCCAAGTGTGCTGAGCCACGTCCTGGAAGGCCATGGGGATGCTGTGTGGGGGCTGGCTTTCAGTCCCACCTCCCAGCGTCTGGCATCCTGCTCCGCTGATGGCACCGTCCGCATCTGGGACCCCAGCAGCAGTGGTCCAAGCTGCCTCTGTACCTTCCCCATGTCTGGAGGTGAGTAGTGACCCCACTGTCTCAAAAGTAGGATGCAGAGCCCAGGGCTCAGGTGGCTCCTGAAGAGGACCTCCAGCCACAGGGTAAGACTGGCTCTTTGAGTAGCCTTTTCTTCTCTGTGCTCTCAGAACACGGGATCCCCACCTCAGTGGCCTTCACCAGCACCGAGCCTGCTCATGTTGTGGCCTCCTTTCGTTCTGGTGACACCGTTCTTTATGACTTGGAAGCTGGCAGCGCCCTCCTCACACTGGAGTCCCGAGGGAGCAGTGGTGAGCAGGCAGGCCAGTGGGAATAGGGTTTGAACACCCATAGGACCCCAGTTCCTTCTGAGTGAGATCAGAATGTTACCCATGTGCCCTCAGGGGCCACAGGCAGGAAGGAAACAAGGCTCAGTGGTGGCCAGCCAGCTTGACAGGATGGGCTGGGTAGTATGTCCCCAATTGCAGAAGTGGCCTGCCCTCCTCCCGCTGTTCCAGGCCTCCTGTTCCCTCCTCAGTCCCCTCCCCTCCCCACTTACCTTGCAGGCCCAGCACAGATCAACCAGGTGGTGAGTCACCCAAACCAGCCCCTCACCATCACTGCGCACGATGATAGGGGCATCCGGTTCCTGGACAATCGGACGGGTGAGCCCAGCCTTTGTCCTTCGCCCTTCACTGCGTTCTGGGGGTGGGAGGGGGAGAGCACGTTCAGACTGCCACATCCTGATGTCAGCCTTACAGGCTCTCAGCCCTGACTCTACCTCACCTTCCCAGACAAGGCCTGTAGAGGGAGGCCACTGCCAGCCACTCTGTCCCTCCCTCAGGTAAATCCGTGCATTCCATGGTCGCCCACCTGGACGCAGTCACCTGCCTAGCCGTGGACCCCAATGGCGTGTTCTTGATGTCAGGAAGTGAGTTGGGCCCCTCTTGCTGCCCCTTCCCCGGGAGGGTTGGAGGCAGAGGAGGGCTGCAGCCATGGCAGGCAACTCTCTACTCTTGAACATGCAGAAGTTCTGCTTCATTCTCATCGACCGGCCTTGGTGCCCTCCCTGCCTAGGGGTTGTCCTTGTGTTGCAGGCGTGAGGTGATGGACCCAGGTCCCCTCCGTTTGGACACTTGGTCCCTCTGCTCTCAGACACAGGCTCAGCAGCTGTCTACTCTAGAATGGGTAGACAGGTCCTCAGACCAGTGTCCGCTGCAGTGAGTGTGTGCACGTGTGTGTGCAGATGTGCAAGCAGTGGTGGTGGAGGCTGTAAGCAGATCCCAGCTTGTTCTGCCTGATATTGTCATGTACTAACTGAGCAGCTACACCCCAGGCCTCCTGTTCCCTGCCCAGTGGCTTCAGACTCAGCCCTGATACAGACAAACTTCAGATCTGAGGCCCTGGAGCTGGGCTAACTTGAGAAGCAAAGCTTCAGGCTCATCATGCTCTCTCACGCCCAGCAAAGACCCTCGCCCAGGCAGTCTGCTGGCTCCACTTCCACCCTCAGTTCCCTGCAGTTCTCAGCCCTCACTGGCTGCTTGCCCCAGCCCCTCCTTGGCCATCCCTCTACCTGGAAGGCTTCACTCCCTTAAGCCATGTCTTTTCGCCTATCACCTAGAGCTAGTGTCTGCTGGTTTCTTTCTCCCCTGCTGTGTTTGGGATAGAACCCAGGGCCTTGGGCTGGCTAGACCAGTTTACAGCCCCAGAACCACACCCTACCGCTTTTCAGCTGTTGATGCTCATAGTCACCCTGCAGTCTGAGAGCTTCCCATTTGTGTGCATCGGGCCTCCAGCGGTCCTTACATGTGCTTGGTGGATAGCAAAATGGTTAACAGGATGGGGACAGAAGGGCTTAGGGCGGAGCCATGGGAGGAGGAGAGCTAAGCTGCCTCCGTCTCAGGCCTTTCCATGAGGCCAGGGGAAGGATTCAACCCAGATCTGAGCTGAGGCTTGGTAACAGACCCTTCTGCTCCACACCTGTGCAGGTCATGACTGCTCTCTGCGCTTGTGGAGCCTAGACAACAAGACGTGTGTGCAGGAGATCACAGCCCACCGCAAGAAGCATGAGGAGGCCATCCATGCAGTGGCCTGCCATCCCAGCAAGGCACTTATCGCCAGTGCTGGTGCTGATGCCCTAGCCAAGGTCTTCGTATGATCCCACCTGGCCTCGCCCTGGCTACACAGTGGCAGGGAGCGGGGCCAGGCCAGTGGGGCTGAGGTAAGGGCCAGAGGCCATTTGTGTTCTAGGTAGGAATGCAGAAACCCAGTGTCCTTGCCCCAGAAGATACCCCCTCCTCTGTGACCCACACTGCCTTTCAGTTTGAATTGGGTTAAAGCCCACAGTCCTATGAGAATGAGGCTTCTCTGAGAAGATGGGAGGGGTTGGGGCTAGAGTAGGACTCTATCCTAACCAGCTGCCTTCCCTCTGTCTCTGCAGGCAGCCCCCAGCCTCCCTTGAGAGGCTCAGAGTCTCGGCCTCTTTCATCTTCCTGGAGCCTGGTGGTGCTAATGGCCCTTTCCCCAGGAATTAACCCTTGAGGATGGCCTCTGGGGTTTCTGCTCATGCCCCAGCCCTAACTCCTGATATAGCTGTCTCCTGAGTTTGGCACAGCCAGGGATGGGTGTCCTTGGGGATCTGTTTTTTCCAAGACAATAGAAGGTGCCAGGCTCTACCCTAGAGTGCCACCCCAGGCTATCCTCTTGGACCTCAGTCCCTTCCTCCTGCTTTCAAACACTAACCAAGCCTCTGGGGCCAGGCCTTCCTGGGGAGGGCCTCCACTCCTCTGGGGCACTCTCCCAGTCACAGACCCTCCTTGAGATGTAGAGGGTAGAGTGGGCTCCGGGCCCACAGCTTTCTGTCTCTCTGTATAAATGAATGGCATTTTAATGGCATCCACCCCACGTTATCACTGTGTGATAGTCTTGTCAGTCTTGTCCCAGCTCCACATCTTGCCTCTATTTATTTCACTCTTTATTTGGGTTCCACCTTGTGCCCTTGGTTCCCCCTTCAGGTTCCTGTTTATAAGCCCCATTCCTTTTGCCCCCAACTTATATGTGAAAAAAAACTGTCTCAATAAATCTTTTTGAGTAAGATAGGTTTCCCAGGCCGTCTGTCAAGGGGATAGAGGACTTTGGGGGGGGGGGTTACTTCCTCTGCCTTGGCTGAGTGGAGTCTGAGAAGGGGGATATATGATGGATTGGGGTTCTGTGATAGATGGGGGGGAGGTGAAGCTGCGTGCCATGCCAGTGGAAGGGCGGGAGTGGAACACTGGACCAGATCTCTGTGAGCCCTCCTTTCTGTCACTGAACATGTCTTCCCCAGGGAGCAGTAAACTGGTGAACAGATGCTGTGTTGTAGCAAGCAACAGTTTAGTTGAAGACCCCCTTGCCTGTTCAGGAGCTAAGAATAAGAACTCAAGCCCCTTTCCTGCTCCATACCCATTCCTGGACTGACAGAGAACAGGAAGGTAGACGAGTGACCTAGGCAGGGTCTGTGGAGGACATGCAGGTACCTAGTCCTCATAGCAGTGCAGCCCTCCCCTTCCCTGTGTTCAGTGTCAACTTGTAGGGTTAGCCTTGTCCTCTCGCCATCTTCATAGGCTCAGAGAGTGGGGTAGGGCCGGGAGTCCATACAACAGAGTAAGAGCGAGGTGACTCCAACCAGCAGGCACAGCACGCCCCACACCCTCCACCTTCTAGCCCCTCACAAGGGTCAAGGGTAAAAAGGACTGTAAGTCCAAGCACCAAGCCAGTGGTCATTCTGGGGACGAGCCCATGTAGGAGAAGGTGAAGGTGGGTATGTGATGTTTAGGTGACACTCAAGCAGCCAGACTGAGCTCCACGTGGCCTTGCCTCCCCCCATCCCTTTGGGCTCTTTGCAGCTTCCCCAGGTGGTAGTTTGGGTTTTCACTCCAGCCTCAGACTTCCTTCCCCAGCCCCTGCTCCCCGGATGTGGTGACAGCCAGCACTGTACCAACCTCAGCTGCCCCCAGCAGCACTGAGCCAGTAAGGGGGGGCTCTTGTGGACAAGTCGCCGCTCTCTAAAGCTCCAGCTTCCTGGATGTGGAAACTAAGTGGTAGCCTCTGCCTGATTATTAAGAGTAGAAGTCAGAATTGCTCCTGATGGAGATGGGGTTGATTACACAGGCCTGGCTCATGAGCTCTCAGTAGATGTTAACTTTTTAGATTTCCTAGCATTGCACTGTTTATCTCAGAGAAGGGTGGAGGTCAGGACAACCCAGAGGAGCTGGTTCTCCTTTGATTGTGTGAGTCTCCAGGTCAGTGAGCCTGGTAGCAACTTTACCCACTGAGCCACCTCACTAGCCAGATGCTGGATGATTCACTCAACACACCCAGCCAGAAGCCCCTGAGTGCCTTTGGTGCCTCCCTCCTCTCTGCAAAATTTAAGAGCAGCATCAACTGGACTAGCTGTGTTCCAGGCACCTGTATTCCATCTCTGAAATACAGCCTCCTGACAGGCAAACGAAGGCTCACAGTGGGGAAGCCCCACCTCAAGTCACACAGCCAGAAAGATGTAGGCCCCAGGTCTCTTGAGAGGTCTATGAAGTGGCATTGCCCTTTGGCGTCCCCCTTTCAACTCACTGGAGACAGACCTGAGGCTAAGCTCTCCTGTGCATCCTAAGGCCTCCACTTCCCACCTGTGTACTGGGTGTGTTGTTGAGCTGGGGACCTGGGGTGGGGGTATAGGACCAAAAGCCGGAAAGCCACCGGACTTGACACCGAATTCCGACCTTTTCCCTGGGGTTGGCGCCGGATGCGGGCCAGCCTGACAGCTCCCTCTTTGAACGACCAAGCTCCTGCCCCTCCCGTCCGCAGCAGAGGACTGCTGCCACAAGTCAACTTTCCAGACTGGAGCGTGCGGAGGAAGCGCTGACCCTTCCGCCCTCCTCCCACCCCAGCCACCAGATATCCCCCCCAACCCCCAACTCCACACCAACTCCCTAGTTCGGGTCCCGCCTTCCCCTTCCGCCCCGGGCCCCTCGGTAAAGGCTCCGCCCTGTGACGTCACGGAGCTCCGTGCTGATTGGCCGGCTGCGCCGTCGTTCCCGAGACTTCCTTCTGGGCCTCTGCCGCCGACTTAAACTTTGAAGGGGGAAAAAAAGAGCCACCGCGCTGTGCGACCCTCCCTTGCCCCTCACCCGCCCCGCCTCCGGTAACGCTCCCTTCGCCGCCCCTGACCCAACTTTTCTCCAGCTTTCGCGACCTGTGAGAGTCTCTTCTTTCAGCCCTGGCCCTGGGGACCCCTCTCTCCCCATCCCGGAGCTAAAGCCAGTCGGGTCCCTATGCTCCGCTAGGTCCCTGACCAGAGACTTTCTACCCACACGGCAGAGCATCCTCGGGCCCGCTCTGAATTTGAGCCTGCCGTCAAACCCACTGGATCCTGGGATCCCCCTGCTCCGTTTTCAACCTTCTTTCTCCCAGGGGCCTTGGATCGTGGGGGTCTTTTGATTCCAGGGACCCTGCCCTACCCGATTTTCTTTTCTGGTTTCTTGCAGTCTTCGATCTCTGGGTACCCTCCAAACCACTACTTTTCTTTCTGATCTGTGCTCCCTTGACTCCGGGCGTGTGGCCCACTAGATTCCTTTTCTCTCATTGCCCAGGATCCCGCCATCCTTCAGTCCCTCAACCTGACAGATTTCTCTCTCAAATGCCTGCGGTTTTACCACCACCGCACGAGAGCGCTCGGATCTAAGTCCCAGGTTCCTCAGCGAGCTCCGGGCTGCAGGTCGGGGTCTAGCCCCCATGGCCGCCGCCCCCTCCCATCCCGCCGGAGTCCCGGGTTCTCCGGTGCCCGGGTCTCCTCCGCCCCCCGGTGGCTTGGAGCTCCAGGCGCCGCCACCTCTGCTGCCTCAGATCCCGACCCCGGGCCCGGGGGTCTCCTTCCATATCCAGATCGGATTGACCCGGGAGTTCGTGCTGCTGCCGGCAGCCTCCGAGTTAGCTCACGTGAAGCAACTAGCCTGTTCTATCGTGGACCAAAAGGTGAGTGCAGAGGGGCTCTCCTCATAAAGGGGAGGAGGCTTCAGAAGGGGCCTGGGGCTTGTTGGGAGGGGAGGAAGGGGCCTGGGTAACTGAGCCCAGTTTGAGAGAGGCCCAGGTAGGGGTGGGGTGCCCCAGAGGCCTCCCTAAATTGCGTGTCGCTGCTTGTTGTTTTCTGCAGCGGGCAGGGAGGAAGGGAGGGGCCTGCCAGGTGTGGAGTAGGGAGGAAGGGGCAAGAGGGAGCTGCAGATCAGGGGGGACCTCTTCTTATGGTCCCACCCTGGGCCTCCGTTCTTTGGAAACAGTAGAAACTGAAGCCTTCCTGGCCGTGGTGATCGGGTGACATGTGTGGGTGTGTGGACAAGCTGCCAGGGGCAAGCAAGGTCTCCAGTACATTCTCTACCCTTTCCCAGGCCTAAGATGGGGTGTGAAGGAGCAAGGCACTCCTTGTGTATCCTCTCGGCACCCCCAGAAGCCCTGCATACTTTACCTGCTCTCTTAATCACGGTTTCTCATGCTCCTCTTAGCTTTAGATATCAAGATTCCTCCCCTGAGTGTCAAGAGGGAACCAAGTAGGACGGGATGCCCAAATCCTAGGGACATTAAAAGTTACAACCAGGCTGGGCAGTGGTGGCACACCCCTGTGATCCCTGCACTGGGGAGGCAGAGACAGGTTAGCTTGGTCTACAGAGCGAGTTTCAGGACAGCCAGGGCTACACAAAGAAATCGTGTCTCAGAAAACAACCAGAAGTTATGACCAGGCTGGTAAAGCACTTGCCTAGCAAGCAAAAGCCCTGGGTTCCATTCCCACCCCAACCCCATCCCAGGGTGGTGGTGGGGGGTGCTTGTGTGTAGTTCAAGTGCCTGACTGTGAAAATAGAGAACTTTGGAGTCTTGAGCAGTTAGATATTGAAATCTTTTCATACTAAGGCGTTCAAGTATTAGAATCTTAAGTTTATAGTGTTGCTACATCATAAGAATCAGTGCTAGATGATACTGATAATATCAGGACAGTTACAGTTGGAACCCAGAATGTATAATTCTAGAAAGAGAGCACATTGGAATCCAAAAACATCCGGATTTAGGCTTTTCTCAGTCCCCTGGAAATGGATCCTTTGGGCTTGGGGGAAGCAGAAGGAACAGAGCCACCTCCCCCATTTTTTCCAGCCCGTGAAACTAGTTTAGAAAAAGACCTCCCAGGCCTGGCGCTTTTGTAACCCCAGCATTGAGAAGGTAAAGGCAGAGCATCGGGAGCTTTAAGTCGGCAAGGCAGTACTGGTTTTCTATAGAAGATGGGTGGGGGTGGGAGGCTGTGCCCACCTACTCCCCAAAGTCCAGCCCAGCTCCCAGCTTTATGGGAAGCAGGGCTGGGGCTCTTGTACATTGTGCCTGGAGTAAAAGGAATTCTTGGTACGAGAGAGTTCAGATCCCCAGCCTCCCCTCCTCAGGCCCAGCCTAGTTTGTTTTCTGCTCTTCCCGGGGTACAGGTGCTGTTTAGGGCCCCTTCCTGCCTGCCTTCTGTCCCGGTGCCCCACCTGGGCGGTTTCACTTTCTGTTTTACGGGGTTTCATTTCCTGCCCCTTCCCAAGCTGGGACCCTGACACCTGGGTTTTGGAGCATTGGATGAGGGAAGGCCTCCTTACGTCTAGCTATGAGCGCCCCCCAAAACTCCTAGGCCCCCCTCCTTTCTAGTTCATTCTGCTCCAATACTGGGCTAAGAGCCAGGTAAAAGGGACAATGGATTCAGGAAGGAAGCTGGGGTGGAGATGTGGACGAAAGAGGAGGGGGTGATCACTCAGTGTCCCGCCAGCGCTGGACAATTCAAAGTGTCTATTCTGCTCCTGGAGCCTTTAAACCGACCCCCTCCCCCCTCCGCCCTCCGCCCTTCCCCTGCCAGACTGGCCAGTGCTCCGTCTCAGCACACCTGGGGCCCCAGCATCCTGCTGGCTCGAGCTGGGGCCCGGAGGGGCCAGGCAGGAAGCGGTGGCCTGTAGGGTCTCGGTTTCCGGGGGAAACAGCCAGTTCTGCCCCTAGAGGGTTCAAGTAGGCTGCCGCTGCTGCAGGCAGCTCTGAGCTTTTCTGTCGCCACCCCCTCCCTGCCCCTCAGTTCCCGGAGTGTGGCTTCTATGGCCTGTACGACAAGATCCTGCTCTTCAAACATGACCCCACGTCGGCCAACCTCCTGCAGCTGGTGCGATCAGCTGCAGATATCCAGGAGGGCGACCTGGTGGAGGTGGTTCTGTCGGGTGAGAAGGGGCGGTCACCCTGGGGGCGGGGCCTCGGGCACGGGCCAGGCCTCTGGGAGAGGTGGCTGAGGGTGGGCATGGTAGGGCTCACCTGTAATCGCAACGTTCCTGAGGCACAGACAAGAGAAGTGCTGTACGTTTAAAGCCAGCTTGGGCTAAAGAGTGAGACATTTGGGCTGGACAGTTGGCTCAGTGGTTGAGAACACTTTTGCTCTTTCAGAGCACTGGGGTTGGAGTCTCAGCAGCTCACAAACCGTCTGTAACTCCAGCCCCAAGGGATCTGACACCCTCTTCTGACCTCCACAGGCATAAATGCTGGCAAAAACCATACCCATAAAAAGCGTAAAGTCAACAATCTTAAAAAGGTGGGGAGGAACTCATTAAGAGATGTGCCCCTTTAGAAGTCTTGGGGAAACCAATTAGCTAGTTTACGTTTATTTATTTGAGATAAGGTCTTACTATGTAGCCCTGGGTGGCCAGGAACGCAAAGAGCTCCTCCTGCCTCTGACTCTGGAATACTGATGTTAAAGATGTGTGCCGTGGGACCCAGATAGTTAGCCCCTCCTTTTGTGACACTGGAGATTGAACCTAGCACCTTGTGCATGCAAGACAAGCACTGTACCAGTGAGCCATACCTTCAGCCCACCAAAGCTGTTTTACATCTATTTAGTGCGTGCGTGCGTGCGTGCGTGCGTGCGTGCGTGTGTGTGTGTGTGTGTGTGTAGGACAACTTCTGGGAATTGATACACCAAATGGATCTCATGGATCGGGACTCCGATCATCAGTGTTGGCAGCAAGCACCTTTTTAAGACAGCTGAGCTGTCTCGCTGGCTCCAGGACTATTTTGTTCTATTTATTTTGTTTTTGTTTTTTTTTCCCGAGACAGGGTCTCACTATGTAGCTCTGGCTGTTCTGGAACTCACTGTGTGGACCAAGCATCTACCCTCTTGGCTCAAGTGTATGTCCCTCCTTGCCCACAGCCTCGGCCACCTTCGAGGACTTCCAGATCCGTCCACACGCTCTCACTGTGCACTCGTACCGTGCTCCCGCCTTCTGCGACCACTGTGGGGAGATGCTGTTCGGTCTTGTGCGCCAGGGCCTCAAGTGCGATGGTGAGGGGCCAAGGGACTGGGCGAACCGGGAGGTGAGGTTGGGAAGGCTGGGCTTAGGTGGGTGAGGTAAGCCCTGAGAGAGGGCTAAAATCAACAGGATGTGGACTTGAATCCAGTACACAAAATGCCTTCGGCTGCAGCACTGAGTCTTGGGGTGCCCCCATCTACTTTTACTGTGGGGGACAGGACAGTACACCTGTGTGCTTGAAGCACAGGGTGATTTCTTAAGATGGGGGGCATGCCTAGTAGTGAATGCAGCTTTTGGCTCTGATGGTCTTGCGCCCCCTACAGGCTGCGGGCTGAATTACCACAAACGCTGTGCCTTCAGCATCCCGAACAACTGCAGCGGTGCTCGCAAGCGCCGCCTGTCATCCACGTCTCTGGCCAGTGGCCATTCTGTGCGCCTAGGCAGCTCCGAGTCCCTACCCTGCACCGCTGAGGAGCTGGTGAGGGGCTGGAGAGTGGGAAGGGCTGGAGGCTGGGGGCTGATGGGGCCAGGCAGGTGCTAATACACTCCTCCGTTCCTTCCACCTGTTGGCTAGAGCCGTAGCACCACCGACCTCCTTCCTCGCAGACCGCCCTCGTCGTCCTCCTCCTCCTCTTCCTCTTCCTTCTACACAGGCCGTCCCATTGAGCTGGACAAGATGCTGATGTCCAAGGTTAAGGTGCCACACACCTTCCTTATACACAGCTACACACGGCCCACCGTTTGCCAGGCCTGCAAGAAGCTGCTCAAGGGTCTATTCCGCCAGGGCCTGCAGTGCAAAGGTCAGTGGGACCAGCTGAGAAGATTGGGGGTCTGAGATCCTGCCCAGAGGAGCACAGGATCTCATATCCGGGTCATCCTGGAAGTCACCGGAGTTCTGGAACCCTAAATCCTTGGAAAACTAGAATCCTAGAACAGGATAGAATCCTCACTATAAAACCCAAGAATCTGAGAGTCAGGGAACCTTAGAACCCGAAGATTCAAGACTTCTGGAGCTGGGCATGGTGACGTGTGCCTTTAATCCCAGTACTTGTGGGCAGAAGCAGGTGGATCTCTATAAGGCTAGCCTGGTCTACAAAGTGAGTTCCAGGACAGCCAGGGCTACACAAAGAAACCCTGTCTTGCAAAACAAAGTCTTGAATATATATATTCTGAAGTTACACACCTGTAATGCCACCCAGCACTTGAGATGTTGAGGCAGGAGGGTCAGGAGTTTAAGACTAGCCTTGGCTACAAAGTTTGAGGCAACCTGAACTACATGAAATGTTATGAGAAGGCTGGAGATGTCGTTCGCAGAGTGCCCACCTAGCATACCAGAGGCCCCAGGTTCCATCCTCAGTACCCCACCTTTGAGCCAGACAGTAGCACACAAGCCTACAATCAGCCTGGGAGTTAAGTCACTTCCTGCCTTACCCAGTTCTTGGCCAACTAGGCTTTGGGAGATCTTCAAAACAACAATGAAAATATCTAAGAAAGAGGAGAAATAAAAAGGCCCAGGTCATTGGGATGGCTCAACAGATTAAAGATGCTCGCTGCCAAACTTCATGAACTGAGTTCAATCCCTTGGCCCCACATGGTAGAAGGAGAGAGCCAACTTCCACAAGATGCTCTCTGACATCTACACACACATTATGGCACTCATGTACACACCTGTGCATACACACACACACACACACACACACACACACACACAAAATTAACCAAATAAATACATCTAATAAAACGTTTGTCTTGGGTTGGGGATTTAGCTCAGTGGTAGAGCGCTTGCCTAGCAAGCCCAAGGCCCTGGGTTCGATCCTCAGCTCAAAAAAAAAAAAAAAAAAAAAAAGTTTGTCCTAATGGTCCATGGCTATAAACCCAGCACTTGGGAGATGGAGGCAAGAGGCTCATGCTTGGCTACATAGCAGGTTCTGGGTCCGTCTGAACTACCAAGAGACCCTAGCTCAAATAAATAAATACATACATACATACATAAATAATAAATAGACAAATAAGTAAATAAGTCTATGCTTGTGGCTCTTACCTGTGGAGCGATCGCCTCAATCTTTATAGTGTAATCCTAGCGCTATTGATGCTGAGGCAGGAGGATTGCCAGGAACTAGGTGCTGTCCAGCCTAGGCTACATAGTAAGACTTGCACACACAGTAACTCTCCTTTCCCGCCCGTCCCTTTGTCCCCGTCCCCACAGACTGCAAGTTTAACTGTCACAAACGATGTGCTACCCGTGTCCCTAACGACTGTCTGGGGGAGGCACTCATCAATGGAGGTAAGACTCTCAGCATCTAGGAGGGATGGGGTGGGACTGGATGGAGGCCCTTCTGATGCCCCTGTCCCCACAGACGTGCCAATGGAGGAGGCCGCCGATTACAGTGAGTCCGACAAGAGCTCCCTCTCAGATGATCTGGATGACTCCGGTGTCATCCCAGGCTCCCACTCAGAGAATGCTCTCCATGCCAGCGAGGAAGAGGAAGGCGAGGGAGGCAAGGCCCAGAGGTACCCAGGGCCCCTTCAGGAGGCTCTCCTCCCCCTCCCTGCCCCCCACAAGCCTCTGCTTCCCTGTCTCTAAGATGGGTTGATGTTAGTGTATGATTAAGTCCCACCTTATCTTTGGGTTCTCTCTATTGCTCCTTTCCTTTTTAAAAAACATTTAATTGTTTTAAGGGGGCGGGGAATGTTCAAGACAGGGTTTCTCTGTGTAGCCCTGGCTGTCCTAGAACTCACTCTGTAGACCAGAGATCTGCCTGCCTCTGCTTCCTGAGTGCTAGGATTACAGGGTTTAACCGCCACTGCCCACCTTTCCCTTGATCATTTAAAAGATTTTGTTTTTGCTTTCTTTCTTTTTAAAGTTCAAGGACAACTTATTAGTGTTTGAAAGAAAAACAGCCAACTGTACATCTCAGCCAGTGCCCTGAGTAGTTAGGTAGAAGAGAGAGAGAGCCATGCCTCTTTGAGCTAGGATCCAAGAAAGGTGGCACGTTCAGCAACAGAGGTGAACATACAGCTGTGTGGCCAAAGGGGAGGCGGGCCTTCAGAGCTCCCGAGTCAGGGTCTAGATGCCAGGTTGCAATCACTGGAGGTCCTCTGTAAGCCAGACTCTGTGCCAAGCTCCTTGGAAAGCTGGAGACTGAGGCACGAAGCGGTTAGGTACTTGCTGGACAGCCTGCTTTTTTAATATTGTAGTACTGAGGCCGGAACCCAGGGCCTTTTGCATGGTAGACAGGTGCTTAAACCTATAGCTGGCTTTAGAAGCTGGCCTTCTCAAGAGTCACCTTCCTGCTGGGGATGTGGCTCAGTTAGGTACAGTGCTTGGCTAGCCAGCAGGAAGTCCTAGGTGCCCCCTAGCACTGTATAAATGAAGTGTGGCAGAGTACACCTGTAGTCTAGGACTCAGAAGATAGGACCAAGGAGGACCAGTGCTAGCCCAGGATACACGAAATTATATTAGAAGGCAAAGCCAGGGGCTGGAGAGATGGCTCAGTGGCTAAGAGCACTGGCTGCTCTTCCAGACGACCTGGGTGCAGTTCCCAGCACCCACATGGCCAACCATTTGTAACTGCTGTTTCAAGGGATCTGACACCCTCTTCGGACACCATGCTGTGCAAGCAAAAACACTCATACACATAACATAAAAGAAATAAACTTTTTAAAAAAATATATTTATTTATTATATATATAGTATTCTGCCTGCATCTCTCCCTGCAGGCCAGAAGAGGGCGCCAGATCTCATTACAGATGGTTGTGAGCCACCATGTGGTTGCTGGGAATTGAACTCAGGACCTCTGGAAGAGCAGTCAGTGCTCTTAACCTCTGAGCCATCTCTCCAGCCCCCCCCCCCCTTTTTTTTTTTAAGCTAGGCTTTTTCCTGTGTAGCCCTGGCTGTCCTGGAACTCGCTTTGTAGTCCAGGCTGGCCTTGAACTCAGAGGTAATAAGCATGCGCCACTATGCCAACTAAAACAGATAGATCTAAGAAGAAAATAAATTTAGCAGGATGGCTCAGTGGGTAAAGGTGTTTAATCCCTGTCAGCCACGTGACTTCACAAAGTTGTTCTTCACCTCCTTCTCTTTCCAGTGGTGGAACAGACTCCCTCCCCCCGCATACACACACAAAATAATACGCGAAAGGAATTGGGGGTAGGGGAGCTAGAGAGTGGCTTAGTGGTTAAGAGCACTTGCTGTTCTTGCAGAGGACCTGGGCTCAGTTCCCAGCACCCATGTCAATGGCTGTAACTGTTGCTCCTGGGAATCTGACATCCTCCTCTGCCTCAAGGCACACCCACACACCTGGCATGCATTCACACAAACACTGAAAATAGTTTTTTCTTAAATTATAAAAGCAAGAGTCCCCTTGCTATGAAAATCTAAAAACTCAGTAGGGAAAGACGCAGCATTTTCACACGACTGCTCAAAGATGTCCCTGTGGCCCCAGGACGTTATTTTTGCATGTGTCATGTAACATCTGGCCCATTGCCCCGCAGCTCGCTGGGATATATCCCCCTGATGCGGGTGGTACAGTCTGTGAGACACACGACCCGGAAATCGAGCACCACCCTGCGGGAGGGCTGGGTGGTCCATTACAGCAACAAGGACACACTGGTAAGTTGGGGGTGGGATGGAGGTGGGGGTGGGGCTAGTCTGGGTGGGTGGGGACAAGTGGGCGTGGTTAAATTTCTAGGTGGGCTGGAAGAACTTGAGTTGACAGGGATCATGAAACTTGTATGGTCAAAGTCTCCCGTCGCGTGATCAGAATTATGGATGGGTTTCTGGGTGGGCGTGATCAGAATTATGGATGGGTTCTGGGTGGGTGTGGTCAGAATTATGGGTAGGTGTCTGGGTGGGCGTGGTCAGAATCTTGGATGGGTGTCTGTGTGGGCGTGGCCAGGAGTGTGGATGGGTGTCTGGGTGGGCGTGGTCAGAATAGTGGATGGGTGTCTGGGTGGGCGTGGCCAGAATTATGGACGGGCGAGAAAGGGGGTAGGTGAGGCTAGTTGGGTGTGACTAGATTTATAGGTTTGTTGAGAAAGCTTAAGCAGATGGCATACCCAGTGGTCAGGTGGGTGGGGCCTAGGTGGGCGGGGCTAGAGAGGGGAGGGCTGGGAGAGTCCAGGTTAAGTTGGGTCTAGGAGCTGGGGTTCTGCAGGCAGTGCTAGAATCGGGGATATGTGAGAGGAAGGAGGCTGGGCAGGATGTGCAGCAGGATGGGTGAGGCTAAGCACAGCCACAGTCCCAGCTAGAGGAGCTTGCAAACCCCCTGGCTCACCCTGTCCCTGACTTTCCCTCAGAGGAAGCGGCATTATTGGCGCCTAGACTGCAAATGTATCACCCTCTTCCAGAACAACACGACCAACAGATACTACAAGGTGGGCCTGTGTCCTCCCTCCCTCCTCCTCCTCCAGTGGCCACCCCGAACCCTTACAACTCCCACAACCCCCCACCCACTGTCTCCCTGCTTCTAGTTGTGAGGCCAGGGCTGCCTACCAGCCTCTGGCGCAGCAGCTCCGGAGCAGGGCAGGTTCATTAGTCTCTTAGGCCTCCCGTATCTCACCTGTAAAGAGTCTCAGATACTAGTTCTGTCCCCCCCCCCCACAACACACACACTCCCCCAGGCCAGTGTGAGAAGTCAAAAATAATCCGTGGCAAGCGATGAGCTTGGGGCCTGGCTTGTACAAGACCCCTGATGTTGTGGCTGGACTGGCCCGGCGCTCAGAGATCTGCTTGCCTCTGTCTCTGGGGTTAAAGGCATGCTCCGCCATGCCCACTCACCAGCCTGTGAGCACTTTAAAATTAGTGGACGGCCTGCAGTTTGCCCTCTCTGCAGCTGCCCTGTGAGGCCCTGGGTCACTGTCACGGCTTTCACATGGTTCTTCACAGTCATCTCTGTGCGTGACTTTGTGTCTTTGTAGCCGGGGGTCTTTCCTAAAACCTTCAGAGGCAGACATGATGATGAGTCTGTGATCACAGCATTCTGGGGGGTAGCCAGCCTGGGCTACATGAGACCCTGTCTCAAAAGTAAAATACACATGTACATAAAGTCACCAGTGTTCCAGTGACTCCACTGATCCTGGAATAAAGACCAGGTTCCCCAGGCCTCCGCCATGTCTTTCTTACCTTTTCTTATCTCTAGCTCACCACATAGCTTGTTGCATAAGTCATTTTTTCTTTTTCTTTTTCTTTTTTTTTTTTTTTTCTCTTTTGGTTTTTTTCCAGACAAGGTTATTCTCTGTAGTCTTGGCTGTCCTAGGACTCATTCTGTAGACCAGGCTTGCCTCAAACTCATAGAGAGATTTGCCTGCCTCTGCCTCCCGAGTGCCACCTCAAAGCCGTGTGCCACCACTGACTAAGTCACTTTTTCAAACCCAGGGTCCAACTTAGGCCTGGTAAGCACTCTACCACTGAGCCACACCCCAGCCCCTCACTGGGGGATTCTATGCAGGGGCTCTACCACTGAGCCACACCCCAGCCCCTCACTGGGGGATTCTAGGCAGGGGCTCCACCACTGAGCCACACCCCCAGCCCCTCACTGGGGGATTCTAGGCAGGGGCTCCACCACTGAGCCACACCCCAGCCCCTCACTGGGGGATTCTAGGTAGGGGTTCTACCACTGAGCCACACCCCAGCCCCTCACTGGGGGATTCTAGGCAGGGGCTCTACCACTGAGCCACACCCCAGCCCCTCACTGGGAGGTTTTAGGCAAGTGCTCTACCTTTAAGTAAATCTAATCCCTTTTCATTTTATTTAAGATAAGGTCTCAGTATTTTCCTTGAAAGCCCTCTCATGCTCAGAATTTCTTTCTTTTTCCTATCTATCTATCTATCTATCTATCTATCTATCTATCTATTGTTTTTCAAGACAGGGTTTCTCTGTGTGTATCCCTGGCTGTCCTGGAACTCACTCTGTAAGACCAGACTGGCTTTGAACTCACAGAGACCCAGCTACCTATGCCTCCTGAATGCTGGGATTAAAGACGTGTGCCACCACTTCCTCGCTTTTTTTTTTTTTTCCAATTTACTTTTTTTTATTTTATGTGCATTGGTATTTTGCCATGGGTATTGGGTCCTCTGGAACTAGAATTACAGACAGTTGTGAGCTGCCATGTGGTTTCTGGGAATTGAACCCAGGTGCTCTGGAAGAGCAGTCAGTGCTCTTAACCTCTGAACCATCTCTCTAGCTCTTTTTCTTTTTCTTTTTTTGTTTTGTTTTTTTGTTTTTGTTTTGTTTTTCGAGACAAGGTTTCTCTGTGTAGCTTTGCGCCTTTCCTGGATCTCGCTCTGTAGACCAGGCTGGCCTTGAACTAACAAAGATCCACCTGCCTCTGCCTCTCAAGTGCTGGGGTTAAAGGCGTGAGCCACCACCACCCAGCTCCAGCTCGTTTTCTTAATCTATGTTTGTTCTGTATTAAAAAGTAAATGAGTTGTCCCAGCTAACTGTGAACTCAGTCTGTAGTCCAGGCTACCCTTAAATTTGTAATCCCCCTAGCTCTGCTTCCCAGTAGCCGAGAGATTACTGCCTTCACAAGCAGATCCTGCATGCCTGGTCCTCTTTAATCCCCAGAAAGTCCTAGAAGTTAACCCATTCCCAGGATGGAGGAATCAGAGCCCTTGTTAGAAATCATGTGCCCATTCTAGCTGGACAAGGCTTCTAGGATGTTCCCTCTGTTCCCTCTTTCAGTCCATACACCCACCTATCCAGTAGGAACCATCAGCAAAGGGTCATTCGGAGGCTGCGGCCCATCCTAGGAGGCAGACAGATGGTTATAGGGAGCGTTTAATAGAAATTTCTTCATACTGAGCAACATTCAGTGAGCTGAATGCAGATGAGCTCACGTCATCCTCATGATAGGCCTTTGAGACAGGTGCTGTTATGTTCTTCCTGTGTTAGAGATGTGGAAACTGAGGCACAGAGAGGGGACGTCACTTACTTGCGAGTGACAAATCCTAGATTTGAGCCTGCATTCAATATTGTTCAGAATACTGAGGTGGCGGTGGTGTGGACACACAGTGGGGGAGCTGACGTCATCCTCCCTCACAGCCTTCGCCTGGTCACCTTTGCAGGTGAAGCTGTGTGACTTCGGCTTCGCTCGCATCATTGGTGAGAAGTCCTTCCGGCGCTCAGTGGTGGGCACCCCCGCCTACCTGGCCCCCGAGGTACTGCTCAACCAGGGTTACAACCGCTCCTTGGACATGTGGTCCGTGGGCGTGATCATGTACGTCAGCCTCAGTGGCACGTTCCCCTTTAATGAGGACGAGGACATCAATGACCAGATCCAGAACGCAGCTTTTATGTACCCAGCCAGCCCCTGGAGCCAGATCTCATCTGGAGGTGAGCCTCGGTCGACAGACTAGGAAACAAGAAGGTGGGGAAGGGGCCAGGCCTCAGACTTCATGGGCTGTAAGCATGGGGACGAGCAGGCCAAGTGGGTGTGGGAGAGCAACGGAGTGAGGCCACACCTAGTAGGTGAGGCTGTGAGAGATTTGGGGGAAGCTGGGCCTGGGTGGGGGGACCGCAAAGCGGTGGGGGTGGGCCCAGGCCAAAATGTGGGTGTGACTGACTTTAATAGAGGGGTGGTCCAAGAGGCTGGGCTCCATGAGTGGGTAGAGCTATGGGGTGTACCCTGGAGGGGCAGGTGCCTTGTGGGTAGACCCTGGTACCAAGGGGAAGTCATGGTGGCTTGAGCCTCCAGGACAAGTACAGAATCAGGGTACTGGGGAGACTCAGGGTACTTTCTTTTCTCCTCTTCTCTTCTCTTCTCTTCTCTTCTCTTCTCTTCTCTTCTCTTCTCTTCTCCTCTCTCTCTCTCTCTCTCTCTCTCTCTCTCTCTCCTTATTTTATTTCATGTGCATGGATATTTTGCCTGCATGTGTATATGTGCATCATGTGCATTCCTCCTGCTCCTCAAGGCCAGATGTGGGTGTCAGATCCCCTAGAACTAGAGTTACAGGTAGTTGTGAGCCTCCATGTCGGTGCCAGGAACCTAACCCCGATGATCATCCGGAAGAGCAGCCAGTGCTCTTAACCACTGAGCCATCCCTCCAGCTCCAGGTCTGTCTGTCTGTCGGTCTGTCTCTTTCTTTTGTTTATTTTATGCGTGTGAGTGTTTTGCCTGCATATATGCATGTGTGCCTGATGACAGAGAAGAGGTCAGAAGATCCCTACAGATGGAGTTACTGTAGATCGTGGTTGTGAGCCACCATATGGGTGCTGGGAACCAAACCCAGATCCTCTGCAAGAACAGAAAGTACTCTTAACCACTGAGCCACCTCTCCAGCCCTATCAGATGTATTATTTTTCTTTTGCAACAGAAGGGATTGAGCCCAGAGCTTCATGCATAATAAGTGCTCTATGACTAAGCCATATCCCCAGCTCCTTTGTTGCATTTTAGTTTGAGACAGGGGTCTCACTAAGTTGCCCAGGCTGGCCTTGAACTCATTTTGTAGCTCAGTTAGGCACTGAACAGTTCAAAGCTGGGATGACAGGCCTGAGAGACACCAGGCCTGGCTGAGACTCAAGTTTGGACCATAATATGTGGTTAGGAACTCCTAAGACAGACATCTGGGGCCTTGAGGATGGGATGCAGCTTGTCTGCGTAGGCCCCTGAGAGGATTGGGACCAGAGGAAGCCAGAGTGGCCTGCACATGGGTAGAGCCTCTCTAGAGAGAGGTTGGAGCCAGCCTCTGTGAATGGAGCAGAGATGAGCCTGAAGCTTGGAAATGTGTCCAGTGATGAGGCAACCCAGTCTAGGGGTGTGGCTTTGGGGTCAGGTGTGGGATAGGACATTTGAGAGGATGAGAGCCATGGGTGGGCTTGCTTGGTTGGGTTTAGCTGGCTTTGGACTATGTAGCAGAACAGAACTTTGTACTGTCCATCCTCATGCCTTCACTTCCCAAATGCTAGGGTTACAGGCTAATGCTAGAAGAGCCTGGTAAAGCTTAGTCTCCATTGTTCCTGAGCAACACAATGCAACAGCTGTTTACAGAACAATCCATTGTATTAGTAAAAGAAATTTATGTGAGAGTATAGGGCAGTGGTAGAGCCCCTGCCTAGAATCCCCCAGTGAGGGGCTGGGGTGTGGCTCAGTGGTAGAGCCCCTGCCTAGAATCCCCCAGTGAGGGGCTGGAGGTGTGGCTCAGTGGTAGAGCCCCTGTCTAGAAACTATCCTGAGAGGCTGGGGGGGGCAGGTCAATGGTAGTTCTCTTGCCCAGTACCCACAAAGTGCTAGGTTCCTCCATAGCACTGTAACAAGAACACATTCTAAGTTATCTAGAGATGGTTCCAAGCAAGCAGGGAGAATATGCAGAGGCTGTATGCAAACCTCTGCCATTTTATATAAAGAACTTGAGCATCTATGGAGTTTGGTATCCATGGAATCCCTGCAGATATTGGCCCTAGGCTTACATGGCCCACACAGTGAAGCCTTTTCCTTCAAGATGCTCAGTGGGGCCTTGGCTTGAACACCTGACATGCAGTAATCTTCCTTTTCCCAAAGGCCAGGGCTTCTGTCACAGGGCCTTCTGCAGCTGACGGTGGCTTTGGCCTGGGGCAGGACTTTGTTTCATTTTTCTTTTGTCAAGATGGCACATTACTGTTCACTCCCTGCTGATCCCAGTGATGTCATGGCAAATAAGTATGTTTTCAGCTCAAAAAGCATACTTTTAAAAACTGGAGCTAGGGGGCTGGAGAGATGGCTCAGTTAAGAGCACTGGCTGCTCTTCCAGAGGTCCTGAGTTCAAGTCCCAGCACCCACATGGTGGCTCCCAACCATCTGTAATGAGATCTGTCGCCCTCTTCTGGCCTGCAGGCATACATCTAGACAGAACACGCATACGTTAGAACAAAACAAACAAAAATAATAAAATAAAGATTTATTTAAAAATTTAAGGGGAAAAAAAACGAGCTAGAAGGGCTAGACAGATACCTCAGCAGAGGACCTGAGCTTATGAACCACCTGTAACTCCTGCTCCAAGGGATTCCAATTCTCTCTTCTGACCTAAAAGGGCACCTTCATTCACATATGCAGATACATACATACATATCAATAAAAATAAAATAAATTTTGTTTGGTTTTTGATACATATAAATAAAAATAAGTTTTGTTTCATTTGGTTTTTGATACAGTGTATCACTATGTATCCCAGGCTGTCCTTGAACTCACAGAGACCCGCCTATCTGCCTCTCCTTCTGCCTCCCGAGTGCTAGGATTAAAGATGTGGGCCACAACAAGCAGACCCAAAATAAAATAATTTAAAAAATGGAAGCTGGTCATGCTGGCATATACTTATAATCTCAGCAATTGCCAGGTGTAGCCCACGCTGGTTTCCAACTCCTGATCCTCCAGCTTCCATCTCCCAAGTGCTGGAGTGGGGCCACCGTGAGTGGTAAGATTGGTAATTTAATGAGAACAGCAGGGATAAATGTTTGGTTGACCTGGGCCAGTGCTGGAGATAGGCCTTTGAGGCAGGCAGGATGGGGTGCCCTGCTGGAAGGAACCACCAGTGGAGCTTCATCTGTCTCCTTCCCCCACAGCCATCGACCTCATCAACAACCTGTTGCAGGTGAAGATGCGCAAGCGCTACAGCGTGGACAAGTCTCTCAGCCACCCCTGGTTACAGGTGACGTATGGAGGGAGGCTTGAGTGAGCGGCAGAGCTAGGTCCTTAATTGGCTGGGTGAGGGGGAACGTGATTGACTAGCCTATTGCTGGGCTGTGGTTGGGGATGGGGCTTCGCCGCTATTGGCTGAGCAGGTTTGTGGTGCTTTACCATCATTGGTCCCAGCGGAATCTACGCTGTTGCTAAGAATGCAGTTCTCTGCCCAGCCTGTGGTACCCAAGCTAACCCAGCTCTTCCCGGCCCAGGAGTACCAGACATGGCTTGACCTCCGAGAGCTGGAGGGAAAGATGGGCGAGCGATATATCACGCATGAGAGTGACGACGCACGCTGGGATCAGTTTGTGACCGAGCGCCTTGACACATCTGCAGAAGGGGACCTGGGTGGCGCCCGTCTGCCGCAGGACCATGAGATGCAGGGACTGGCTGAGCGGATCAGCATCCTCTGAGGCCAGCGTTTCCCCCTGGGCTGCTTCCTTTGGAATCCTGCACACCATCCCCAAAGCGAACTATTCTAGGGAAGCGGCTTCCTGCATAGACTGAACAGGAAAATATGCAGGGGGACTGGAGAACGGGGCACCAGTCACTAGAGCTTTCTGTCTTTCCAGGCACTGAAATAGGCTCTTCTAGAGCCATGGTCTTAGTCTCTGACGCCACCGCCCTAGGCTGTTGCCCACCAGAACGACTGTATGTAGAGGAGGCGCCAAGGCTGGAGGGATGAGTCTGTAGGTAAAGCGCTTGCCACCAAGCCTGACAACCTGGGTTTGATTCCTGGGACTCACCTGATTGAAGGAGAGAATCGACTCCTGCTGGTTGCCCTCTGACCACCACAAGTGCCCACACAAACACACACCATAAATAAATGTACTTTTTAAAAAAAACGAGGCTCCCACTGGCCACGGTGATGCGTGTCTATAATCCCAGCACTTGCAGAGCTGAGGAAGGAGGATTGCTCTGAGTTCAAAGCCAAAACTACAGAGTAGGACCTGTGGTACCTGTAATCCCAGTGTTTGGGAGGTGGGTGCTACAGCTGGTAGGGAGATGGGGGGGGGCAGAAGGGGAACAGTTTGGGGAGGAGGACTCTCTAGAGTAGTCTATAAGAGAGGGGTACCACATGTGCCAGAGAGGGGCAAGTGTAGCCTAGAGAAGGATGAGTTCAGGTACAAAGCTGGAAGTGGTGGCTCACAAGCACCGCGCCAGACATGCTGTCGCACACTTTTAATCCCAGCGCGGATCTCTGTGAGTGCAAGGCCAGCCTGGGCTACATAATAAGGCTCAGCCTCAGCAGCAGCAGCAGCAGGAGGAGGAGGAGGAGGAGGAGGAGGAGGAGGAGGAGGAGGAGGAGAAACCATGAGTGGGTGCAGTTCTCAGGATTGAGACACCTACCTTAAATCAGAAGTGCATTGAAGGGGCAGCCGATGGAGCCCTTGCCTAGAACTCACCAGGGAGAGCCTGGGGGTTTGCCTTAGCTGTGGGACATTTGTCTAGTATGTGCCAAGGCCGCTGTCCCACCACCTGGCACCTAGAAAAGCAAGTCGGGTGTTGTCGTACACCAGCAATCCTACCACTGCAGGTGTAGAAGCAGGATTAGAACACCGAGATTCACGGGCAGACGTGACAGCTCAGGGAGTAAATGTGTTGCAGGGCGTTGAGTTCAAGCCTTGGCCCAGACATCCTTTTTTTTTTTTTTGGTTTTTCAAGACAGGGTTTCTCTGTGTAGTTTTGGGGCCTGACCTCGATTTTGTTCTGTAGACCAGGCTGGCCTCGAACTCACAGAGATCCGCCTGCCTCTGCCTCCCGAGTGCTGGGATTAAAGGTGTGCCACACTGCCACCCGGCGAGCCTTTTTTTTTTTCAATACAAAAGATGGCTCAAAGGGTGGAGGTATCTGCCACCACACCTGACAGCTGAGGTCCTATCCCCAGAACCCACACGGGGGTTCGCAAGGAGAAACTGACTCTCAAAGCAGTCTTTTGACCTCCACATATGTGCTTGTGGCCCCCTTCCTTTACCACTGAGCCGTCTCTCCAGCCCCTGTAGGCAGGATGTCTTTGAGTCCAGAGCTCCCTGTTAGGCTAGTCTATCTAGCCAGCTTGCTCCAGGGGTCCTCCGTCTTTGCTTTCCAAGGTGCTGGGGTTATGGGCAGGCTGCCATGTGCATCTAGCATTTACATGGGTTCTGAAGATCCAAACACGGGTCCTGTGTTTATGCAGCAAGCTCTCTTAACCACTGGACAACCCCTCCAGGCATTTTTAAAAACCTTTACAAATACCAGGCAAGCATTGCACCACTGAATGCCAGCTAGTGTAGTGTGTGTGTGTGTGTGTGTGTGTGTGTGTGTGTGTGTGTGTGTGTGTTTAGACAGAGTCTAGGTCATGTGTGTTCCTCTATCACCCTTTACCTTATTTTTATTATATTTTAATTTGGGCCAGGGGGTGTGCCATGTGGGTACCAGGAATAGAGCTCAGGCTCAGCGGCGAGTTCTCTTACCCACTAAGAGCCATCTTGCCAGCAGCCACTTAGCTTTTTGAGACAAGGTCTCTTGCTGAACCACAAGCGCTAGACTGGCCATCAAGCTTCAGTAATCCTCCTGTGTCCACTCCCCAGTACTAGAATGGCAAGCGTGGAAGCATTACATTTGGCCTTTCCCATGGGTCCTGGGACTCTGAACTAACTCCTCACGTTTTCATGGCAAGTACTTTATCCACTGAGCTGTCTTCCCAGCCTTTGTGGTTTCTATTGCACCACAGGTGACCCTTCACTCCTGTCCATTTCTGTCACTGAGCTGAGTGATGCGGGATACGCAGTGGTGGCCATGACACCTCAGGCCCTGCTACCATGGCCTGGAGACACAGACCAGTCCTGGGGATAGTGCTGGTCCTGAGTGGGCAGGGAAGGGGCAGGCAGGGTTGGGGAGCACAAGAAGTAGGGCCACCTGAAGAAGTCCGAGAGCGTGGGAGGCTTGTCTAGGGGAGCACCTAAGCTTCATCTTGGCCTTGAGGCTGTGGGGAAAGGGAATGACCTGAAGGGATGTTGTGTCCCACATCATACCCCTCCCCCATTTTTTTTTTTTTTTTTTTTTGAGACATGGTCTTTCTACATACATAGTCTTGGCTGTCCTGGAACTCACTACCTAGACCAGGCAGGCCTTGAACTCACAGATATCCACCTGCCTCTGCCTCTCCAGGGTTGGAATTAAAGGTATGCGCCATCATGCTGTCCTTTTCAACTTTGGACCCCTGCCCAGTCCTCCAGTTGCTTGGTTACCCCTGACTTTTGGCCTTCAACCCTCCACAGCTGTGAACTGAGGGTTCATCTGAACAGGATTATTCGTTTATTATTCGTTACTATTGTAGTACTGGGGATTGAAACCAGTACATGGCACATTCTGGGCAAAGGGCTCTACTTTGGAACCACGCCCCCTAGCCCCTCACTGGTGGATTCTAGATAAATTCTCTACCACTGAGCCTCATGCCCTGTCTTCGTTTTGTTTGGCCTTGCTACGTAGCCCAGGCTAGCCTGGACCTGCAGATCTTCCTGTCTCATCATTTAGAACACTGGGGTAAAGGCCCAAGCACCACACTTGGAACCGTGCGAATGTTTTGTTTGTTTGTTTGTTTTTGAGACGAGGTTTCTCTGTGTAGCTCTGGCTGTTCTGGAACTCACCATGTAGACCAGGCTGACCTTAAACTCACAGAGATCCGCCTCCCAAGAGCTAGGATTAAAGGCTTGCACCACCACTGCCTGTCGAAATAGTTTTAAGGTCTAATTTTATTTATGTATGGTGTCTTATCTTACATAAGTTCTAATTAAATTATGTGGATGCCATGTGTCTTTCTCTAGAGTGCAGTTTCCTGAGGTGACCAGAAGAGGGCACCAGGTCCACCAAGGCTGGAGTTACAAGGGGCTGTGAGCCTTTTTTCACATGTGTGTCAGGAACTGAACCTAGGTTTTCTGGACCAGCAGGAAGCACTCTTGATCCTCTGAGTCATCTTTTCAGCCCCAGTGCTGGGATTACAGGCACAAACCACTATGCTCAGGACTCACTTCTTTATGAGTGGTAGAAGCCATGCTCCAAAAAAGTTAATAAACAGGGCCATGTGTGGTGGCCCACACCTTTAACGTAAGCACTTCATGTGTGTGCGCTGGTCTTTCTAAGTGAAGGCCAGCCTAGTCTACATAGTGAGTTCCAGGCCAGCAGGGTGAGACTCTCAAAACGCAAAAACAAAACCTAATAATGTCATTTAACATTCAGAATAACTCTCTGGGACACAGATAAAGAAAAGAAGACATACGTTTCCTGACGCTACTCAGCCTTAGAGTGGCGGTGCCGAGATTCATCATATACTGCTCGCTTACTGCAGGGGAGATCATAAAAGATGGAAGGTTTCACACTACTTTTTTCTTCTTCTGACAGGCTCTCTTTGTTAGCCCAGACTGGCCTCGAACTCACAGTGATTCTCCTGCCCCAGCTTCCCTCACAGATCTGAGTTTTGTTTTTGTGCTTTGAGACAGGGTTTCTCCGTGTAGCCCTGGCTGTCCTGGAACTCTATAGACCAAGCTAGCTTCGAACTCACAGAGATCCGCCTGCCTCTGCCTCCCCAGTGCTGGGATTATGGCCTGCGCCACCACTGCCATCTTTTAAGAAGTCCAAGGTCCGTCTGGGAAATGGGTTGTTTGACACACTGGGTGTAGTGACACAGGCTGGCCGCCTGAGGGGGCGCTAGCCCAGCGAGGGGAGCCTTGCAAAGCAGAGAGGCTCAGGCTCAGGACCACAGAATGTTGAGAACAGAGCGTCTCAGAAGACTGAGAACAAAGCCTTTTAGAACCGGGAACAAAAGCCCCTGCCTTCTCAGACTGGTGGAACTCACAGCCCCACAGCACCTGGGAGACAAAAGACCTCAGATTCTTTTCTGGGCATATCATAGAATATTTCACCCAGGGTCTTGTAATTCCAGGAGCGTGTTGTTTTAATGAGCTAGAAACCCGCTGTGTAATCAGACTAGTTTGGAATTCACTCTGTAGCTCAGGCTGGCCTCGAACTCTCAATTCTCCTTCTCCCTTAGCCTCCCCCGTGATGGAATCACAGAGCCGGTTTGAAACCCCGTCCTGCTTAAAAGCATAATCGTATCGTAAGATGTCCACTTCTTTCTACTTCTGGGAAAGCTTCCTGGGAGAGGAGGCGTGATCCGGATTGCATCCTCGCTGATGAGTCTCCTTCTGCGCAGACTCAGAAGCTGAAAGTTCGGGATGGGCGGCAGGAGCAGCTGCGGAGCTGTCACGTGGACCCAATCTCTATTTATAGACTACCCTTCCCCTCTACCCGGACAGTCCAATAGCAGCTAGAGCTCGCCTGCAAGAGGGCGGGACCAGCTCCAGAATCCGAGCGACTGACACCAATGGAATTGGAGCAAGGGCGGGCTTGTTTAATTGTGACGTTAAAGGGCGTGGCCACAGCGCCTCAGTCCGTGCACAAAGGGGCGTGGCGAGTCTGCCCCCCCCCCCCCCCGCCGTAGGTAGTCGCGAGCATGCGTTGTGGGGGCGGGGAGGGGCGGGACGGAGCGTCCGTGTCAGGGAGGGCAGCAACCAATAGACGGCAGTTGTTGTGCAGCCGGGGGCGTGGTCATGTAGATGAGGCGCGGGTGGGCGGCCCAATGGGCGGGCGCCTATGCAGATGAGACGGTGACAGCCCGGCCAGCGGGCGGGCGGGCTGCTGGGGCGGGGAGGTGGGACCGGCGAGAGGGGCGGCCGTGGGGCCCGGCCGGGCTGGGGCGGGGGGCCGCAGCCATGATCCGGGCCTTCTCGTTCCCGGTGAGCCCGGAGCGGGGTCGGCTGCGGGGATGGTTGGAAGGCAGCCTGGCCGGGCTCTGCGAGTTGCACTGGCTCCGAGAGAGGCAGGAGTACCGCGTGCAGCAGGCGCTGCGGCTGGCCCAGCCCGGGATGGGGGGCGCCGAGGCCGAGGACGAGGAGGACGCCGAGGAGGACGAGGATGCGGCAGCGGCGCGCAGGGCCGCGGCGGCCCTGGAGGAGCAGCTGGTGAGGGGTCTCCTGTCCGTGCATCCATCCGTGCATCCCTCCCTCCCCCATCCGTGTGTCTGTCTGTCCATCTCGGTGGTATGCTCAGAACACGGGTCCTAGGGTAGGGGAGCAGGCAAGGGAAAAGGACGAGAGGTAAGACTGGAGACCTCCCCCACCCCCAAATCGAGCTGATGGAGAGGATGCACGGCCTCCACTGGACCCTCTGCATGGACCCTGTTAAGCATTCTAGACGCCCAGAGGATGTCAAACGGAACACTCAGCTTCTTACAGTCTCCTCATCTCATGAGGGGTTGAGAGTCCCCATCTTACAGAGAAAGAAACTGAGGCTTAGAGGCAGGAAGAGACTCACCCAAGGTCACACAGCCGGCATTCACACATAACCTCCCTCTGGGCCCCCGCTACCCAGGCTCCATCTTTCCTTAAGTCCCCGGGAGTGCTTGGAGATCCCTGGAGGGGGCGGGGTGGGGGAAGGGGAATCTTCGGGCCTCTGGAGGGAGGGACCCACTGCTGAGAAGACGCTCACAGCCCCTGAGGCCCCCCAGGGGCATTTTGATCAACCCGATGACTCTTCTCTCTTCTGCTTGGTCCCATGCCTCAGTAACGTAAGCGGAGGCCAGGTGGAAGTAGCTGGGGGGGGGGGGGGGGGGCGGTGTCAGACTCTTCGGGGCGGTCTAACCATGACTTCCAAATTGGAAAGGCCCCAGCTTTCTCTCCCTCCCCATATCACTCCTTGAGTCTGGAGACCCTTTCCGGTGTCCCTCCTACCTTCCCATACCACAGCATCTCTGTTTGCTTTTCTTAACCCTGTCCCTGTCTCTATGGTCTTCCCAGACCTGCTTAGCATCCCAAACCAGGGTATCTCAGAGATGGGGCCGTGGTCTGGCCCTAGACTCTCGGTGTTTTTCTCTCCGCACGGTCTCCATCTCTCTTCCCTTCCCCCAGCCCACTCCCCTGGCCCCTCCAGGTCCCCTAAGCCTCTGTGTGTGTACGTGTGTGTGTACATGTGTGTGGTCAGAGCTTCCCGTTTAGGGAAACCTGAGCCGAGGCTGTGGGGGTGGGGAGGGGGCTCTGGCTGTTGCTGACCTCGGCTGCCCCTCTCCCCACATGGGAAGTGGGGAGAGGGGCCGAGGCCAGACGCCCAGCCCCACCCCCACCGGCCTGACGGTGCAGGGAGTGGGACCTTACATTCTTCTCGAAGCAGAAACAGCTGTGGGAGGCCCCGCCCCCTCTCCCAAAGTTACAGACGGGGAGGGGGGGCTTCAGCCGCTCCCCCCCCCCGCCCGAAACTGCCTGGGCTTTGCCAGACCCCACCATCCCACTAGGAGAGGGAGGGAGGGAGAAGGCACCACAGCTTACCAGTAGTGGCCAGGCCTCTCTCCCTCCTCTACCCTCACCTTCTATGTGTCTGTTTGCTTTGCTGCCTCACGCCTCCCTGCTGGCATGAGGTGGTGATGGAAGAGAGGACTGTCCCCTCACACTCCACCCCTTCCCCACTGTCAGCAGTCAAGGCTCGACCCAGCCTCAAAGAGGAGGCGGTGGCGGACTGGGGCAGGAGCCTGGCTGGTGGAGGAATAGAAAAGAGCTAAATATAAGCATATCTGGTGTTGAGGGTTCCTGGGTCTTTCTGAAGAGGGAATGGGGACACCTCTGATCCCAGAACCCTTGTCTTAGGAGGGGTTCATCTCCCATCCATCTCTCAGAAACACACTCCCTTTGAAGCAAGAAAAACCGAAGTTAGACTTGGTGACTCTGCTAGACATGCTGTGGTCATGCCAAGTAAAGAGTAGAGACATTTCAGAAGAGAGAGGCCTGGAGATTGCGTGTGGACGGGTCCTGTTTGCTCCTAGGGAGGAAAAAGATCCCATCCAGCAAGGAGGACTTGAGTTAGACTTGCAGAAGGACTTCTTAACACAGATGAAAGGGCACTGGAATGTGAAGAGAGAAAAAAGATATGGGGAAATCTGGGCAAAGGAGTCTCTCAAGACATCAGGCCACTTAAAGATGAAGGAACTCGGGCTGTCTGTTCCCCCAATTCTTGACTCTTCCCTCTAGTGGAAAAACTGAAATAAGAGTTGTGGAATTTATCCTCCCCACCAAAAAAAAATCCATCATGTAACATATTTTTAATTATGCACGCAGTATTTGAAGTTATTCCTTGAGAGGTGCCCTGAGCTTCCTTGTGACAATGTAGGCCGGCATTTATGAAGCGCTGGAAAAGAACTTCTCTTTTCATTCACTTTAGCCCTTCCAGCGAGCTTATGAAAGACCTGGTTGTACGTTGCCTATGTTTCAGATGAGGACAGTGAAGCCCAGAGCGGTGAAGACACCACCTAAGGTCTCACAGCTGGCCAGTGCAAGAGATCTGAATCTTGAGTTGGAATCTTGGCTACTGGGTACCAAGTCACACCTTCAATATTTCATTGGCCTGTACAGTGCCCCTCACCTCTCTGATCCCCTGTGTTCAGAAGGCCACTATCATTTGACCTTGGCTTCAGTCCATCCTGACAGTTTATATATCAGGAAAGAAATGGAGAGCACCCGGCAAAGCTTTCCTTTTTTATTTACCAGTACAGGGGCTGGAACTAAGGGTTAAGCACAGGCTAGGCAAGTGCTGTACTCCTGAGCCACACCCCCAGCCCCTCACTGGGGGATTCTAGGCAGGGGCTCTACCACTGAGCCACACCCCAGCCCCTCACTGGGGGATTCTAGGCAGGGGCTCTACCACTGAGCCACACCCCAGCCCCTCACTGGGGGATTCTAGGCAGGGGCTCTACCACTGACCACACCCCAGCCCCTCACTGGGGGATTCTAGGCAGGGGCTCTACCACTGACCACACCCCAGCCCCTCCCTGGGGGATTTTAGGCAGGGGTTATACCACTGAGTTAAACCCCAGCCCCTCACTGGGGGATTCTAGGCAGGGGTTCTACCACTGAGCCACACCCCAGCCCCTCACTGGGGGATTCTAGGCAGGGGCTCTACCACTGAGCTATGTCCCCACCCTCTTTTTTGTTTGTTTTTAGTTTAGTTTTGGTTTGGTTCGGATTTTGAGACAAGGCCTCACTATGTGGCCCTGGTTGGCCCAGAACTCACAGGGATCCACCTGCCTCAGCTACCTTGTCTAGCCCTAGCCCTCTTTCTGAGACTGGATTTCTTTATGATTCCCAGACAGGCTTTGAACTTTGTATACTCCTGGCTCTGCCTCCCAGAGCACTGAATTATCTCAAACCCCACCCCTGGCCTGCCGCAAAGGTTTTGCTGTTTTATAAAATCCCAGTTCCTTGGGTGAGGTCCCAAGGCATTGCTCAGGGTCTCCAAAATATGGCCAGAGTAGACACAATATGTGGAAATTGTTCGACATGCAAATTTTGGAGTTCCAATCCAGGTGTATCCAGAAGCTCTCAAGCTGGGGCTCAGTAACTTTGGTTTTTACAGACCCTCCAGGTTCCGTCAGGCTTAATACCCTTGCCAACTCCCATCAGCAGTGGCTTGCATATGGAAAGGTGGCCCCATAAGATTGTGTCATCACTGTGTGTGATGGTGCTTACCTCTCATACGAGCACTTGAGAGCACTTGGGAGGTGAAGGCAGGAAGATTGGGCTTTCAAAGTTATTCTTGGCTGGCCAGGGCGGTGGTGGTGCACGCCTTTAATCCCAGCACTCGAGAGGCAGAGGCAGGTGGATCTCTGTGAGTTTGATGCCAGTCTGGGCTACCAAGTGAGTTCCAGGAAAGGAGCAAAGCTACACAGAGAAACCCTGTCTTGGGGAAAAAAGTTATCCTTGGCTATGTGGGGAATCCAAGGTCAGCCTGGGTTACCTGAGACTGTCTCCAACCCCCAAAAGGATTGCTGCCTAATGGGCATTGCACCCAATGCCCCCATCATGATGGAGTCACAGGACACATTCCTCTGAATGTGTCCCCGTGACTGTGAATCTGATGCCTCCCTCCCCTGCACGTTCCTTTTCTGCTCAGCACTGTGTTTTAGTGACAGCTCTACAGGGGGGAAAAAAAAATCAATCTTCGTCCATCTTCACAGCTGTATAGTACTCCACCACAAGCATAGGCATAGAAATTTCCTAAGTGCTAAGCCTGGGGGAGAAGAGTGGCACTGGGAACAAAACAGTCAGAAACCTCTGCCCTGGTGAGAAATCACTTCCTAGAGAGAGATATGATAGTTGAACAAGTGACACTCTGATATATATTTTAAAATCAGGAGCGGGGAGAAAGGGCAGTGGTGACAGCATGCAGAATGGTAAAGAAACTCTTTTAGAAAGGTGGGGGGTGGGGGATCACATTAGAAAATACCGGGCATTAGGAAGGCGTGGGGGCAGAAGCACAGAGCTCATGCTCCTTGAGCGAACCCCGGGCCAGGCAGCCTGCCAGTCGGGTCCACTTGGAACATGACACAGGTCACTGTTGATGGCAGCCTGTGTTGTTTGTTGTTGTTGTTTTTCCCCAGACACTTCCGCATACTGTGTGCATGGACTTCTATTTTAGGTTTTGCTCACAGTTAATTGACTGGGCCATGGGCATGTGCACATACCCAGAGTAGGAGCCTCCAACTGGAGGCTTTTGTTGACGCGGACAGGACCACATGGGGGCTTCTGTTCAGGGAGCGGAGGGCAGGCCTGGAGGAGTCAAGGGCGGTGTGTGTGTGGAGGGGGTGGGCTGTGGCTGCTGCCCAGAGCCAGGCCAGTCTTTCTGCCTTAAATAGGCAGGGCTGGGTGCTGGTCCCGCCCTCCCGCCAGCGGCCAGACAAGCCGCTTTTGTCTGAGGGTCAACCGTCTGCCCCTGGCAGCCGCTACCTCTGGTCTCACTTGGTCCCCTGTGAGACATTCCCTGGCCCTGCCTCAGTGCCTTCCAAATAAGATAAAATTCTGGGTTTTTTTTTTAATTGTGGAGACAGGGTCTTGTGCCCAGGCTGCCATCAGACTCACTAGGCAGCCAAGGATGGCTTGAACTCCTTGTCCTCCTGCCTCTAATCAGCGCAAGGACTAAGGTCTGTGCCACCACCCCAGTTTTATGCAAGACTAGGGACTAAGCCCAGAGTTTCCCGCTAGGCAATCACTCCTCCAACTCAGCTCCACCCCCACCCCAGTCCTGGTTGTCTTGGTCTCTGATCACTGCAGTAGCCACCAGTAAGGCTGGACTTGCAGAGGACTTCCAGGACCGACAAAGGGTGTGATTCTTGGGGGACGGGGGGGGGGGGGGGGGGGGGGGGGGGGGGGGGGCAATGAGGCGTGTGAATTATGCGGCATGTTTTTGTTTTCTTTTCTTTCCTTTTGGGGGGTTTTGAGACAGGGTTTCTTTGTGCAGCCTTGTCTGTCCTAGGACTAGCTCTGTGGACCTGGCTGGCCTAGTGCTGGGATTAAAGGCACGTGGCCACCACTGCCTGGCCATGCTGCATGTGCTTTGTATGAGGTAGCCAGTCTACAGCAGGAAGCAGTAAGAGGACACTTCCATAAGAACTTCATTTTGGTAATAAGGGTCCATGCCAGGGAAAGTGAAGTACCTAAGAAGGGTCCTGTGGCCACCCTTGGATCTGCCTGCTCCTGGACACCCCCCTGTTAGTACTGGACTCTCCCGAAACAAGAAGACCTGTCATAAAAAGATACAGCCCAAGCGTAGTGTGTCACCACCAGCAACATCCGACTCAAAACATACAGGCAGAAAAGTCGTGAGTTCAAGTTCATGCTCCCCCGCAAGGCAAGTTTGAGGCCAGTCTGGGCTCTGTGAGAAGGAGGGTCTGCTAGGAAGGTGTCTCGGTTAGGTTCCTGACACTTGGGCATGAAGACCTGAGTTTGAATCCCCAGTACCCACATAAGAAGCTGGGTAAAAGGCTTGGTAAGACTGATCCCTTGTACTAAAGTGGCAGAGTCAGGAGGATTGTGGGCTCATCAGAGCCGGGCTGGCTGGCCTAAGCAGGTGAGACTTTGCCTCAAAAAAATAAGGTGGGTGAGGTTGAGGATTTAGCGCGGTGGTAGAGCGTTTGCCTAGCAAGCACAAGGCCCTGGGTTCAGTCCTCAGCTCCAAAAAAATACAAAATAAAAATAAAAATAAAGTGAAGTCAGCCAGCAGTGGCACACAGCTTTAATCCCAGCACTCAGGAGGCAGAGGCAGGCGGATCCAGGAAAGGCGCAAAGCTACACAGAGAAACCCTGTCTCGAAAAACCAAATAATAATAATAATAATAATAATAATAATAATAATAATAATAGTGAGGGAACCAGGCATCAGTGGCACACAAATTTAATCCCAGCACTTGGGAGGCAGAAGCAGGATCTCTGTGAGTTCGAGGTCTGCTTGGTCTACAGAGTGAGTTCCAGGACAGCCAGGACTACATACATAGAGACCCTGTCTCAAAAAACCAAAATAATAATAATAATATAATAAAATTAATAAAGACAAGCATGGTGGTGCCTTTAATCCCAGCACTGGAGTTGAGGAGAGGCAGAGGCAGGAGGATCTCTGTGAGTTCAAGGCCAGGCTGGTCTACAGAGTGAGTTCCAGGACAGGCAGGGCTGCATAGGAAGACTCTGTCTCAAAACACACAAAGGCAAAACAAGGACATGAAGTGTGACCGGAAGAGGAATATTCGAAGAGGGTTTAGGGAGCTGTGACCATAGATGGGGGCATAGCTAAGAGAGAATGGACAAAGGACAGGTCCTGAAGTCTCAGCACACAGATGGGGCTACAGCGTGAAGGCTGAAAGTTAACAGAAGAACTTCCTCACGGGGACGAGGGACAGAGAGCTGGCGTTTCCACGTGGATCTCTGCCAGGAGCTCATGAACAGCAGCAGGCTGGTGGGCTCTGGAGCCTCCTGACCACTCTGTTCTCCCTGTGCTTTAGGAAGCCCTGCCTGGGCTCATCTGGGACCTGGGCCAGCAGCTGGGAGACCTGAGTCTGGAGTCTGGGGGCCTGGACCAGGAGAGTGGGCGCAGCTCAGGTGAGAATGGGGGCAGGGCAGGGGTCTCTAGGCCACCCCAGTCTTTCCCAGACCCACCTCTTCTTTCCCCACCCCAGCTCCCTAATTGATTCAGCTTCTCCCTGGAATCCAGGCTTCTATGAAGACCCCAGTTCTACAGGAGGCCCCGATTCACCACCCTCTACCTTCTGTGGGGACAGTGGCTTCTCCGGATCTGGCTCCTATGGACGCCTGGGTCCCTCGGACCCCCGGGGCATCTATGCCAGTGAGAGACCCAAGTCCCTAGGTAAGGTGGGTGGGGTGGGGCCTTGTGGCAGTCAGAAGATGGCTTTGAGCATAAAATGGAGTCCACTTTAGACTCTCAGTCCTGGCTGGGACCTCCAGTCTTAGTGTGTTCAGCATCTTTCTTAAGGACTTTTGTTTAGGCTTCTGTTTAATGGGGGCCTAAGAGTGTCTACATTGGCCAGGCATTTCAGTGCATGCCTTAATCCTACCACTGGGGAGGCAGAGGCAGGCAGATCTCTGTGGGTTCAAGGCCAGCCTGGTCTACATAGTGAGTTCCAGCCCAGTGAGGGTCCATTAAATTTCTTTCTTTCTTTCTTTCTTTCTATCTATTCTTTCTTTCTTTCTTTCTTTCTTTCTTTCTTTCTTTCTTTCTTTCTCTTCCTTCCTTCCTTCCTTCCTCCCTTTTCTTCCTTTCTTCCTTCTTTCCTTTCTATTTTTTTTTTGAGACAGGGTCTCTCTCTGTAGCCCTGGCTGTCCTGGAACTCACCTATAGACCAAGCTGGCCTCGAACTCACAGAGATCCACCTGCCTCTGCCTCTTCAATGATGGGATTAAAGGCGTGCACCACCAAACCCAGCCTCAAGAGGGAATTGGTTTTAGAAAATATGGACAATGAAGGCCTCGATGAGACTCTGACATTAGAGAAATGATATCCTAAAGAACAGGCCAGGAAGCAGAAGTCACAGGTGGCCCTGAGGTGAGGCCAGAGCATGGCAATTCCAGGCATCTAGGAGGTCAATATGACTGCAGATATAAGAATACAAATGTTAAGGGTTAGCTGTGGTGTGAGGGAGGTCAGAGCAAGGGGTGAGGTCTTGAGGGGATTTTATCATGAACCATATAGAAGGGAATGAGTGAGGCAAGGTCTTCAGGGAGATGGAGAGAGAGAGAGAGAGATTTCTCTATCCAGGCTAAGTCAGAAAAGCCTTGCATTTTGTTTGTTTGTTTGTTTGTTTTTCAAGACAGGGTTTCTCTGTGTAGTTTTGATGCTTGTCCTGGATCTCGCTCTGAAGCCCAGGCTGGCCTCGAACCCACAGAGATCCACCTGGCTCTGCCTCCCGAGTGCTGGGGTTAAAGGCGTGCGCCACCACTGCCCAGCGAAAAGCCTTGATTTTATTGTGTTCTGATGAAACAAGGTCTCACTATGTAGCTCTGGCTGGCCTCAAACCTGCAGCAATTCTCCTGCCTCAGTCTTCCAAGTGTTGAGATTACAGATGTGGGCCACCGTACTCAGCTTAATTATTATTGTTGTTGTTTGTTTGAGGCAGGCTGAATGTGGCCCAGGATGGCCACTAACTTACTATGTAGCCGAAGGCGACCTTAAATTCCTGATCCTACCTGCATCTGCCCAGTGCTGAGACTAAACTCTTGTACCACTATGGCCATCTTGGGTTTGGGTTTATTTTGGGGGGAGGAGCGGTTGTTTTGAGGTAAGGTCTCATGGTAAGCTCGGGTTGGCCTCCAACGTGTTAAGTAGCTGAGAGTGGCCTCCACCTCCTCAGTCCTGGGATGGATCACAGAGGTGCACCACCAAGTCCATTATTTATTTATCTATTTATTTTACACTATTAGATTGCTACATAGCTCAGGCTGGCTCGGAACTGGAGGCAATCCTCCTGCCTCAGCTGCTTCAGTTTTAGGCTAAGAAAGGCCTTTGAGTGCCCCTCCTCTCCCTTCCTCTGTCTCTGTCCCGCAGGTGACGCCAGTCCCAGCGCTCCGGAGTCGGTGGGCCCCCGGGCTGCGGTGCCTCGCTCCTTCTCAGCTCCCTACCCGACAGCAGCGGGCGCCGAGGCCTGCTCCTCCGCGGAGAGGCGTGCACGAGCGGGGCCCTTCCTGACGCCCAGCCCGCTGCACGCCGTGGCACTGCGCAGCCCACGGCCGAGCGGACGCGCGCCCTGCGGCTCCCCCGACGGGGCGGCCGGCCGGCCCCTGGACGGCTACATCTCGGCGCTCCTGCGCAGGCGCCGCCGCCGGGGGGCGGGCCAACCGCGTACGAGTCCCGGAGGCGCGGACGGGGGCGCGCGGCGCCAGAACGGCGCGCGCCCGCGGCCGCCCGAGGCGTCCCCGCCCCCCGGGGGCGCGCGACCCGCGCGGGAGCCGTCGACGGAGCGCGCCTGTGTCACGGCGTGGGAGGCGGAGGTTGCACCCGAACCCGCGCCTCCAGCCGCCGCGTCGCCGCCCTCCAGCCCGGCTGAGGGCCGCCTCGTGAAGGCGCAGTACATCCCGGGCGCGCCTGCGGCCTCCAGGGGCCTGCCGGGCCGCGCGGCGCGCCGCCGGGCCCCGCCGCTCACGCGAGGTCGCAGCGTGGAGCAGTCCCCGCCGAGGGAGAGGCCACGTGCTGCGGGCCGCCGGGGCCGCCTGGCCGAGCCGTCGGGGCGCCGGGGATCACCGAGGGCGCGGAAAGCGGCGCGCTCGCAGTCCGAGACCAGTCTGCTGGGCCGCGCGCATGCCGCCCCGCCGCCCAAGTACCCCACGGCCGAGCGCGACGACCCCCGGCCGCCCCGCCCCCGGCGCGGCCCCGCGCCCGCACCCACCGTCCAGGCCTGCCGTCGGTGGCGCTCCACCGCGGAGATCGACGCGCCCGACAGCCGGCGCGCCCGCGCCCGCGCGCCCGCGCCGCGCGGCCCCGCGCCCTCCCCGTCCGCGCCCTCGCGCCGGCTACTGTATGGCTGCGCGGGCAGCGACTCCGAGTGCTCGGCGGTAGGGCGGCCCGTGCCGCTAGGCCGTCGGATGCCGTCGGCGTGCGGCCCCGGAGGTTACGGCGAGAGCGAGTCGAGCGCCAGCGAGGGCGAGTCACCCGCCTTCAGCTCGGCCTCCAGCGACTCCGACGGCAGCGGGAGGCCTCGTGTGGCCTCAGCAGCTGGTGGCGGCCGCCGGAGCCTCGCCGTCGGGGCCCGGGGGTGCGGCGGGTGTTGCGACCCCCGCGGGCCCCGCCAAGGTCTTCGTGAAGATCAAGGCATCGCACGCGCTGAAGAAGAAGATCCTGCGTTTCAGATCCGGTTCTCTGAAGGTCATGACGACTGTGTGAGTTGGGGGGCGATGCGCTTGGGATCCACGCCCATGGCCTCTGCACCCCCACACTTCTCATCCTCGACCCCCTCCACACCCACCTTCCAAAGACCACCGGTTTTCTCTGCTTCCAAAGACCCTCCTCACTCACTGCCCGCTGTCCATAGCCGTCCTGGAGAGGCTGCCCCTCTCCCCCCATTTGAGAGGCGCTCAGATTGTCCCAGTACAGTTGTTTTTCAAAGCCGTGAACCAGAAAGTGCCCCTCCGTGGGCCTCGCTCTCCCCATCTGTACAATGGATGTCCATGTATGCAAAAGCAGTAATTCCGTTCGGGTTCCCTCTACCCCCCGTTTTAGTTTAAACGCTTAGTCTGCTCCCTCTCCGTTTCTCTCATAGAGCTTTCTCAGCCCTCTTTTCCTTGCCCAGATTGGGCTCCCTTCTCATTCACAAAGTGCCCCCTCCATGTCCCTGGACCCTTAGGATATCCCCTGGGGCCCCCGGGTCAGAGACTCTGACTCAGGTTATGCCTGCAGAGTGCCCTGGAAAAAGTGGCACCGTCTTAGGGCCTTTGAGGGTCAGGTAGGAGTTGCCAACACCTGGAAAGGACTCTTTCTGCTCCATCCCTGGACAGTTATGGAGGATTGGGAGGTTAGAGAGAGGAAGATGGTTTCAATCTCGTGCCTCTCCCCACGGAGAGTGGGGGAAGCTTAATGACCCTCAGCTGTTCCAATCCAGTGGGTTTTTTATTTTTTATTTTGATTTAAAACAATTACTGTATTTATTATGACAATGGTGACTCCCGGTGCATGGGGGGCCAGAGTCTGTGTGTTTCTCTAACCTCTTTGTAAATAAATGCACAGTGTTACATATTCCCTGGATTCTTGTTCCCTGTTAAAATGAGAGATGTGGCCTTTTTTCTTCCAACCGCCATCCGTGGAGCACCTTCAGTTTGCTGTGGAACCAGCAAGGTGCAGAGCCAGGTGGCAAGTCCCAGGTGGGATTTCAACATCACTTCATGACCGCTGACTGTGCCTTTGGTGACTGACCTTTGAGTTGTATTTGGGCGGCCTTATGTTTTCGTAAAAATGGCAAGTCATCGAGAGCAGGGCTGGGGGTGGCTTGGGGGATCAAGGGCTTCCGGTACAGGTGTGAGGCCCTGAGTGCAGGTCCTCAGAACCCTTGGAAAGCCCCACCTAGTGACTCCAGCATGTTTACAGGGACAGTGAGAGGCAGAGACAAGAGACTCCCTGGCAGCTCAAAGGCCAGGCACACTGGTGCATGTAGTGGCAAGTGGAAGCCAAGGACCGACATGCTAGGTTGTCCTCTGCTCCACACTGGTAGCATTGCTTGAGCATACTTCACATATGCACACACACACTGAAATAATTATAAAGAAGTCATCAGGATTAGGGGTTGGGGGTGCTGGAGAGATGGTTCAGAGGTTAAGAGCAGCGGCTGCTCTTCCAGAGGTCCTGAGTTCAATTCCCAGCAACCCCATGGTGGCTCACAGCCATCTATAATGAGATCTGGTCCCCTCTTCTGGCATTCACCAAACATGCAGGCAGAACACTGTGTACATAATAAATAACTAAATCTTTTTTTTTTTTTTTTTTTTTTGAGCTGGGGATCGAACCCAGGGCCTTGCACTTGCTAGGCGAGCACTCTACCACTGAGCTAATTCCCCAACCCCTAAATAACTAAATCTTTAAAAAAAAAAAAAAAAAAAAGATTAGGGGTTGGGAAGTTCACTGCTGTGCAAGCATAAGGACCTGAGTTTGGAGTTTGGATCATTAACACTCATGTAGAAGCCAGGCATGGTGGGAAAAGCTAGGGAGATAGAGGTGGGCACATCTCTATGAGCGCCAGGCCAGCCTAGGCTACATAGTGAGCTCCAGGCCTCCTGGGCTACATAGTGAGCACAGGCCTCCTGGGCTACATAGCCCTGTCTCAAAATAACATTTAATAATAAAATGAAAAACAACTGATGTTTTATTGAGACAGGGTTGTCCCTGGGTAGCCCAAGCTGGCTATGAACTTGTTACATACCCCACATTGGCCTGAAGCTGGAGATCCTCCTGCCTCAGCCTCTGGAGTTTGGGACCATAGGCATGTCCCCACTACATCTTGCAGCCATGTTCATTTTGAAAATCTCAGGGGGATGGGAGTGAGGATGTTGGGGTTAATTAGCATGTCTACCAGTCTACTTTTAATTTTACTTTTTGTTGTTGTTTTGAGACAGGATTTCTCTGTTGTATCCCTGGCTGGCCTGGAACTCCCTCTGTGGACCAGGCTGGCCTCGAACTCAGAAATCTGACTGCCTCTGCCTTCTGAGGGCTGGGACTAAAGTGGTGCGCCACCACTACTCTGCTGTTTTTTCTTTTTATTCTTATGTATATGGGGTGTTTTGTCTGCTTGTATACCTGGTGCCCACAGAGGCCGGAAGTTGTCGGATCCCTTGGAATTGAACTCAGGTCCTTGGAAGAGCAGCCAGTGCTCTTAACCACTGAGCCGTCTCTCTAGTCCCTATTTCTCTGCTTTGGCACAGCCTTCTGTGTGGGATGTGGCCCTTGTATTTCTTTTTTTTGCCTGTTCATAGCCTTTGCACATTTTTCTACTGGATGAGCCCAGCAACTATGCCCATTTTATGGATGGGTAAATAGATACCTGGAAAGGGCATCACTAGCCCTTGTCACAGGCCTTAGGACAATCAAGATTCAGAGCCAATCCCCACCTGCTTCCACAGTAGGGAGAAGGGGATGTATGCATCTGTCCAGGTGGGTCCTTGTCCCTTACTGAACTGAGAGAAAAGAGCCCAGGTCTGCCATGCTCTGGAGGACACAGCAGGGAACAAAACAGAGTCCCTGTCCCACTCTAGTGAGGACAGAGGAGACAGGTAATAGGAAATGGAGGGCTGGGCGCAGTGGGTAGAGAGCACTTCATGGATGAAGTCCTGGGCTCCAACTGAGCACCCAGAAACCAGGTGCGGCTGTGTACATCTGTAATCCCAGCACTTGGGAGGTGGAGGCTAGAGGAAGTTCAAGGTCATCCTCAGTTTCCCTAGTGAGTTTGAAGCTAGCCTGGGCTACATGAATCTCATAGGTAGGTAACTAGGTAAGTAGATGGCTGGATGTGTTGTTCCAATTCTTAGATGGTCTTTTAATAAAAAAACCCAGAGTCACATATCAGGGGTGAAAGCTGAAAGATCAGAGAAGCAGAACAGCCAGCCACTCTGTGAAATCCTCAGCCTAAAGAGAGCGAGTTCCTGTTCCCTCACACCTTATCTACCTTTCTCTGCCCTGCCATATTACTCCCTGGGATTAAAGGTGTGTGTGCTTCCCAAGCAAAGGCATAAGAGCTCAAGCACTGGGATTAAAGGTGTGTGCCACCTCTGCCTGACCTCTGTGTCTAATCTAGTGGCTGGCCCTGTCCTCCGATTCTCAGGCAAGTTTATTAGGGTACGCAATATATTACTACAGGGTGGATGTTTAGGGTCTGGGAACTGGAGGTGTGGCTTGGAAATGTGGACCTCTTGCTTAGCAGACACAGGCCATGAGTCTGATCCTCCGCCCTGGGGAGTGGAATGCTGTTATTTTCAAAAGTGGTTGCTTGTAAGGCCCTGGGGACTATTTGTTCCACCCAAGAGGCAGCTGAGGTCAGAAGGGGGAAGGACTTGGCCAGGGTTTTGCAGGTCCTTAGTGATGGTCCAAATGGAAATGGTTATACCGCTCCAAGGCCCCACTGAACTTTTTGCTATTGTTTTGTTTTTTGAGACAAGAGTTTCTCTGTGTAGTTCTGGCTGCCCTGGAACTCTCTCTGTAGGCCAGGTTGGCCTCGAACTCAGAGATCCACCTGCCTCTGCCTCCCAAGTGCCCACTGAACTTTCTGTGTAGCTGAGAATGACCTTGAACTCCTGATTCTCCGGTCTCCCTCTCCCAGGTGGTGGCATCTAGGATTGGAGGTGTATACCACTAAGCATATCTCCCCCCACCTCTCTCTTTGTATGGATGTTTTTGAAATGGGGTCTCACTCACGCTGTAGACAGGCTGGCCTTGAACAGGCAATCCTCCTGCCTCAGCCTTCTGAGGTATTACAGCTGTGCCCATTCCATGCCTGGCCAATGGCCATGTTCTTGACTCCTCCTTCCTCAGCACATCTGCTATACACATCTCTTCCTTGGTGACAGGAAGAAGAGATCTTGGCGCAGGGGTGGGAGTGGCTTAGAAGTTGATAAGGAGCATGGGAAGGGGACAGCAGATAGCCATGGTGGCTTGTGCATATTATCCCAGCATTCAGAAGACAGCAACAGAATTGTTTTGAATTTGAGACCAGGATGGACCACATGGTGAGCTGGCCAGCCTGAGCTACATAGGGACATCCTGTCTCCATATTCCATTCCCTCAAAAGGAGGGACGGTAACATTTGGGCAGCTGTCTAAGGGACATCAGGCTCTGGATAGGTTGGACCCGAAGAGCCTGTGCAAAGGCCCTGGGGTTAAGGCTGTACCTGGCAGATTAAGCAGACAGCATGAAGGCAAAGGGAAAGAGGAGTGAAGAGACACCGGCCATGCTGGGCACTGGGTGGGGCCCTGAAGCCATAGGCAGGCAGGCTGTAAGTATGGAAGACACTGGAGAAACCTGGCCAGAAGAGAAACTTGTTTATCATTTTGCCTGTCAGTTTTTTGTTTTGTTTCATGGGAAGAGTTAAAAGCCCCATTGACATGTAATTTGTACACCCTAAAATCCACCCATGGGAAGTACACAGTCCAGGCCAAGTGTGAAGGTGCCCATTCAAGTGCATGGAAGGCAGACGGAAATCTGAGTTTATGGCCAGCCTGGTCAACATAGTGAGTTCCAGGCTAGCCCCTCACCAGCTTCCTGACATCTCTTCTTGTTCTGGTCCTCTTAAGCTTGCTAGGGGAGCTAGAGAGATGGCTCAGTGGTTAAGAGCACTTGTTCTTGCAGAGGACCCGGGTTCAATTCCCAGCAGCCACATGGTGACTCAAACTATCTACAATTCCAGTTCCAGGGTATCTAACACCATCTTCTGACCTCCACAGACACCAGACATGCATGTTCACAAATATGCATTCAAACAAAACACTCATATTCAAAAATAAAACTAAAAATTAAAAAATAAATAAAAAATGAATTTTGAGGGCCAGAAGAAATGGCTCAGCGGTTAAGAGCACTTTCTGTTCTTGCAGAGGACCTGGGTTCAGTTCCCAGCACCCACAGGGTACCTGCAAGGTGCACATACATACATTCAAGCAAAATACTCATCACATAAATCTTTGAGAAAAATGTTAAGAAATTGCTATGTAGCTAAGGCTGGCCCCATGCTGAATGCTGGAGTTACAGGTATGTGGCACCTATGGTTTCCTGTATTCTAGGGAGCAACTCTACCAACTGAGACACTACGGCCCCAGTCCCCTCTCCCCTTTTTAGGCAGAGTCTCATTCTCTAGCACCAGCTAAGATGGAACTCACTATGTAGTCCAGGCTATCCTGAATTTCCAGTCTTCCAGGCTCATCCTCCTCAGTGCTGGGATTATGGGTACCCTGAGACTTGTTTTAAGACAAAGGCCTTGTAATTTCTCTTCAAGGAACAGGCTGACAGGGTCAGAGGCAAAAGGCCAGATGTGGAAGCCAAGAAAATAGTGAAGCTGGAGGGAGTTTGTGGGAAGAAACTGGGTTCTGGACGTGTTTAAGATGCTTAATACTTCAGGACTTTGAGATGGCTCAGCCGGTTCAAGGCCTTTGTCACCAGCCCGAGGACCTGAGTTCCACCCTGGGATGGCTTCCACACCAAGGCTGTGGCACAGGCACACACCTCCCCATACACACAATAAATAAGTAAAATGTAAATATATTTAATATAAGTATATAATTATATACATATTTAAATAATGGAGAGGCTGCTGAGGTCTGTAGATTAGGAGGGAGCTGGAGATTATCCATTCCGTGTCCATCTGTCCTCCCTCCTCCTTCCTCTAGCCGTTGGTCGGGAGACGGGGTCGTCACCCTGTCTTTCCAGCTTTAAGTAGGCTGGGTTTCCTTCTCAGGGGCACCCTAGGCCAGATCTGGAGATGAAAAACAGCTGCGGGAGGCGCCGGGCCCGGCGCAAGCCCAGGCCCCTCCTAGGCGCCGGCAGACACCGCTGGGCTGGTCGGAGCAGGGGCGGGGGGAGAGGGGGAAGCTCCTTGGCTCCCTCCCCCTCCCGCAGCCCCGGCCCGGGGCCCTTGGCACGTCCGGTGCGCCTGATGCTTTCCAGATGTGAGCCGTGTTCTCCTTCCAACCTGGCCCTGTGCGCCCACGAGGGAGGGGGGCAGGGAGCCAGGGTCCCATACTCCCAGCTCCAAAAAGCTATCAGCGTGGCTCAGGCCTGTCATCCCACCTCCCTAGGGATGGCCGAGGCAAGAGGGTCAAAGCCAAGTTCAAAGCCTGGGGCCACAGAGTGAGCTCCAAGCCAGTCCAGCTCAACTAAAGGAGACTGTCTCAAAATGAGAAAGTAAAGAGGGCCGTGCATGCAGCTCAGCGGCGGTAGAGCTCTTGCATAGCACGTGTGAGACTTTAGATTCAATCCCCAGTCCTGGGGGGCGGGAGCTATCAGAGGCTGATATCTTTCCCGACCAGTGTGGCTTCCCGGTGCAGGCGGTGAAAACCCAACTGGGGTTGAGCTGTCCGCGACAGAGACGCCTCTCCGGACTCCACCTCTTCCCAGGGTTCCAGTATCCCTGCGCGCCAGAAAGGGAAGGAGCGTCAAACCCCGCCCTCACTCTCCTACAGGTCACGCCCCGTCCAACACACCCCTGCAAAACCCCGCCCTTGGCCACACCCACACCACGGCCCCTTTACAGCCCCGCCCCGCCGTGTGGTCCGGTGGGGAAGGTGCCCTCTGTCTCCCTCGTCTCTTGGCGGGCCTGGCTCGGTCTACGAGTCTGTCTCCTCTGACGTCTCCCTGTACCTCCCGTCTGTCCCGCTGCGGTCTCTCTCCGTACTTAGTTCCCTGTCTCTCTCTGCCCCTCTCACCTCTCTCTGAAGTTCTCTGTCCTCTCCCTCCGGTCCCTCACTTCTCTTCCACCTTCGTAGCAACCCATCTCCCCTCTCATCCTTCTCGGGTCGCCCAGATCGCCGGTTTCTATCTTCTGCAAAGCCGGCGGGGATGCCTTGTCTTCGGTGCTTCTGCACGCGCTCCTCCAGCGACTTTGGCTCGAGGGCTCCCCCGTGTGGCCAGCAGTGGGGCCTTGAGGGCGGCGAGGGTGGACGACCAAGCAAGTGATGCTGTGGTGTCCCACGCGACATCCAGGGGTGGTGCGACCCACGCCAGTGTGAGGGCACGCCTCAGAGGTGGTGTGGGACGCCCGGAGATGACGTGTGACCGTGTGACACAGTGAGATTAGGAATGGCAAGGAGCGATTGAGTGGGACTGTCAGAGTGCTACGTGTGTCACTGACCATGGGACTCTGAGGTTATCAGAGAGACTGGGGCACTGTGTGCGGCATGGGGTCTGAGAGAGAAACTCTCTGGAGACTCTCCGTGATGTCAGCTATATGTAAGGGAGTCCGCATGTGTTACAGGAGCGTTGTGAGTCAGGGGGACCCTGGGATACCCAAGTGATGGTATGAACCAGTGATGCAAAAGGGAGGCACAGAGGGGGACCTGGTGTGGCCAACTGTGTGAATGTGAAACGTGTGTCTGCTACACTGGTGGGTCGTGAGGAACTGGGTCGTCACATGTGACGCTGAGAGGTGGGCCTGTGTTTGTGATTGCCTGTGCAAATGTGTGATTGGGGACTCAAAGGTGATGCACAGATAAAACTGGGCGAATGCTGAGTGAGGAAGAGAGAGACCCTGTGTGAGCATGACAAGCATTTGTGATACAGACTGCGAGGCCCAGCCAAGACTATGTACACGACAGTGTGTGTGTGTGTGTGTGTGTGTGTGTGTGTGTGTGTGTGTGAATACACCATTGCATTCAACAATGTATAATATCAAAAGACAGTGTGTGACAGGGGTTACATGTGACTCTTTGTGTATGAGAGAGAAAACTGCATGCCATGTGTGTCAAGAAATTCACCAAGATGGACTGGAGAGATGGCTCAGTGGTTAAGAGCACTGGTTGCTCTTCTGTGGGTCCTGAGTTCAATTCCTCGCACCCACATTGCGGCTCACAACTGTCTATGGAATCTTATGTGCAGGTGTACACACAGACAAGTATACATAAGTAAATAAATCTTTAAAAAAGAAGAAAGTGACCAAGAGAAAACGTGGCCACACACTTTCCACCCTGGAAAGAAAACCATGTGGTCCTGTGTGACAGCAAGCAAGCAAGGGGGTGCTCGGCAGAGCGGCTGAACGAGTTATTGTATGAGATGCTGAGAAAGTGTGGATGGGAACTTCAAGAGAAGCTGAAACTGCACTTGTGGGTGACAACGTAAACATTCGACACTCTGAGATAGGGCACCTGACTGTGCAGCAGTGTAAGCTGCCATTGGCGATGGCGTGCTCTGCTGTGCGAAATCATGAGTGACAGCGACGGGCTAGGTATGTTGAGACCTTTGGTGCTGTGCGTTGTGTTGAGCGCTACAGCACTACTCAGTGACCTGGCAAGGTAGTGAGCATCTCTGTGTGAGTGACTTGAGTCTGTGTACCCCTGGGAGAGTCACTGTGATGCGGTGATGCTGAGGTGACTTGTTTGCGTGTGAAGGAGGGAGAGGCTGCAAGGGACACCCAGGAGAGGCTGATGTGCATAAATATACACACCTAGAGGATCCGTCTTTTCCTGCCAGCGTGAAAGAAAAAGACATGCTGGAAACAAGAGTGACTGAAAAACGGGGGAGAGAGAGAGAGAGAGAGAGCAAAGAAGATACATAGCCAGGAGAGGACCCAGAGAGACAGACCTAGGGCGTGGAGACAGGTGGTGACTAGGAGGAGAAGGAGGCGCTCCTGAGGGGCTGCACCCCAGGGGAGGGGGCGGGGCTGGGAAGGGGACCAGCCGCTGCCTCTCTCAGCCTCTGTCACCCGCCAGTCATCCCAGCCCTGAGCTGCATGCAACAGGTAGGAGGCTCCTGTCCGGGTCCCAGTAGTTGGTTGGTGGCTACCATCTGTCCGGCTGGGATTGAATGAGTGAATGAGTGAATGAAGAAATAAATGACTTTATACTTCCGTGTGCCACCATCGTCCTCCCTGCCCATCTGTCCTTATCCCTCGCCGTCTCTCTCCTCTTTCCTTGTTCCATGTCCCTTCTAACCGTGCTTGCCCCACTCTGTCCGGGCCCCTCCTCTCCTGCTTCCCCATCTCCTCCGTTCACATCCGCTCTGTCCCTCTTTTCTCACGTATCCCCTCCCCTTCCCCCTCTCCCTATCGGCTTTCTTCATCATCTCTCCCCCAATATCTCTATCCCCATCCTCAATCTATTTTCTTTCTCCATCTCTCTTTTTCTTTTTCCGTCTCTCTTTCCGTCACTCTTCTCCCCGCCCCCCTCGCCCCGGCTTTTCCTCTTGTCCCCCTCTCTATCCTCCATGCCCCTCTGCAGAGCTGGCTGAGTTAGCTTGCCCCAAGCCTCTCCCCTGCCTGCTAATGAGCAAGGGAGCCTTTGAGGTAGCCAAGGCTGGGGCGGGGATGGATGGGTCCCTGAGGGTGGCAGAGGGGGCAGCTGCTGCTGAGGCCCTAATGAGGCCCCCTCTGCGCCCCTCCCGCCGAGATCTTAATTCTCAGTTCTCCCTGGAGTCGCTGCTAATTGGCCTGGGGAGGGGCCCCCCCTTCCTGGCTCAAGCTCTATCCCCAGGGGGTGAGGGCACCTGGATCAGTAGATTCTGATCAAGCACCTGTGGCCCTGTCCTTCTGGCCCTGCCTCCTCCACCTGCCTCTCAGTCCCCCCGTCTGTGTCTCCCTCCTTCCTTCCCCGGCCCCTCTGCTCCTCCTTCGGTGGCCTCTTAGTACCCCCATCCGGGCACCTCTCCATCCTCTATGTCTCTAGGACCCCATTCGCTCGCAGTCCCAACCTCTTCCCCTGTTTCCGGGTCGCACCACTGCTTCTCACTACTCCCCGGGGGATCCAGACGTGTTCCAGCCCTCAGTCCCTACTCCTGCGAGGTAATTAACCCCTTTCCTGCTGCAGCCATGTCCAACAACATGGCCAAGATCGCTGAGGCCCGCAAGACGGTGGAGCAGCTGAAGCTGGAAGTGAACATCGATCGCATGAAGGTGCGCGGAGCCTTGGGGGAAATTTTTTCTTGGGGGGGGGGGGGCGGTCTGCGCCAGGCTTTGTTGAGGGCGGAGCCTGGAGCAGAGGCGAGTGCGAGGGTGGGCCTCGGCCGGGGGCGTGGCCAGCCAAGGCGTGGTCAGGACAAGGGGCAGGGATTTGGACGCTCGCCCAGGGACCAAGCCCCTAGGGCGGGTCAACTGCATCTCTGCACCTCGCCTGCAGGTGTCGCAGGCGGCGGCTGAGCTCCTGGCTTTCTGTGAGACGCACGCTAAGGATGACCCACTGGTGACTCCTGTCCCCGCCGCCGAGAACCCCTTCCGCGACAAGCGACTCTTTTGCACCCTGCTCTGAGCCCTCAAGACAGCTTTATCCTCCCCCGCCGAAGTATGAATCCAATAAACTTGGTGACTTGGTGGTGGCTGCACTTTAGGGGTAACCGAGGCACGGGTGGAGCCTGGGGGCCGGCCACCTTTGGTGGAGCCTGCGTCCCTTCTCTTCCTTTCTGAGCGTGTGTGGAGTGTGAGCTGTGTGGATGGCGAAGCACCTGCAGCCCCACAAGAAATGAGTACTCAGCCCTCCCCTTTTTTCATTTCCCCCACCAGCCTGAGAATAGCTGGCTACCTGCAAGATAGCCATTTCACAGCTGAAGGAACTGAGTCAAGGGAGGTCCCCTTCTCAGGCACACAGCTGAGGCTCGATCTTCAAGTTCCCTGTGGCTTCGCTGCCTCATCCCCTGCACTCCCTCCCGGCGGGATTTAGGGGCAATCCGCCCAGGTTTCACATCTTGTTGTGGCTTACTTGGGAAAAAAAAAAAAAAAAAAAAAAAAAAAAAAAAAAAAAAGGTTTATTTCATTTTAATTATGTTTCTGTGTATGTCTGTGTGTGGGTATGTGCGCATGAGTGCGGGTGTCCAGGGAGGCCAGAGGGGCCAGAGGAGAGGGTGTCAGGTACCCTGCGGCTGTAATTCCAGGAATTGTGAGCTGCTCTATGTAGGTGCTGAGAACTGAACTCTGATGCTCTGGAAGAGCAGTATTTGCTCTTAAGCACTGAGCAAACTCTCCAGACACATCCCCTGCCCCCCGCCCCTTTTTTTTTTTTACAGAATCTCATTTCATATCCCTGGCTGGCCTGGAACTAGCTTTGTCATTGAGACAGACCTCGAATTCACAGAGATCCACCTGCTCCTGCCTCCTGAGGGCTGGGATTACAGGCGTGCGCCAGCACATTTGGCTCCCCTCTTCTTATTGAGACGGGGTTCACGGAGTAGCTGGGACTGCAGGGCCCTTTTCCTCTAACTTACTTCTGTCTTCAAGCACCGACCCTGTTCTTAATCCGTCCACTCACCCACACATCCAGGCTTCCAAACTGTCCCTGGGTACCTGCTCTGTGAAAGGTCCTGTCTTAGGCAATGCTGGGGGAGTGTGACTGTGGTAGAGCGAGCCCTGGTTCTGCGGAATCTAGATGCTGGCTTCCATTATTGGCCAGAGCTGAGGGGAGACAGCTCAGGGAGAGAGTTCCTGGCTCAGCTTGGGTGGTGGGGGAAGGGGTTCATAGAGGGGCTGGAACATCTGGGCTGGGGTGCAGGGTTGATAGAATTTGGGGACCTGGATAAGAAAGTCATGTGATTAGGACAGAAGGAACCAATGAAGATAATCATTGACAAGACCCCCCATCCATCCTGCTGTTTTCTTAATTTGGGGTTCTGTGGGCCCCAACTCAGCCATGTTTTTCTTAACTGTGAGGACAGAGGACCCCTGCTCTGCTTCCCAGTGCACCCTCTGGACCAGTGCGTATGTGGCCTGCACTTGTGGTTTGGAGGCTATTTTTGGCCTGGATGATGTTTAAATATGTTCTTGATTTGGTTGTGACACAGAAATGATTCCTCATCAAAGTCCTTATTTCTGGCTTCTCTGAGGGAAATTTTGTTGTTGAGACTGGGTTTCTCTGTGTAGCCCTGGCTGTTCTGGAACTCCCACTGCAGACCAGGCTGGCCTCGAACTCAGAGATCCATTGGCTTCTCTCTGCCTCCCAAGTGCTGGGATTAAAAGCGTGGGCCACCACTGCCAGGCTTTTTTTTTTTTTTTAAACATGGGGTTTTGCTATGCAGCCCAGACTGGCTTCAGACTCACTATCCTCTTGCCTTGGCCCTCAGCATGCCTGTGTGTCAGCATGCCTGGCCTTCCCTGGGATTTTATGAGGCTTCTGGGCTTTCGAGCTGGACAAAGTCCCCACCATGCCCCATAGTGTCCCTGACGTGTGACTCTTCCTTGGGAGGCACACACGGACAAATATGTTTTAATCAATGACAGACAGAAGAAGTGATTGCACGTGAATCTAGCCCCGGGGAACCAATTCGTTTATCGAGGTCACTTACAGGAACATTAGTGACTCAAAGGCGGCCACGTCACTAATAAACCTACCGTGGCTGGTGACTCAGGGAAGCTGTGTCCTTGACGCTCCCACCCCAACGTGAAGGCAGCTTCCCTGAAGGGTCTTCTCCCCACAGCAGCTGTTTACTGCTTGTATAACGACCCGACCTGTAGGGGGGCCTTGTGGGTTCAGTGACTTTCTCAGCTTCCTGCGCCTCCAAGTTTCCAGTGTCTTAGAGGTCTCTCCGGAGGAGAGTGGCTTTGGCGAGAGGAATCACTGTGGAACTGTAGGCTAAGGAATCTGAGTTACCACTCCCCTTGGGGGCTGCTTAAGGACTGGTAGTGGAATAAAAAAGGAAATGTTCCCACTGAAACTATCGAGGGGGCTGGCTAGGGTGATGGCTCAGGTAGTGAGCTGTTTGTCACATGAATGTAAGGGCCTGAATTCAGTCCCTAGCGCTCATGTAAAAAGCTGGGAGCTCGGGGGGGGGGGGGGGGGGGGATGGGTGGAGAGATGGCTCAGTGGTTAAGAGCACTGGCTGCTCTTCCAGAGGTCCTGAGTTCAATTCCCAGCAACCACATGGTGGCTCACAACCATCTGTAATGAGATCTGGCGCCCTCTTCTGGCCTGCAGGCAAGATGCAGGCAGAACACTGTATACATAATAAATAAAACCTTAAAGAAAAAAAAGGGGGGATGGGGCTGGGAATGGTAGAACAAGGTTGTAGTCCCAGACAGGCACAGACATGTTGCCAAGACTCACTGGCCAGGCAGTCTAGCTAAACTGGCAAGCCCTAGGTCTCAGGGAGAGACCCTCTTTCAAAGAAAATTGGAGAGTGGGCAGTGGTGGCTCACACCTTTAATCCTAGCACTTGGGAGGCAGAGCCAGGCAGGTCTTTGTGAGTTCGAGGCCAGCCTGGTCTACAGAGGGAGTGCCAGGACCCTGTCTCAAAACAAAACAAAACAAACAAACAAACAAAAAGGGAAATGGTTCTTGAAGAACAATATCTGAGGTTGTCCTCCAGTCTCCATATGCACACATACATGTGTATATGTGCACCTGCATTCAAACATTTGCTGTGCATACAAGGACATGCTTGCACACCTTCACATGCTTGTATGCATACATGCACACACGAGAGCAACCATGTACCCATGCACACATGAACATACACAACCTTGCATGCACACACACACACACAGGGAAACAACACTTTACTTATTTAGTTCAAAACCACCCATTCCCTCCTCAGACTCCTCTAGACCCCATCCCTTTTCAGAGTCTGTCCTTTTTGCTGATGGAGACTAGACTCTCAGTCTCCTGAAGTGGCTCACTGGCTTTCCTCCCCGGGAGGTCTTGTGTGAGCCTGGCAAGTGCTCTACATTTGCATCGGATGAGGGTCCCCTGGGCCCCAAGTCTGAGCTTCCTGTAGAGTGGAGGCCGAGGCAGCTGTAATTACATCTTGCTCCTGCTCCCACTTCCCAGCCCGCTCCAGCTTGCTTGCATCATGTCTGCGGGAGCCACAAGGGAAAAGGGGGACAGAGAGAGAGCCAAGGATGAGCTGGGGGTGGGGAACGATACCTGGCAGAGAGAGACCAGACTGCAAGCTTCTGGAGTACCATAAACCCAGCCCTTCCTTCACAGCTTAGAACCTGAAGGGATCTGGGCTCCCACGACCACTGAGCCCCCAAATTATTTCAGTTTCTTTCTTCTTACATTTTTAATGTGTGTGTGTGTGTGTGTGTGTGTGTGTGTGTGTGTGTGTGTGTGTGAGAGAGAGAGAGAGGGGGGGGGGGATATGTGGAGGTCAGAGGACAGCTTCTGATGGTTGGTTCTCTTGCTCCTTCACGTGGGTCCTGAGGAACAAAGCTCAAGTCATTAATTAGGCTTGGTGGCAGGCGCCTTTCCCTGCAGAACCATCTCGCTAGCCCGCCCTCCCTCCCTCCCTCCCTCCCTCCCTCCCTCCCTCCCTCCCTCCCTCCCTCCCTTCTTCCTTTCTCGTGTCTTCGTGTCTTCTTTCGACAAGGTCTTGCTTTACAGTGTAGCCCTGGTTGGTCTGGAGCTCGCTCTATAGTCCAAGCTGACAGAGAACGCATGTGGATTCTTTTGCTTCTGGCCCTCGAGTGCTGGGATTACAGGTGGGGAGAAGATTTTTATTACCCTACGGTAGGATCTAGCTTTGTAGTCTTGGCTTGCCTCAAAGCCCCCAGCAATCCTTTGCCTCCTCAGCTTCTCTGATGCTGTGATTACAGATAAACACCATTATCCCTTGCCTTTTTTTTTTCCTTTTGGTTTTCCAAGACAGGGTTTCTCTGTGTAGCCCTGGCTGTCCTGGAACTCACTCTGTAGACCAGGCTAGCCTCGAACTCACAGAGATCTGCCTGCCTCTGCCTTCCAAGTGTTGAGATTAAAGGTGTGTGAAGGTGTGTGCCATCACTGCTCAGCTTTTTTTTTTTTTTTTTTTTTTTAAAGCAGTTTCTCACTCTGTAGCCCAAGCTGGCCTTCAAATCAGAGCAATCCTTCTGCCCCCCTCAGCCTCACAAAGGCCGAGATTAGAGTTGTAGACTCCACCAGGCTCTTGCATTCCAGAGTCTTCTAGCCCTGAGAGGAAGGAAGCAAGCTTAGACCACTGTTCCGAACCTGTGGGTCTCCCATCGGAAAACAGATATTCACGTTATGCTTCGTAAACGGTAGCAACAGTTGTGAAATAGAAACAAAAATAATTGTATGGTTGGGGTCACCACAACATGCGGAGCTGTATTGAAGGGTCACAGCATCAGGAAGGTTGAGAGCCACTGGTGTAGACTGTTGGGATATAGGGCCCTTCCACACTGGAATCTGAACCTAATCTAAACGTTGGCTTGGAGAGGCTGTTGAGAAAGCTCCGGGGGCTGGTGGGCTGGAGGGAAGTCAGGAGACTGGGACCAGGGAGGGGCGACAGACACTGGGGGGGGGGGTCAGAAGCCTGAAGTGGGGGCAAGGAGACCAGAGGCTGGTCCTAGAGTCACCAGACACCAGAAGCACTGGGTTAATAAATCTCATTAGCTTTACAACTCCTAATGGCACTGTCTCTGGTCACCCCTGCTCTTTCCTGCCACCCCCAGCTGTGAGGTCAGCTTTGGAGGCCAGAGATCCAGCTGGGGTCAGACCCAGGTCAAGGGGCGTGGGGGGTGTACGCCCAGGGAAGTACTTGCTGCCTATCTGTTCCTCCCAGTCTCCCATCCTCATCAGATCCCTGCTCTTCCTGCTCCCTGTATGCTCAAGCAGTTGCAGGACTGGCTCAGGAGACCTGGGAGCGAGGGAAAAGAGAGGCCCAAAGCCAGGCAGAGCCAGGCTGGACAGCCTGGAAGGGTCTAGCAGCTTCCTGAAGCAGGGCTAGGGCAGAGCCGGATAAGACAGGTCCAACAGCAGGCCTGGGCAGCTGGTGGCGCTTATATGGAATGCACCGGATGAATGGAGTATAAGCATGCTCCCAGGGCCTGCACCAGGAGGAAAGGGACCAAGGAGTCAGGACAGGTGGGCCTGGGGCAAATGGAGTCTGCAGCAGGAATTGATAATAACTTAGCCAAAAGGGCCTGCTACCCAGACTGTACACACCACGTGGCAGTGCACACCCTACTTGTGCTGTGTTTTCTTACACACACACACACACACACACACACACACACACACACAGAGCTGAAGACTGAACCCAGGGTAAGTGCTCTACCCCTGAGCTAAATCCTCAACCCTTGGTGTCTTCTGAGCCCATCTATGTCCCTCCAGCCTTGGTACACAGTGATTGTTGGGTTTATTGAGTGAATAATATCTCCAGCAGCTATCTGAGAAACAGGCAGGATGAAAAGTCTTATTTTACACAATACCCCATGAGGTGGGGCTGGTGAGACAGCTCCCTTTGAAGAGGCACCTGCCGCCAAGCCTGAGGATCTGAGTTCAATTCCAAGGACTCACATGGTAGAAGAGAACCAACCCGCCAGCTGTCCTCTGTCTTGGAACATGAGCAAAAACACACGTAAACTCAATTTAAAAAAAAAAAGATATAAAAGTAAACCTTTAATCCCAGCACTTGGAAGACAGAGACAAGTGGGTCTCTGTGAGTTCGAGGCCAGCCTGGTCTACAGAGTGAGATCCAGGACAGCCAGGGATGCACAGAGAAACCCTGACTTGGAAAACCAAAACCAAAACAAACAACAACAGCAGACATTGTGAGCTATGCCATGTTGATACAGGCCTGCAAAGATACCTATGAACTGGCAATACACATCCTCACACATTTCAGAAACACTAGCCTATCCACGCACAGTTCACAGAAGCAAAAATATATCCACAGAGCTGGAGAGATGATTCATCAGATAAGAGCACTGCTCTTGCAGAGGACCTGGCTTTCATTCCCAGTGCCCACATGGTGGCTCATAACTGTCCATAGCTCTACTTCCAGGGGATCCAACATTTGCTTCTGACCTCGTTGGGCACCAGGCAAGCATGTGGTACACAGACATCCATGGGAATAAACAGCCATACACATAACATGAATAAATCTGGGGGGTTTTTTTTGAGCAAATTATATCTCTGTGTATACCTGTCCATACTTGTGTACATCCATCTGGCCATATCTATGCACACCCCTACCTGTGAGTGCCACAGAAAGTAGGCAGCTAAGAACCTGGCCAATGAAGAGCTGGAGAAGACATCTATAGAAATTGCACAGTCTCTCTCTCTCTCTCTCTCTCTCTCTCTCTCTCTCTCTCTCTCTCTCTCTCATACACACACACACACACACACACACACCTAAATTTGCAGTCTCACATGCCACATTCCTGGCTCTCCTCCTCCTCTCTCTGATCCCCATTTCCTTCACCTCTGGGAACTGTGTCTCTGAGTCAGTCCCCATTCTCGGTGGTGTCTGGCCTGTCCTTCCTCTTCTGAAGAACCCTGGGGTCCCTTGGGGAGGTTGAGTCCTCTTGCCTGTGGTGGGTAGAAAGCAATCGGCTGAGTCACCCTCCCGGGGCAACTCTCCCCACCCCCACCGTGCTCTGTTCTTAGAAACCCTGTGAGGGGTGCAGATGGCCCACCCCTCACGCGAAGGCATCTGGCACTAGGTAATGAGGAAGGCAGGGTCACGGCATAGATCCCAGGGTTCCTTTGTCCTCTTGAGGAGAAAGTGCTACAGTCGTTGCCACCCTTACCTATTTCTGCTTCTTCTCTGACCTTTGAGACAGCCCTGTGTAGCCCAGGCTGGCCTAGGATGCTCTGTGTTATAGCCAAGGATGACCTTGAACTTTTCTGATCCCCTTTCCCACACCTCCCGAGTACTAGGATCCTGGGTGCACACCACCACACCCTGAGAGATCTACTTCTGACCCAGAAGCAGGGCAGCGGCACCTAGAGCAGAGACTGGCATCCACGGGGGGGGGGGGGGGGGATGGCTCCTAGAAGTATAAGGGGGAAGTCGTGGCCTAGGAGGTTGGGGGGGGGCTTGTTTGAGGCCCCTGGGCATAGCTGCCAGGGGACTTCCCGAATACTAATTGATGGTGATTGGGACAGGAAATCAGCGGGAGAGAGCTCCGGGAAATGGAGGTCCCACCTCCTCTTAGAAACTCCCCTGATGCCAAGACAGGACGCCAAGCCTGCCAGGCATCATCCTTCATTAATATGATATGACTTCCTGAGTTCCCTCTGGTCTTCCTGGGAACCAGAGGCTATGACAAGGACCACATGGCCTTCAGGCCTGCCACCCCCCTGCCTCAGGCTCTCCACTCCTCAGAGCAGAGCTGAGTGGTCCTTTGGGGATCCCCAGAGCCACTGGAACTGGGGATCTATCCTGTCGGAAACTAGGGATGCCAGCTGGGTAGCATCTGGCCATGGGTGATAGGAAGATGTGGTCATGGGGGTGGGAACGGAGAGGGTAATGCAGCGGCTGCCTGAAGTCCAGCCCTGGCGTCAGGGACACTCCTGCCCCCGAACACGGCCTTTTCCCTGCCACACCTCAGGCCTGGGGTGGGTGGGAGACTGGCCACACTCAGGCACAGGCCTGAAAGCCTAGTGGGACTCATATCATGGTGGAGGAGACTGGAGTCAGTCAACCTTCTGCTTTTGCCCAGGACCATCATGCATTAGGAAAGTAGTCACTTTGGTACAGAAATGAGAGTCACATGGATGTGAAACCTCTTTACTAAATCTGTCTCCCTGAAAAACAAGGGTGTCACACCCGGGTGGGTGGGGCAGAGAATGTTAATACTAGCACACCGGGGACCAAGGCAAGAGAATTTCTGAGAGTTTGAGGCCAGCCTGGGCTACATAGTGAGAACTCGCCTCACATAAACAAACAAGAAGAAAACAAAACAATGCTGGACTTGCTGCCAAGCAGAAGACCTGACTTTGATCCCCAGGACCCAAAGAGAGAAAACCGACTCCTGCATGTTGTCCTCTGACTTCTACAAGTGTGCGCGCACACACACACACACACACACACAGCACACACGCACGGACACACACGCGCACACACACACGCACACACACGTGCACACATGCGCGCGCGCACACACGCACACGAACACATGCGCGCGCACACACACACACACGCACGCACACACGCGCGCACACACACAAACACACAGATACACACAGAGCACGCGCGCGCGCGTGCGCGCGCGCACACACACACACACATACACGCGCGTGCACACACGCACACATATGCATGCATGCATCATTTTTTTTCAGTTTAAGATTATTTTTGGTCACACAGAAAATTAGAGGCCAGCCCAGGTCACGTGAGATCCTGCCGCAAAAACAGAGCAGAACAACAGCAAGAACAGATAAAAAAGCCACAAAGGGCCGGGCAGTGGTAGCGCACGCCTTTAATCCCAGCACTCGGGAGGCCGAGGCAGGCGGATCTTTGTGAGTTCCAGGCCAGCCTGGGCTACGGAGCGAGATCCAGGACAGCTAAGGCTGCACAGAGAAACTCTGTCTTGAAAAACAGCAGCAACAAAGAAGGCCACAAAGGGTAACTGGGGGTCCCCAAGGTCCCCTTCGGCCCTTGTCAGCAGAGAGACAATAGGAACTTCTGTGGAGTCCGTGAGGAGGTCATGTGACCGCCGGGTTGACAGCTGGGTTTGGCCGGAGGGAGATGGTATGCGGAGGGGGTATGTGAGAGAAGATGAGCCGCAGCCTTGTGTGGGAGCAATGCTGGAGCCTGGGGTGGCTACCCATCTCCAAGTGTTACTGTTGGAGGTCAGTGTCATCAGCCCTTGGCCTGGGGCCTGGAAGAGCAATGGTGAGAAGCAACAGGTCAGCCTTTAATGCTGGGTCACCAAATGTGGGACTCCTGTGAGCTGGAGACCACGCATGGACTGTGTCCTAACCCGGGACTCTGGGATCCTAAGCTAGGGGTCCAGGGATGAGGTCCAGCAGGGCTGCCTCCTTCCTCAACTCCTGGAAGGAGTGAATTGTGTCCGGGGACCAGCTTCTCCGTGATGTCTGGAAACACTACATCATGGAGGAATTTCCTGATCATTTCTCAATCCCAGGGCCGGGCCCTAACCCCAGGGCCTGAAGCCCAGAATAGCTCTCACAGAAGGCTCAGGGCCACAGTCAAGCTGGAGAACCACTCAGCACAAGGGCCTGCCTGGCTCCCTTGGGGGGCTCTGAACCTGGGTGACATGAACAGGGACTGAGATATGAACAGAGAGAGAAAGAGAGAGAGGAGAGACAGAGACACACAGAAAGAGATCTACAGAGAGAGAGTGAGTTGCTGGAGGGTGTGAGAAACAGCAGAGGCTGAGCGTGGGGTGGTGGCTGCAGGTGACTGTGTGAGGAGGGGACACGGGGAGAGGCAGAGGCAAGGGATGGATGCTCAGAGCAAGGGATGGGGTACAAGCCAGGGAAAGCAGGCAGAGAGCCCAAGGGGGCCTCGGGAGACCAGCCTAGGGGGAGGAGGGCGGCGCAGAGAGGAAATGAAAAAAGCTGGGGCGGCAGGCAAGATGAGGAGGGAGGGCGGGCCCTAGAGGGAGAAGCTGACAGACCGACACAGACCCGCAGACAGGAGACTGAGGGACAGGAGCGACAGGGAGAAGGCAGAGGTGCCCAGGGGTCCAGAAGGCAGAAATGTAAAGGCGTGGGCAGAGAACTGCAGAGGGAGGGACAGGGTAGTGGGTCCAAAGGACGACGACGAGAGAGACACCAGGAGAAGGAAGGGGTGACAGAGAAGGGAAGAAACAGAAGACCGAAAAGCACTCTGGAAACCGGGGACCGGCTGGCCGACCCTGGCTGCTCTGACGACTGTGGGACCACCCCGCCTCCTGCTGCCCCTGGGAGCCCTGTCATTGCGGGCGTCGGAGAGTGCAGGGCATGGCAGATTCTTGCCGGAACCTCACCTACGTGCGAGACTCGGTAGGACCTGCCACCAGCACCCTGATGTTCGTGGCCGGAGTGGTGGGCAACGGGCTGGCATTGGGCATCCTGGGTGCGAGACGCAAGTCACACCCCTCGGCCTTTGCAGTGCTGGTGACTGGGCTGGCGGTGACAGATCTGCTGGGCACGTGCTTCTTGAGCCCTGCGGTGTTCGTGGCCTACGCTCGAAACAGCTCCCTGCTGGGCCTGGCCCACGGAGGGTCAGCGCTGTGCGACACGTTTGCCTTCGCTATGACTTTCTTTGGCCTGGCCTCCACGCTCATCCTCTTTGCCATGGCTGTGGAGCGATGCCTGGCGCTCAGTCACCCCTACCTGTACGCCCAGCTGGATGGGCCACGCTGTGCCCGCTTGGCGCTGCCTGCCATCTACGCGTTCTGTTGCCTCTTCTGCTCACTGCCCCTGATGGGCCTGGGCGAGCATCAGCAGTACTGTCCCGGGAGCTGGTGCTTCATCCGTATGCGTGCCACCCAGCCTGGTGGCTGTGCCTTCTCCCTGGCTTACGCCAGCCTCGTGGCCCTGCTGGTGACTTCCATCTTCTTCTGCAACGGCTCCGTCACTCTCAGCCTCTGCCACATGTACCGCCAGCAGAGACGCCACCATGGCTCGTTGGTGCCGACCTCTCGGGCACGAGAGGACGAAGTTGACCACCTGATTCTGCTGGCCCTCATGACGGGCATCATGGCTGTGTGTTCCCTGCCTCTCACGGTGAGTGTCTCTTGGAACTGAGGTGCAGGGGGAGGGGAGGAGGGCAGCGCCCACCTCTGCTCTTCGTCTGTCATGCCCATTTGGCAGATGTGGAAACTGAGGCTCAAAAAGGGCGAGACGGTGACTTTGTGTACCATCCAACAACTCTTTCCCACCCTAAGAAGTCTCTCCACTTTCTTTTGCTCCACTAGATGCTCCCCCCCAAGCCCTTAGCTGTCCCTGTCCCCTCTCAGCTCTGCTTCCCAATCAAAGACATCCTTGTCGCCGTAACAGAATCCACACAATTCATGAACACTTGCTTTCTGCTGACAACAGTGCTTAATGGCTTCCAAATGCCTCTTCAGATAAATTTCAAATTGACCTTTCACAATTGTTTCAGAAGCACCGACCAGGAAATGACACCAAGGTCCTGTCCTGTCGCCCTCTTTTGCAGAAGGATGATAGTGTGTGTTGCCCGCCCGTGATCACACAGACAGAGAAAGTCTCCATCCTGGCTCTCTCATATAGCCATGTAGCCACGAGTCCCCACTCCCTGAGCCCAGACCCCACCCTCGTCTTCCCATCCTTTTAACTGCCCACTCCCACAACTTCCCACAGGAACTGACCCTCCCACTGAAGCAGCTGCTGCGGGTGACACCCTCTACTCACATCTCTATGCTGGGGCTCAGAATAGGGGTTGGGAGGAACTGGGGGTGTTTAAACCTTTTGAGGGTTAACAGTGGACTGCCAAACCCATCCCCAAGGGTGACTCCGCATGGGGTTTCGGGAGCTCCAGAGGGCTTAGGCATCTGTGGGGGTTGGAAGGTCGCCTTAGCTGCAAACGGCCGGTCTGGTAGATGGGTAGGCACCCTTTGCCCCAGCCCGGTCTACCCTCCCCGGTTACTAGCTGTTTCCTGGGGGATTTTCTGCCCTCTGCTCTCCGGATGCATGCACACATTAGCAACTCAGTCTATGTCTTTCTTCATCTTATCGCATTTCCTTCCCTTTCAACCTGACACCACTCCTCATTCCTGTGGGCAAGAAGTGGGAGGTGGGGTATACGGATGGCAGAGGACAGACCAGTGATGCATCTGCCCTGCCCCTCAGATCCGAGGCTTCACCCAGGCCATTGCCCCGGACAGCAGTGAGATGGGGGACCTCCTCGCCTTCCGCTTCAATGCCTTCAACCCCATCCTGGACCCCTGGGTCTTCATCCTTTTCCGAAAGACTGTCTTCCAGCGCCTCAAGCTTTGGTTATGTTGCTTGTGTCCCCATTCTGTCCATGGGGACTTACAGACACCCCTTTCCCGGCCTGCATCTGAGAGAAGAGACCCACTGGCTCCCACTGCTCTCCAGGATAAGGAAGGGAACTGGGTGCCCCTGACATCCTGGGGCACTGGGCAGGTGGCACCATTGACTGCTGTGCCTCTGTCTGGTGACGGCAGCTGCTCTGTGGGAAAGCCATCCAAAAGAGACGCCATGGTGGCTTGCTCCCTCTGCTGACACCGAAGCTGGTCCTGCATTCAAGCCTGGGCCCGGGGTCGCAGGACCAGAAGCCAGAAGATCAGGGACTCATATTTGATCCCCAAAGTCTGGGAGCGTCTGCTGCTGTTTTCCTCCTTTGGGATGGTGGCTACAGACCTTGGGAAGAGGGTGAGGGATGATGGAGGCACGTTCTGTCGCTCTTGAGAAGGATTTTCTCAAAATAACCAGGGCCTGGCCAGGCTGCTCTGGCCCTGGGCTCCCCAATCTGTCTCACTGTCTAAATATTCAGGGAGCAGAAAAATTTCCAGCGGCTTCCGTGGACTCCGGTCTGCTGGGGTTAGAGTATCTGCTGCTCTCCACGTCCACCAAGGGGGGCCCTGGATGCCCACCCAACGTTCCCAGGGGACACACAGCCATGCCCTCTCCCAAGCCATTCCAGCAGCCTCCCTCAGAAGTGTTCCTGCCCTCCCCCTTTTCCCATCCTCTATCTGACTTTGGGGTTCTGAACCCCAAAAGGAAGTGGGAAGGGAAGGCCACTGTATTGTAGGTGACATTACTGGATGTGTGTCTGGCCCAGAAATGGCCTGAGAAATGTCACAGCTTGGGGCAATTGTGCTATGTGAACTTCGGGGGGTGGGGGGAAGTGCAGGGGACAAGGCAGAGGTGGTGCTGATGCATGTCCCAAGCCTGTCTCCCTCTTCTGGAACGAACAACTGCCTCGGTTTAGAACTGGACCTCAACATGCCATTTTTGGAACCTCCGAAAAGATTTTACTCACTCATTCAACAAACTCCTAGGGGACCCTGAAGTCAGCAGGCATTAACTCTCTGGGGCCTCCAAGCAAAGAAGCCAGGGTGCTTGGGAATGAGTTGACTGGCATGAGGGGAAGTGAGTCAGCTGGAGGGCTGGGCTAGGGGAGAGGAGGGCAAACAAATGCTCCTCACTGCCGCCCTGGTTCCCATGTCTCAGCTACTCTGGCCATTCACCCTCCCACTCCATCTGCTTGGCAGCGTATTAACAGAGCCTTTCCAGAGAGGGTGGAACCAAGGCCCAGAGAGGGCGATGCCCCAGCCTGGGCCACACAGTGAAAATGTGGAGTAGTCTGTGTCTGCTATTTTCTCGTGGCCTCTCTGAACTTGTATCCTTTCCACTATTATCTGTTGGGGGTGCTGTGAGGATTGAATGACCCCCCCCCCAAAAAAAAAGAGCAACTTAGCACAGGACCTGGAAGGAAGTTGCTGTTAATATTGTTATATAGGCAAGCAAAATTAGAAAACAAAGGAGGATTTGTTTTGACTCTTTTCCTCCTGGTAAATATATTTCGGATCACATTCAGGAAGAGCAAGGAGTGTCCTGAGAGGTGAAACAGGTTGAGGCAAGCTGGGTACGAAGCTGCATGTCTGCAATCCCAGCACACCTCTGCTCAGGCAGGAGGGTCACAGTTCAAGGTCATCCTCAGGTATTACACAGAGCATTTCAAGGTCAGCCTAGGGTATTTGAAACTTGGTCTCCAAATAACAGATAAAACCATAAATCAAACCGGGTGATGGTGGCCTTTAATCCCAGCAAAGGCAAGAGGATCTTTGATAGTTCGATGCTAGCCTGGTCTACAGAGCGAGTTCCAGGACAGCCAGGACTGTTACACAGAGAAAGTCTGTCTGGAAAAACAAAACCAAACAAACGAACAAACAAAATCAAAAAACAACAGGCTGAGGTGACCAGTCTGAAGGTATTGGAAGGTACAGTGTGTTGACAGTTGCTGACAGTGTAAATGGCCTAAATACCGCTGAATGTATAATTGCCTGAGAATGATAAATGATCATTTTTATTTACGGGTATTTTAACACAATAAAAAAATGTAATGCTGAAAAATAATGAAGGCTTCTAGAAACTTTCATGTTATTTTCTTAGGAGGTGTGTGTGTGTGTGTGTGTGTGTGTGTGTGTGAGCACGTGTGTGAGCTCGAATGCGCATGTGTACATCTTTGCATGTCCAGAAACCGGAAGAGGGGGCTGGAGTTCCAGGTGCCTTGGGACACCCAGATTGCTTGGGTGCTGGGATCTGGACCTCATGATTGTGCTACCGCTACCGGAGCTTTTTACCCACTGAACCATCATCCCAGAGTGCTTTAAAGACTTTTACACAGGGTCTCATGGAGTCCAGCCTGGTCTGGAACTTGCCATGTAGCAGAGGATTCCTGATCCTTCTACCTCCCTAGGCTGGAATTACAGGTGTAGGTCACCAATCCCAGCAAAATACTAGTCTATTAGTTGAAGTTATTAATAAAAAGTCAGCTAGTGCACACCTTTAATCCCAGCACCCAGGAGGCAGAGCCAGGCGGATCTCTGTGAGTTCGAAGCCAGCCTGGTCTACAGAGCGAGTTCTAGGACAAATAGGACAGTTACACAGAGAAGCCCTGTCTTGAACAAAGAAAACAAAACAAAAAGTTCAGCTGGGCACGGGGGCTTACACCTGTAGTCTCGGTGCTGGAGAGGGTGAGGTTAATCCAGACTACGTAGGAAGGCACTGTTTGCTTTGGAAGCAGAGGCAAGAGGTTAGGAGGTCCAGGTCTATCCCTAGCAATGGAGAGTGTAAGGCTAGCTCTGGCTTAAAACAAACAAACAAACAAACAAACAAAAAACAAAACGTGGTTCAGGGCTCATCATTTGACTAGTTGGGGCCCTGGGCTCCATATTCAATCTTCAGTACAAGGGAGGAGGCAGGGGTTTTCCTGCTCAGGGGTGGAGCATGCATTTCACAAGTGTGAGCCTCTGGTGTCAACACTTAACACCCTAGAAAATGGAAAAAAGACCATACTAAAACTTCCCCTCCTCCTTCACCTCATTCTGACCCTTCAGTCCCAAGATGTCTACCCTCTCACCCATCTTGGCTTGCCCCTTGTGATGTTGGGGACATGTCAGTGACAGACACAACCCTGGTTCTGCCCTCGTGGGCTCACTGCTCAGTGGGGGAAGATAGCCCTGTGTGCAAGTGGGCAGGGCCCAGGAAGGGCATAGGGACACCAGGGAGGGCTTCCTGGAGGTGGTGACTGCGCCGGGCTAAGGGTTTAGGAGGCAATCCAGCCGAGTAGCAGGGAGTGCTTCTGTTGTGTTTTTGGTTCTGACGTGGAGGTCCAGTGCCTCACTGGCTTCTCCGGCCTCTCATGCTTTCCCTTGAGCCCTCTGTGAGCCAGTGTCTGAGGAGCTACAAGGGCACGCCTGGGTGCTACTCTGCTCACAGTCCAGTGGGGCAACTGTATAATCACATCAACACGTTACAGGAAGCACCTCAATCACGAAATTACAAGTTGTGATGTGGACAGTTAGGACGTGGGACATGAATGTGTGGGGGTAAAACCCCGGCACCTGTTGGCGGTAGGTCTGTCACCTGCATGTATACAAGGTGCTGCCGTCAATTCACGCCAGAACCCCCCTCACTCTCTCCCACTCTGCTGACCCCTCCTTCCCAATTAACCATTCCCAGCTTCCATGCCTTCTGACTTCATTAATTATAACATTTCTCCATTCATTTCTTTTTAAAAAAGTTATTTACTCATTGTGTATACAGTGTTCTGTCTGCATGTTTCCCTGCAGGCCAGAAGAGGGCACCAGATCTCATTACAGATGGTTGTGAGCCACCATGTGGTTGCTGGGAATTGAACTCAGGACCTCTGGAAGAGCAGTCAGTGCTCTTAACCTCTGAGCCATCTCTCCAGCCCCCTCTTACTTTCTTTTCTTTCTAGCATTGGACTAGCACACGCATAAGCTGGGCGTGTGACAAAAACCTTTCATTTCTTCACTTGGAAGGCTGAGGCAGGATTGCCTGAAGCTGGAGGTTAGCCTAGGTTACATAGCAAGACGCTGTCTCAAGAAAATCAAAGGCAGGCTGGGGATGCGGCTCAGCTGGTGAAGCTGCTGGCTTAGTGTGCTCAAAGCCCTGGGTTCCATCCCCAGCACCATATGAAGCTGAGTGTGGGGTACAGGCTTCAATCCCAGCATTCAAGGTGGAGGCAAGAACATAGTTCCAGGCCAGCCTGGGCTACATGAGACCTTCTCTCAAACCACACCAAAGCAAACCAAACCAAATTAAATAAAAAGTAGCTGGGCAGCAGTGGTGGTGCACGCCTTTAATCTCAGCACTCAGGAGGCAGAGGCAGGAAGTGGATCTCTGTGAGTTCAATGCCAGCCTGGTCTACACAGTGAGCTCCGGGGCATCCCGCGCTACACAGAGAAACCCAGTCTCAAAAAACCAATAAATAATACATAAGTTTTTCTTTCTTTCTTTCTTTCTTTCTTTCTTTTTTTTTTTTTTTAAAGTAACACACCACTAAATTCTGGGGACAAGGCTCAAAGGGTGATGGCTTTTTTTCCACGCTCACGACCATAGGTTCCATCCCCAGCACAGAAAAGCAAAGTTAAACAACAGGTTGCAGAAAGCGGCTGTGACCCGATGGGAGTAATTCCATACAGTGCCCAGAACCTATGGGGGAAACGGCTAAATTATTATGAACTATTAAAAAATAACACACTAGTATACGGCAGGCCTTCTGTCCTCGCAGCTCCATCTGCTGGTCACACTGGGAATGACACTTAGAAGTGGCCTCAGCTTGCTTCCTAAGTTGCCCCTCGACTCTCTGGGAAGCCAGAGGACCCTGCCTGGTACCTTGTGGCTCCTCCTATCTCAGGCCAGGTCCTGGTTGGCCTAGATCTGGGAGCCTGACCGGGACACGACTCCCGCACAACACTTCCTTGGCTTTGAGCTGCAGCTGCCAGCCCTCACTGTTCACCATGGGACCATTAGAAGCCGAGTGTGGTGTCTGTCTTGGGTTTGTAAAAGACAAGAGGGGCAGCGTGGTGGTTAACAATGTGGCCTGTCTTTAAGTACTAAGTCTTCCCAAACAACAGTAAGGATTCAGAGGTGGTGGGAGGTGGGGTATGCTGTGGTTAAGTGCTTGGCATCTGGAAGCCCAGGGCATAGGAAAGGGGAAAGCTTGATTCTGCACGCCACTTCCAAGTGGGAGGCTTTACCTGCTTAGGCCTCCTGTCTGGAAAAAGATAAATTCCCCAGCTCCTAAGCAAGAGCATGCCCACCACAATTAGTGTGGGCTACCTGGCCTGGGTGGGGATGCAAACACATGGTGGTACAACCTGGAGGTTATTTTTAATATTTCAGGAATTATTTTCCATTTTAGTAAACCGAGGCCCAGGAAAAAAGTCTGCTCCACTAAATAGGATGTGGCCCAAGTGGCCTCATCTATCTTGTAGGTGTGCAAGGTGTGTTCTCCACCGTGCTTTGAAGCAGGGTCTCTCAGCAGACTCTCTACCATCCGCCCATCCCATCTCACCAAAGGAGCGCTGGCCACAGTATTTGGCTTTTTATGTGGCTTCAGAAGACTGAATTTGGGCTCTCAGGCTTTCGTCTCTGGCCCCCAAAAGTAGCAGTCTCTATCTAAAGCCCAGCCCTTGAAATTGGGCCTGACGAGGGTGTGTGTGTGTGTGTGTGTCTGCTGCTGGAGCTCTCCCATGCACATTCTCACATGTCCCCACTACTGCAGCTCCAGTGGACTGGGAGGCCTTCTCTCCCCAAAGCCTCACCAACGACAAGCAGCCAATAAGTAGCTGTGCTTTGCAACTGATTGGAGCTTTTTGTTTTGAGGCCGGGTCCAGGCTGCCCTTGAATTCAGGTGATTTGCCTGCCCTAGGGTAGAATCACACTGCTCAAGTCTAATGCCCTCTGCTGAACTGCTATTCCACATGCTGTCAGTGCCCCCCTCCCCCATCAGTGAGGCCCACCCATGAAGGACCTGTCACCCTCTGCTCCACCCAGCCTTGCTGTTCTTTGGCCCCTCACATCCTGCTCTTCCGACACAGGGTTTCCGTAGTTCCTTTTGGCTGTAACATCTGCCCTGTGGTATATGATGTTGGGTCAGGTGCCTTTGGGAGCTCTTCTGATGGTGGGCCTATCTTTGTAGTCATACACACTGACCCAGACTTCCAGGCCAGGGCAGTAACCTGCCCTTGGCAACCTGTCCACAGAGGAAGGCTGAGGATAGATGGAAGAGTCCAGACAGGTAGTCACTGTATTTTATTGGAAAACATTGATATATATTTTTCTTCACAGCTTGAACTGAACACAATATTGCCCGGTTTAAAAAAAAAAAAAAAAACAGAAACAAAATAAAACAAAACAAAACCCCAAACCGAAACATTCCACAAAGTCCACAGCCTCACGCCTACCTGCCCTTACCCTTAGCTCTTGGCTGGGTCTCCCGACATGCCCTGTCCCTCCCTCCCTCAAGGCTGGTGCCAAGGGGTGGAGAAGAGTCTCAAGCTGGGCAGGTCCCAGCAAAAGCAACATGATTGCCCTGGGGGGCCAGAGGAGAACAGAGAAAGGAACGGAACCCAGACTGGACTGCCCACGTTGACTGACAGACGTCCCAGAGGCTAGAGTCAGAAGCAAGGGCGCGGATCATGCTCTCCGCTGGGGGGTAGGACAGGCAGGGCGAGGGCAGAGGCGGGCAGAAAGCGATGCCAAGTCACCACGGAGGGGCAGGAGGTGCCCGCTGCGTGCTCTGCGCGGCGGCCCACAGAAGTGTTTATTGCAGGTTGGTTCTTGTGAGCATGGTGGGGCTCGTCTCCCCTCTCCCCACCCTTTAGTTGGCCCGGCATGTTTGGGACAAAAATCAAAGTTCTAAGGGGCATAAAGGGGAAGAAAAAAGATCACCAGCACATTACACAGCGACCATCCCCCACATCATTCTTGGACCAGCCCTGGACTGGGCAGGTGGCTGGGGGCGCCATGGGGGAGCAGCATGGGATATTAGCACCAGGTATTTACAGAACAGCGTGAGATCGCTGGAGGGATGAGGGCAAGTGTGATCGGCAGCGTGGCCAATGACAGCCCCCCACCCAGCCTGACCTCAGAAAGCCAGCCAGATGGTTTCAGAACAGCGCCAGCGAGACCCGAGTGCCGTCCACTCTGTCCGTCCCCCTCCAGTAGTGAAAGCATGTTAGCCTCCGAAGCCTTCCTGCCCCCTCCCCACCCTCCCACCCCCTACCCCCCAGCCTAGGTCACATCCAGTCACTGCCACACTTCCTGACCCTCTCAGTCCTGAACACCCTTCTCTTGGCACCCTGCCCCACAGGCTGCCGGGTTTGCACACAGAATCACAGGGCTGGGGTGCATGCAACAGTGGCAGAGGGCATGCTCCCCCACCTGGCAAAGGCCTCGCTCCCCTCCCCACTGGGCAGGGACAGGACTGGTGGCCACCCCAGCACCCAAAGAAGGGCCAACAGAAGGAAACAAACCAAAAACGGAGGAGAGCCATCCGGGCTGGAGGAGGAGGAGGGCAGAGGCTCCCCAGGGCAAGGGGTTCACCTTATGAATGCATCAGGCCTGGAAAATGGGAATGGACGGGGAGGCCAAAGGAAGCGATGAGGGTATGGAGGGACAGTCAGGAGGAAGGGAAAGAGCAGTCATGCAGCTTGGGACAAATCTTTTGTTGCTTTATCAGATCTCAGTCAATCAATTGGTGTTTGCTAGAACCGGGTACGCAGGGGAGTGTTGAGGACAGGAGAGCGCGAGAAGAGACCAGGAGATCGGGCATGGCCAGCTGCCCGGGCCTTCACTTCGCAGTCATCATCTGGACAAACTCTGCCAAGAGACAGAGTGGAGGTCATCATAGGCTGAACCCCTGCGGTCCTCCCAGCACGGGAGGGGCACGGAGGACCTGCCCAACACAACTCACCTTCATAATTGACCTGGCCATCTCCATCAATGTCAGCCTCTCGGATCATCTCATCCACTTCCTCGTCCGTCAGCTTCTCCCCCAGGTTCGTCATAACGTGACGCAGCTCGGCGGCACTGATATAGCCATTCCCGTCCTGGGGTTTGGGGACAAAGGCTTGTCACTCAGGCTCCCCTGCTTGGAGAGCTGTAGTGGGCAGGGACTGTCAACTGCCTCCCCCACATACTGGGTGAAGGAGCTCTCAAAGCGCAGAGGGGTTCTGGCTTTGCTGTCTGGCAGCTGTTACAGGGCTTGGAGCAGGAGCTCTGACCTTGTCAAAGACACGGAAGGCCTCTCGGATCTCCTCCTCACTGTCTGTGTCCTTCATCTTTCTGGCCATCATGGTCAGGAACTCTGGGAAGTCAATGGTCCCATTCCCTGGAAGAGGGGGAGGCAGACATTACCTAGAGCCCTGTAGGAGAGACTAGTTCCCTGAGGTCAAGAGCGAGCGGAGTGGGTGGCCTTGCTCGCAGGAGCTCACCATCAGCGTCCACCTCATTGATCATGTCCTGCAGCTCGGCCTCAGTGGGATTCTGGCCCAGCGATCTCATCACAGTCCCCAGTTCCTTGGTAGTAATGGTGCCATCTCCATCCTTGTCGAACAGGGAGAAAGCTTCCTTGAACTCTGGGGAGGGAAAGGAATGTGCCAGGAGCCAGGGGGTCAGAGGCACCTATTTCAAGGAGGAAGACGCAGGGGCCAGGGCCCCATTTCCTCAGTGTACCCCTGCCTTCTTTCACTCTCCCCTCCTCAGCTCCTCCAGCCGAGTGTCCTGGCCTGACGACTGGCCTCTGATAGTTCTCCATGTCTTCCTGGGCCCTGGCTATGGCCTCTCTTTCAAATGATGCACTGGCCCAAAGGGATGGAGCAGGGAACAGGCAAGACAATTCTCCACGTGAAGTTCACGAGCCCAGCTCAACTGGCAGGGGGGAAGGGGGCTGCAGAGGCTTGCGGCCAGCCTCCAAAGGAAATGTGGCGTCCAATCCCTTCTGCTGGGCACTGCCAGCCCAGTCCCCACCGTGGGTGCTGCTGGCTCCCAGAGGAGGAGTCCAGCCAGAGGGGGCGGTGGCGTGTGGGGTGGTCCGCAGCAGGACTTGGCTGAGGGACAGGGAGGGATGGAGGCAAAGGGGGATGGATGCCAGGAGGACCACGAGTGGGGTGCCGAGTGGGAAGGCCACAGCTGGGCCACATCAGGAGAGGGAGAGAAGCATGTGGCTCCTGCCCTCCCACTGGGCCCACTTTGGCACCCAGAGCTCCCCACCCCCAAACCCTCTGAGAACAGATGCCTGGCAGCCTGTTCTCAAGAGGGTGTGGGCTGGGGCTGGGGGTGGTGGAGGGAGTGGTGGACACTTAGCTGATGGGCGGGCTCAGGATGAAAAGTGAGGTGTGTGCTTATGTTACAGGGGGGCCAGGTTGGGGAGGGCAGGCGTGGCGTGGGAGGGACAGGCACTGCTGGGCCCTGGGGAAACAGTCCAAGTCTCCCTGGGGATGCTGTCATCTCCTTGTGCTGAGCTCAGCCTGACTGCTGCAGGGAGGGGGGGGGGGGGCGCCAGGCAGCAGAGTGGGTCACATGACCCATGAGCTCCTGACCAATGAACAAGTCTAATCTTTTGCTTTCCTTGGTGGGTCTCTTCCTGCCCAAGGCCAACGAGTGACTCTGAGAAAGCAGGTCCTCTTCTAACCCCTTGGTCTTGGAGCCAGCAAAGCTGGGGGCAGAGACCTTGCTTCTTACTTTGGCCTCTGGTCAGCTCTGCAGCAACCTGTGGTTGGGAGATATCCCAGGAATTGCCTCAGGGTGTGGAGGGGCAGAAACAGAGTCCATGGCTCCTCAGGTCCTTCCTGCAGCTGGTCTTCCTGGGGCTTGGGTTGGGGGGCAGAGCCACAAAAGTAAATCACATGGGGTCTAAGGGTTTTGCTTAGCTTATGGGAGGTACATGATTATCGTTTGTGCAGGAAGAATTTATGGGGTGCGTGCTCTGCTCCAGGCATTGAGGCTATGGCAGTAACCAACAAAGTCCTGTGCCCTAGGAATCGATTTCTGGTGCCAGGCACCAACAGAAAGGGAAAACAGACCATCTGTGTGGCCCATCAGATAGGCCTGCACCACAGGTAGGGAGTAAGAGAAAGGAGCCACCTGCTTGGGGTGGGGTCAGGGAAGCTAAGCTCTGTCGCTGCCCAAAGACAGGGTTGGAAGAGGAAAAAAGAAGCAAGGGAGTAGGGGTTGGGGATTTAGCTCAGTGGTTCAGTCCTCAGCTCCGGAAAAAAAAGAAGAAAAAAACAAAAAAAGCAGCAAGGGAGCTCGTGGAGGTGGGAGTGGCCAGCCATCTTCGGGACAGAGCAGGAGGGCCAGCCTACAGCAAGGGAGGCAGAACTACCCTCCTCAGCCTGGCTGGTCAGAACTGGGAGGGCCAGCTGGGTGGGTTCTGTAGGAGAGGCTCATTTCAAGGCCCCAGTGAGCTGTGTCAGGGGAGGACAGACAGCCCTGCAGCCTAGCCGAGGGCTGTGGGTAGGTGTGGCAGTGCCCCGCTAAGCTCTTCTGCACACACACACCAACACTCTAGCCGCAGGCCTGGCATGATGTGGAGTGGACACATATTTCATCAGATGCAGGGGCTAGCTAAGATCTGGCTTTGGAGAGTGGGACACTCACCTGCAATCTGTTCTTCGGTCAGCTGGTCAGCCTGGAAAAGGAGGAAGGAGAGTAAGTCACTGGCCTCCCGCCCCTGCCGGGTGAGGGAAGAGCCTGCTGGAGGCAGGGCCTGGGACAGTCAGGACCCGCAAGTCAGGTGCTGGGGCGGGCTACAACCACAGGCAGGCCTCAGCAGCACCGCCGGCCTCAGCAGCAGAGCTGCTCCAATGCCAACCTGGACGCAGTGCGTGCAGTGTTAAGGTTTCAGTTCGGGAGCCCCAGAGGCCGAGGCAAGAAGCAGCTGCCCTAGAGGCCTCATCAAGCGCTCTAGAAGGCTCCAAAGCAAAGGAGGCCAGTCCTTGGGTAGGGCGGAGGAAGCTGTCTACAGCTATCTTTGCGAGCTTCTGTCACCTACTTGGAGGTACTAGGCCCGGAGAGCAAGGCTCAGGTGACAGCGTCTCTTAGCTGATGTCTCCAAGCTGTTCCAGGGCCAGAAAGAGCCCTGGTCAGGGGAAGGCTGCTCCACCCCTCCCATGCAGGGTAGGCGCGGAGCACCATTCTGTTCTGGGGGAGTGACTGCAGCAGGCAGCCAGGGTGGCAAGGACTGAAGTCTGCTCAGCTTCTGCCCGCCTTCCAGATTAACCCTTTTCAGTCTGGGCTACTTGAGGCTGGCCAGCTACGGCAGACAGCCCCTGTCGCATCTAGGGTTGTGTGGGGGTCCTAGAGGGAGGAGCGGAATGGGTGCTGGACCCCAACTTTGAACAGTTACAAGGCCAGTTTTCTTTTTTGGGGTATGAATCCTGCTGAAGAATCTCCACCAACCCTGGGCCACTGTAGTCCACGAGGCTTCCTTTCCTTTCCCCATGAGGGCGAGGGGCACAAGGCCACAGCAGGCTCATGGCCTGAGCCTGCAGGCCAGAAACGGAAGTGAGCTATGGCAGGCACACAGAGCATTCTACTAAGGCTCTGGATCTTCCAGCAGAGGCCACAAACCACTGCCCACCCCTCACCCTCGAGCCGGTCTTGATGACAGCCAGCCCTCCTCCATATTCATAAATGATGCGTGCCAGGGGACACTGTTTCATCTGGAAGAAGAGGAGCCTGAGACCAAGTCCCAAACATGAGGTATCAGAGGAAGATCAGAGTGATGGGGACGGGGGAGAGGTCTGCGGAGGGCTGGGGGCATGAGGAGAGCAGAAAGGTAGGAAGTGAAGGCATATGGCTAGTCCTCTGCACAGCTATCAAAAATGACTCACAGTGGTGGGCTTCCTAGCCCTGACCGAGGCCTGGGCCAAGGAGTCCTTGTTCTAACCACCCTCCTGAGCTCGAGGTGGGCAAAGGCGCCCAGGCCCACCCCTGGGTCCTGACACCTGAGGACACCTGTGCTAGCTGCTCCCGGAAAGTGAGAAGAGAATGGGCTTCTGGTTAGCGAAGCCAGCCTGTGCTGGGGGAGGGGAGGGCAGCTATGGAGCCCATCTGCTTTGCATTCTCTTCCATCCATGGGCCTTGTATGGGAAAAGCCAGCCCACTCAGGGACCTTCCCGGCACACAGTGCTGTCTGCAAGAAGCCCTGTTCTCTTCCCCTTTGGGTGACACCAGAAGGGGAATGGGAGCAAGGAGGCCGAGGCAGGTTGCAGAGTGGCCGAGGATGGCTCTGGAGGCCGCTAGGTGCCATTTCCCCCAAAGAGCTGGGAGCTGCAGAGGAGGCACTGTCACGGTTGCTGCAAATAGGCGTGGCTCTGGCTCTGTGGAGGGCCTGTCAGGCACTCTGCCTGACATCCGGGAGCCCTTTCCCCTGCTCCACCAGGGAAGGCCACAGACGGAAAGGCAGGGCTGTTGGCCTGGAAAACCGATGGCCCAAGAAGTGAGTCTGACTAGTTTGCTGGAGGCCCTTCCCAGCCCAGATCGTCAGCTTTCCCCGCAGAATAAGCAGGTTCCTCTCCAGTTTCCCAGACCTTCATCTCAGGCTCCGGAGAGGCCTGGGCAAGAAAAAGCAGCTTGAGGTGGGGAGGGAAAAGGGATTCTTTCTCTGTCTTGCCCCAGCCCCCAGAGGGTGCCAGAAAGCAGTGTTAAGTGAGCTCGACACCAAGGCCAGGGTCCCTCACCCGGGCCAAGGAGGAGCCACAGTGCTCAGGCCAAAGTCCAAGGCCAGTTACCAGGGACTCTTCCTTCCCATACCTTGCTGATTACAAACAGAAAGAGAAAAACCGGTCAGGGCCAAAGCTGGGACCCTCCTCTGGAGGCGGGGAGTGGGGGCTGCTGGCAGCTGCCCAAGCTGCAGGGCCCCTTTAGCAAGGTTCTGCCGGGGGAAATGGGGTGGTGGCAAGAGGAGCTCAGGTCTGTGTCAGCAGGATGAGATCTGATACATGGTGGCGGCTGCTTGTCCTCCCCAGCTTTGCCAGGGAGGGTGGTGCACGCGGTTCCCAGGCTGAGCCTGGGGGGGCTGGGGGTGTTGTGGGTGGCAGGACCAGGGGAGAGGTAGTCTGCTGTTTTGCTTCTGGAAGCTCTGGCTATGGGGAGCTGGAGAAGAGGCCTTGAAAGAACAAGGGGCTCTCACGCCGATGAGAGGGTCCCTTGGAGGTCTCTGGAGGAGCGCAGCAGCCCCCGCCCCGAGGGGATGGGACCAGGCGCCTGTCACCGACACCACACTGTACTGTATTGCACTGTCATTTGGCACGGTGAGGAGAAGCAGGTGCATGGGGCTGGAGGAGAAAGACACCTCCTGGCTTACAAGGGACAACGAGGGGGCTAGGCTTCCTGGCTGTAAGCAAGATGGCTCATGTGGTGCACCCCAAACTTGACCCCACTGCCATTCCATGCAGCTTCAGTGCGCAGTGGGGACCTGAACAACTCCACCCACCTGCTCCCACTGCCTTCAGCCTGGCCCAGCCCCATTCTTCCCAGGGAAAGGGGACCTCACAGCTACTCCTTCAGATCCTCTGCAGCAGCCCACTACCAACCCAGACTCAGCAGCAGGCTTTGTGTCAGGCCCTTTCCCTGGAGACACCCACCTCTAAACCTAGGCCTACCTCAGGTACCATTCATTGTCTCCCCCACCGCTCCTCTAGAAGCCTGTCCAATCTCACCCCCACCACCCAAACTCAAGTCCTCCCCCATCCCTCACCTTGGAAACCCGCTTGCCACCGACCCAAACAAAACACGCCTCGCCAACCCTCCCTTCAATCTCTCTTCCCAGTGCAACAGCCTTAACCTCAGAATCCTTCCTAGCTAACCCCCCCCCCCCCCGACCACCAAGTTTCCCTGCTTCCCCCACTACCCGCGATCACATCCCTACTCCTTCAGACATCTCTAAGACCCCGATCCTCCTCCTCAGTCCCCCTCCGGATCCCCGCAGGCTCCAAGAGCATCTTCTAGCCTCTGCTGCCACCCACCTCGGGCTCCCCCTCACCTCAGCCTGCACCTGACCCCCCCTCCTCCTCCTCTTCCTCCTCCTCGGCACCGCTCGTCCTTGGAGACCCCTCCCCCACCGGGGTCTAGCGTGCAGAAGTGACCCCGGATCCCATCTCCCTCTATCCTCTCCTCTGCAGAACACCACCGAGGAGCCGATCGGACCCCGTCTCCTACTCAGGCTCAGCTACCCACGGCCACCCCCCCAGGAACAGCTTCCTGCATTCTCCCAGGAACCAAAGTCTTCCTCGCCGGCGTTTCCTAGTTCCTCCTCCCCGGCTCGGGGAAAGGATGTGACTCTGAGACCCATCGTCCCGTGATGGATCCGAATGAAGGCTCAGGTTGTCTGTTTGGGGGTCCCACCAAGTCCACCTGGTGATAACGGAGCCTCTAGACGTCCCGGGGGCGGCTTGGGAGATCCGGGGGCCCGGCCTCTGCCTCCCCAGGTTCGCTCGCCGTCTCGGGGGTCCCCTCCCGACCTCGGCCGCCTCACTCACCATGGCGAGGCACCGGGCGTCCGGAGCTCGGGGATCGAGGTTACTCTGGCGGCCGCAGCAGCTGCAGCAGCTCGAGCTCCGCCGCGCGTCCGCGCCTCCACACTCTCTGCCCGCAGCGCGCGCCGCCGCCGCCGCCGCCGCCCGCCCGCCCGCCCGTCCGTCCGCCCGCCCGCCGGCCCGCCCCAACGGTCCCTCAACGGCAGCCGCGCGCGCCCCGCCTCGCCCGGCCCCGCCCCAGCCGGCCCGCGCGCTCCCGCTGCACTGCGGCTTGCTCCGGATCCCTCCGCGCCGGGACCGCGCTCGTCGCCCCCTTGCCCAGGAGCCCCAGGAGTTTGCCGCCGGGCGCGGGCGCGGGCGCGGGCGCGCGCGCGCGCTCCCCGCCGCGGGGACTACTTTCGGTCTCCGCTCGCTCAGCCTCTTGTAGCCGCTCTGCGTCCCGCTTTGGCGGAGGGGCACCGGTTGGCGGGGAGTGACGCGTCCCTCTGTGAGCCACGCCGCTATTGGGCCCGCCTCGTGGAGGAAATGAGAGCGCGACTCCGATTGGTCCGGCCTTCCCTGCAATGCGTCAAACTGGGGCGAGCCACTGCGCGGTGTGTGTGTGTGTGTGTGTCGGGGGGGGGGGGGGGACGACAGCGCGAGCTGTGTGGCTCTGTGGGGCCGCGGGGCATAAAGAGACGAAGACGGAAACGGTGTGGGTGTTGGAGAGGCAAATACGTCGTCTCTGCGCTTGGAAGTAGCAAAAGGGCTGGAGAAAGACGCAGAGGGACTTTCTTCTCTCTCCCCTTGAGCCGATACTAGATGGTTTAATCCAACACCTTGGGGTCTGGAAGCCTTGCCTGGCCCGGCTCTTCGCAGTGGCCGGGTCTTCTAGGTTCCGTCCATCTCCTGAAGGTTCCACCCTCTACCCCGTGTGCTGGGATGACTCAGCGGGTGAAGGCGCTTGCAGTCAAGTGCGACAGCCTGAGTTCGATCCCGGGGACTCACGTGGTGCAAGGGAAAACAGATTCCCACAAGTAGAGGTCCTCTGACCTCCATGTGCACGCTGTATAAATGTAAACAAACAAACACGAATTTAAAAGATGCACCAGAGCACTATGTAGGAATCTCCACTTGGCTCTTGATCCTCTCAAGATCTGGACCCAGGACAATCTCAGGATGCAGACTTTCTTTTCATTCATTCATTTATTAACATCGGGCAAAGTTGTATGCAGAAATTTGGTGCTTGGCTGGGCTGGGGACACCACACTTCTAAATCATTCTCTGGTCCTCTAGACAGTGTAACTCACTTCTTATTCCAGGGCTCAAGACACGGGAAGAAAAAGAATGGATAATATGGATAGCTGAGACTACTGTATAGCACAGTATACAGTTCTGTATACTAACTACTGGACAGTTCCCTCATTTAGAATAGGAGCTGACATCCCCCCCCCCCCTTCCCCTCACTCTCCTCTTCTGAGACAGGGTTTCTCTGTGTAGCCCTGGCTGACCTGGAACTTACTCTGTAGATCAAGTTGGCCTAGAACTCAGAGATCTGCTTGCCTCCCACGTTCTGGGGTAAAAGGTGTACGCCACGGCCGCCTGGCAAGAGTTGACATTCTCTCCTACATTACCTTCTCACCACTGTGATTGACTGAGAGACAGACATGTTAATCCAGCAAGGCTAATCACATGCCCCATCCAGAACAGGATGTAGGCTGAACCAATGAGAACCCTTCCCTGGATTTTTGGCTCTGGAGCTTGGGGGGGGGGGGGTCAGAAAACTTTCTCTGAGGGAGGGGGAGGCTGAGGGAGAATACATTCTTCCTGTAGATGCCGCCCGTGGCCATCTCCCAAATCTGCTCTCATCTTAGGAAAGACAATGTGTCTAAAGAGAAAGGGAACAAAACGGACATAGAGCAGAGGCAAGAGGAAGGATCTTGTTGACATTGACTTAAACTGCAGTCTGTAATTCGAGAATTACTACATATGACAGCGGTTCTCAACACGCGGGGCTCGACCCCCTTTGGGTCGCATATCAGATATTTACGTTACGAGTCATAGCGTAGCACAATTACAGTTATGAAGTAACAAGGAAAATAATTATTTGGTTGGGGGGGTCAGCACAACGTGAGAAACTATATTAAAAGGGTCTCAGCATGAGGAAGGTTGAGAACTGCTGACATATGACATTAAAATGTGCCCTCCCGGGCTGGAGAGATGGCTCAGCCGTTAAAGGCTAGGCTCACAACCAAAAAAAAAAAAAGCATCCTTCCTCTTTTTTTGGTGTCTTACTTTGGTTTATAGAGGCCATGTCCAAAAGCAGCTTGAGGAGGAGGAAAGGGTTTATTGAGCTGACAGGCTCCAGGCCTTCCTGAAGGGAAGTCAAAACTGCAACTCAAGGCAGGAATCTGGAAGGGAAAAATGAAGCAGAGGCCATGGAGGAACCCTGCCTCCTGGCTGGTTCCTTATGGCTTCCTCAGCCTGCCTTCTTATACCATTCAGGAGCACCTGCGGCTGGGGGGGGGGGGGGGGGCTGGGTTGAGCCCTCCCACATTGATTATCAATCAAGAGTCCCCAAATGCATGCCCACAGGCCAGTGTGATGGGGGAATTTTCTCAATGGAGGTTCCAACTAGCCAGCCCACGGGGTCTTACCATGTAGTCTTGATCCTCCGGCTTCAGCTTCTGCAATGTTGGGATTACAAGCTCATACTATTCCTCCTGCCTTCAAACCGCACATTTTTAAAAAAGATTTTGTCTTTGAGACAGGGTTTCTTTGTGTAGCCTTGGCTGTCCTGGAGCCAGCTCTGTGTAATGAGTCTTTTTCTGTCCCACCACCCAGCTCCCAATGACACAGAGACTTCTTATTAATTATGAAAGCTTGGCTTATAGCTTAGTCTTCTTCCTAACTGGATCTTATAACTTAGATTAATCCATTACATTAATTAAGTTAATCCATTTACATTAATCTGTGTTCTATCACGTGGTGTTACGTCTCTTCCATCTTGTACCTCCTGTTTCCTCTCCCTGTCTCCTGGCTTCTCCTGTGGGCCTAGATTCCTCCTCCTCTTCCTTTCTTTCCCTGGAAATCCCACCTATATATACCTCCTGTCTAGCCGTTCAGCGTTTTGTTACACCAATAACAACAATATATCTTCACACAATGTACAAATATCCTACAACAGCTCTGTAGACTAGGCTGGCCTTGTACTCAGAGTCCCACCTGCCTCTGCCTCCCGAGTGCTGGGATCAAAGGTGTGCACCATCACCTCCTGGCAACACACACACACACACACACACACACACACACACACACACACACACACACACACACACACACACACACACACACACACACACACGCGTAACTTTTAAGGACAGGGTCTCACGTATCTCCGGGTAGCCTCTAACAATGTACCAAGGATGATCTTGACCCTTCTCACCCTTCTACCTCTACTAAATGAGTGCGAAGAGTATAGATGTGCACCACCATGCCTGGTTCAATCAGGGCTGGGATTGAGCTCAGGACCTTCTGCATGCTAGGCAAGCACTCTACCAAGGCAGTCATGTTCCAGCCCTAAGCCCCCGTTTGAGCATTTCTCGGAGCTGCCAGTCTTTGGAAGATGTCATGAGGGATCCCGGCGGCAGCACACACTGTGTTCTGCTCTGATGTTCTGTTCTTCCCATCTTCCAGAATAATTGCTGTTTTTGCTAGCTGGTTTGCAAACCAGAGTAAAACAACATTTCCCAAATGACCTGCCAGTTAGGTGTGGTTCCTAGGCTGAATTCTACCGAACTCTGCGTGTGGAAATTATATGTTCAACTTCTAGGCGATACCTTTAAAAGGGAGTGTGCTAGGTTTTTTTTTGAGACAAGGTTTCTCTGTGCATCCCTGGCTGTCCTGGAACTCACTCTGTAGTCCAGGCTGGCCTCAAACTCCCTGATCCACCTGCCCCTGCCTCCTGAGTGCTGGGATTAAAGGCATACACCACCACCATGTTCAGTTTCTGTTTTGAGACAAGAGGGTTGAAAATCTCAGGCCATCTGGGCTATGTAGCAAGACGGTGTGCCAAAGGGAAGTTTCCGCTTTAAAAAATATTTATGGATTTATTTCACATCCGTGGGTATTTTGCCCACAAGTATGTCTGTGCACAGCATTGGTGCCCGGTACTTGAGGAGGCCAGAAGAGGGCTTTAGATGCCTTCAGACGGGAGTTATGGATGCTTGTGAACTGCCATGTGGGTGCTGGGCATTGAACCTAGGCACTGAAGAAGAGGGCCAAAGCCATCTCTCCAGCCTCAAAAAGAAGTTTCTTTAAGCAAATGTCAGAGCCGATTATTCCCTGCTTTAAAGGTTTGTTGCTTTCTTCCTTTGTGCCTGTGTCTGTGTCTGTGTGAGTATGTGTGCAAGTGTGTTTGAGTGTGTGAGTACCTATGCTGCTGGAAGACCCAGGAGAGGGTGTTTGGTGTCACCCTCTGTCTGTTGCTTTGAGGCAAGGTTTCTCCCTTAACCTGGGAGACCTGTTTTGTTTTTGTTGTTGTTGTTGCTGGTGGTGTTTTTTTTTTTTTTTCCACATCTTCAAATCTTTAAAAAAATTTTTTCTCGATAGAGTTTCTCTGTGCACCAGCCTGGCTGTCCTGGAACTCGCTCTGTAGACCAGGCTGGCCTGGAACTTACAGAGATCCACCTGCCCCTGCCTCCCAAGTACTGGGATTAAAGTTGTGCACCACCACCGTCTGGCTTAAAAACATTTAAAAATGATTTATTTATTCTTATTTTGTATGCATTGGTATTTTGGCTGCATGTATGTCTGTGTGACAGCACCAGATTCCCTGGAACTGGAGTTACAGATATTGTGAGCTGCCATGTGGGTACTGGGAATTGAACCTGGGTCCTCTGGAAGAGCAGCCAGTGCTACAACCTCTGAGCCATCTCTCCAGCACATTTTCAAATCCTGCTATTGTGTTTTAATTGGTTTTTAATTAATTAATTAATTTTTTTGTTTTTCGAGACAGGGTTTCTCTGTAGCTTTGGAGCCTGTCCCGGACTAGCTCTGTAGACCAGGCTGGCCTCGAACTCACAGAGATCCAACTGCCTCTGCCTCCTGAGTGCTGGGATTACAGGCATGTGCCGCCGCCGCCACCACCACCCGGCCAATAATTTATTTTTATTTTATGTGTTTGCATTGGTGTTTTGCCTGCATGTATGTCTGTGTGAGGGTGTCTGAAATCCTGGAACTAGAGTTACAGACAGGTATGAGCTGCCATGTGGGTGCTGGGCATTGAACTCAGGTCGTCTGGAAGAGCAACCAGTACTCTTAACCACTGAGTCATCTCTCTAGCCCCTGTTTGTTTTTTGACAGGGTCTCACCCAGCCCAAGCTGGCCTTGAACTTCTTAGAGGGTATGATGCAATGTCTCATCGTGGTTTGTATTTAATGTCCCTAATAACTAATGGTATTTGTCTTCTTTTCTTCTTTATTTTTTTTCAGATGTATTTATTTAGTTATTTATTTATTATGTATACAGCATATATGTCTGCATGCCAGAAGAGGGCACCAGATCTCATTACAGATGGTTGTGAGCCACCATGTGATTGCTGGGAATTGAACTCAGGACCTCTGGAAGAGCAGTCAGTGCTCTTAACCACTGAGCCATCTCTCCAGGCCCCAGGCTGTCTTCTTGTTTCTGACTTGTATTCTTCAAACATTCCAGGTATGGTGGCGCATGCCTTTGATCCCAGCACTTGGGAGGCAGAGGCAGGTGGATCTCTGAGTTCAAGGCCAGCCTGGTCTACATAGTGAGACCCTGCCTCAAAAGACAAAACAAAGGGGGCTGGAGAGATGGTTCACAGGTAAAGAGTGCTGGCTGTTCTTCCCGAGGACCCGGGTTCAATTCCCAGCACCCACGTGGTGGCTCACAACCATCTGTAACTCCAGTGCCAGGGGATCTGACACCTTCACAGCAATGCACATAAAATAAATTTACATGAATTACTAAAAAAATAAATTATAAAAAATTTCATTTTAATTTGTATGAGTGCTACTGTGTGTGTGTGTACATGCCATGTGTGTTCTGATGCCAAAGGAGGCCGGAAGAGGGCATCAGATTCCCTGGAGCTGGAGTTACAGACAGCTGTAAGCCACCCGATGTGGGCTCTGGGAAGTGAACAGGGGTCATCTGAAGAAAGAGCAAGTGCTCTTAACCACTGTGCCATCTCTCCAGCCTCCAGTATGTTCTTTTCGATTGTTTTTGACACAAGGTCCCACTGTGTGGCCCTGACTGGCCTGGAACTCACAGAGACCCTCTTGCCTCCGCCTTTCAAGTGTTTCGAAATATATTCTTTTTTTTTTTTTTCTTTTGGTTTTTTCGAGACAGGGTTTCTCTCTATAGTTTTGGCGCCTTTCCTGGATCTCGCTCTGTAGACCAGGCTGGCCTCAAACTCACAGAGATCTGCCTGCCTCTGCCTCCCGAGTGCTGGGATTAAAGGCCTGCACTCAAAATATATTCTTGATAGTGCACTGCAATTAGCTATATATAAATTAGCTACATGCAAATTATATGAACACAAATTAGGTATATGCAAATTACTCATTCTGCTTCGTTCTCCTTCACCCCTTCTTCCCTCTCCCCTTCTTCTTCCTGAAGCTCATGTTGTCCTTCTCATGGCAATCCTCCTGCCTCAGCCTCCCCAGTGCTGGGATTACAGGCATGAGCCACCTCTCTCAGCCCTGAGAGCACCTCTCATACTGAGTCAGACTCACACTTAGCTCACTGTCCACATCCCTTCCTTCCCGAACAGTGTTAGGGAGAGCAGAAGTTTCTGGCAAGTTCCGGGCTCTGCTTCCCAGCCTTGTGGGTTGTGTGATCTTCAGTGATCTTCATGGGCATCTCTGAACCTCAGTCTCTTTCTCTGTGAAATGGGTACTGCAATAATTTTTCTTCCAAAAATTATCAGGAGGATTTAGTGGGACCGTGTTCTTGGACATAACAGCTCAGGACATGATTTACGACAATCTTACATGCCTGGATTTGAGTGTCTCCTTGCCAACAGATTTGTCTGCTGTGACCCCTGTAAAGTATAGGTGTATCCTTTGGGCTCTGTCTACGCGTTGTTCTACACTGAAGTATTCTGTCAGAGAGACCTGGGTTTCTTCGTTTTTGCTTTTTAAAATCTGAATCTTTATTTTTTTGTAATTTACTTTCTTATTTGATTCCATCTGTATGAGTGCTTTGTCTGGATATATGACTGCGCACCATGTGCATGCCTGGTGTCTTTGGAGGCCAGAAGAAGGCATCAGATCTCCTGCGACTGGAGTTACAGGCAGCTGTGAGCCACCATATGGGTGCTGGGATTTGAACCAGGTTCCTCTGGGAGAGCTGCCAGTTCTCTTAAATGCTGAGCCGCTAAACCATCTCTCCAGCCCCAAGACCTGGGTTTAAATGTGAAAACCATCACTCCTTTGGTACCTGGCTGTGCGATTTCAGGCAGAAGACTTAACCTCTCTGTTAAGGACTGCAGTGAAGGATGGGTAGAGAACCTGGAAAGCACAGGCTATGCCCAAAACAGAAATCCAAAAGATGTCCTGCAGTTCACGAATGTGCCACTAGAGGGCCCTCTGGTGAAAATTCTTTCTATCTCTCCTACCCAAAGTTGATGGAACCCTGACCCCCAACCCAACCGGGACAAAGGCACCGGCCTTGAATTCTGTTCTGTTTGCGGGATAATATAACCAATGATCCTCTTCTGATTTGGTGAGAGAAAGGTCTTACAAGTACGTTTTCCTTTTAACAGCACCAGAGGAAATGGTTCTCACCACGGCCACAGAGAACCACCACTGGCTTATTCAGGGTGGCGATCTGCCTCAGGATATGGTAATGTTTGACGCTAGAACTTCACAAGACTCCTTTAACTATGTTTCCAAGGATTGTGTTTGTTTCATTTCTTTTTTCAGATGCTGGGAATTGAACCCAGAACCTAGAACAAGCACTTCACCACTAAGCCATACATCTCCAGTATCTTTACTTTTATTTATTTACATTTTTTTCTTGTTTGTTTTTCGGGACGGGGTTTCTCTGTGCAGCCCTGGCTGTCCTGGAGCTCGCTCTGTAAACCAGGCTGGCCTCGAACTCACAGAGATTCACCTGCTTTTGCCTGCTGAGTGCTGGGATTAAAGGCGGAGACCACACACTCAACTTCATTTTTAGTTTTGAGGTTGCATCATCATAAGCAGTCCAGGAGGACCTTGAATACACTACATATGTAGGTCAGGTGGGACTCTATCCCAATCCTCCTGCCTCAACATCCTGAGTGGCTGAGATGACAGATACTGAGCCACAGAACCAATGGCGTACTTCAGCGTTCCCCCTCTCCACTACTGCTAACACCATTGTCCACCAGGTGGCGCTAGGGGCAAATTTATGATCATCTTCCTGCCTCCCCAGGTTTAGGTACACTCCGAGGGCCCGAGCCTCTTTGAATGTAGTTTGGAATGACAACGTCCAAAACAGTTGGATATAGCAACAGAGTGGGCTGTCAGGAGTCGGATGAGATTACAAGAGGAATGTGGCTGTGTCACCCATTTTCTGGCCGCTGTTGTGAGAGGTTACTGGGGAGAGTCACGGGGAGGGAGGGAACATGTCTCCAGCACTCAGCCAGTAAGACCCGAGAAGGACTTCCTTCTGCAGGGGAGTGTTTGGAATTGGAGGTCCACACTGGGGTGCCTGCAGCCCCAGATGCCCCCTGGCGAGAGCCACAAATACCTACTTACCCTAATGAACCTGGAGACGAAGCTGGGCATGGAATCCCATACCTGTCATGCTCAGGGCAAAATCACATGATTTTTGAGACCAACCTGGGCTACGTAGTGAGCTCTCTCAAAGCCTGAGCTACAGAGTGAGACTGTGAAAAAGCCAAAACCAAATTAAACAAATGAAGGAAATAAAGAAAAGAAAAAATAAATTGGTAATTGTTACTTGTTGGTTTTTTTTTGCGGGGGGGGGATTCAGGATGAAATCCAAGATCTAATGGATTCTAGGCAGGGGTTCTACCACTGACCACACCCCAGCCCCTCACTGGGGGATTCAAGGCAGGGGCTCTACCACTGACCACACCCCAGCCCCTCACTGGGGGATCCTAGGCAGGGGCTCTACCACTGACCACACCCCAGCCCCTCACTGGGGGATTCAAGGCAGGGGCTCTACCACTGAGCCACACCCCAGCCCCTCACTGGGGGATTCTAGGCAGGGGCTCTACCACTGACCACACCCCAGCCCCTCACTAGGGGATTCTAGGCAGGGGCTCTACCACTGAGCCACACTCCAGCCCCTCACTGTGGGATTCTAGGCAGGGGCTCTACCACTGACCACACCCCAGCCCCTCACTGGGGGATTCAAGGCAGGGGCTCTACCACTGAGCCACACCCCAGCCCCTCACTGGGGGATTCTAGGCAGGGGCTCTACCACTGACCACACCCCAGCCCCTCACTAGGGGATTCTAGGCAGGGGCTCTACCACTGAGCCACACTCCAGCCCCTCACTGTGGGATTCTAGGCAGGGGCTCTACCACTGAGCCACACCCCAGCCCCTCACTGGGGGATTCTAGGCAGGGGCTCTACCACTGAGCCACACTCCAGCCCCTCACTGGGGGATTCTAGGCAGGGACTCTACCACTGAGCCACACCCCTAGCTCCTCATGGGGGATTCTAGGCAGGGGCTCTACCACTGAGACACACCCCAGCCCCTCACTGGGGGATTCTAGGCAGGGGCTCTACTGCTGTATTTCTTTATGTAAATATGAGGGTAAAAAGGTGTCAGGAAGTTGGCTAATTTGTTACTCACTTGCAGCCAAGCCTAAATACCCGAGTTTGAGCTCTAGAATGCATGATGGAAGGAGAGCACCAACTTCTGAAAAAAATTGTCCTCTGTCCTGCACACAGACAGACAGACAGACAGACACACACACACACACACACACACACACACACAGACACACACACCCCTTTAGAGGTGAGTTGCCTTTGCAGCGCATACACTCATGGTATTCTACTGTGGACTACCAGATGGCGCTCTGCTCCGCATTTGGGAGCCATCACCAGGATTTAAATCTGCGTCACGTTGAGTTCGTGCTTTTGTTAATTTATGTAAGACAAGAACCTTTATTTTCTTGTTAAGATCTAAATCTCAAAGAGCATTGTTCTCTCATTTCCTCATTTTCATGGAAGAAGAAAATTTCATAGAGAAACCCTCATGTATTTATTCTCTGCTAAACAGAGGTGAGGGTTAACCACCGTGTCACCATAGCAACAGATAAGAAGGGAGGCGACCAATCAGCAATCGGGCTTCTTTGGGGGGGTTCTTTTTGTTCAGAGCTAGGAACTGTTTCTAAGAGAATCTCAGATTCTCTTGTTCAAATTATCCTGTCAAGGACAGACTTACATAAACAGTCTTCATGCAAAATGGTACTCTTCCCCAAACATCCACAGGGGACAAGCACACCTCCCTCACCTCACTTTCACATTGTATTTTATTTCTTTGCTTGTTTGTTATCTTCTCAAGACAGGGTCTCGGGTAGCCCTGGCTGGCCTCGAACTCACCATCCTCCTGCCTCCAAACTCCTGATCCTCCTACTTCCACTCTGGGACGGCTGAAATGACAGGTATGAACCAGTACACCTGACTTCATGTGTTGGTGGGGATCCAGCCCAGGGTTTCATCGTGCTAGGCAGGGCTCCTACCAGCAAAGCTTGATGTTGTTTGACCTGCTAATGGTGTTAGTCTAAAGGTTTGCCTCGTCTCCCGGATTCCAGAAAGTTTTTCATTTTGTTTTGTTTTGTTTTGTTCTTCTAGGACAGGGCTTTTCTGTGTAGCTTTGGTTGTCCTGGATCTCGCTCTGTAGACCAGGCTGGCCTTGAACTCACAGAGATCTGCCTGCCTCGGCCTCCAGAGTGCTGGTTAAAGGCCGGTGCCACCACTGCCTGGATCAGAAAGTTGTTTATTGGTGTGTTAATAGTGGCCCCTCCAGCACCTGAAGTCTGACCCCCATAGTCACAGTGACTCCTCTAGAGATGTCCTAGGCACTGTACTTTTTTTTCTCTGCAGGTGGAATCTGGGACTACTAAATCTCAGATAAGCCAGTCAAACCCTCCCTGAGTTTGAGCAAAATATTACATATGATCTGTCCACTCCTCTTCCATGATATTTCTTGAGCCTTGGGTGTAGGGTTTGTGTTGTAGATGTACCAATGGAGACTGAACACCCGTGGTCATCTGTTCTTTGCGTTATAACAGTCGTGGGTTTCTGTAATGGTGTCTGTGATGCCAGGCTGGAGCTTTGAGATTGTGTATATGACAATACACAGTCCCTTCTGCCGATGACAGGAAATCTTCACCCATGAAATCTCAACAACATGCTGCCTAAACAATACCTGAATGCCAGCACCACTTGACGTGGAGGAAAGCTTCATGGGACTCCCATGCCCGGAAGAAGAACTACAGACAATTAATAACTGTTGAGGGAGGGAGGGAGGGGATTAGTCCTCCCCAGGGATGAACCCCTAATTGATTATCCAATACCAGTGGTCAGTCCTAAAAAGCACAGACATGTGAGCACTAAAAACTGCATTAGTAGTAAGCAAAATCAGAGCCAAAGCCAGTGACATCGTTCCTCGAAGTCCATCCTGGGGCTGAGCCCTTTGTCCTTGCAGGCAGGAGTCTGTCCTACAAGGCCTGTGATTAGAACATGCCTGCAGGATGATCTTGCTCTGGGGGCAGTGTGACCATGTTCCCTATTGACAAGAGACCTACGGGTCCAACAGTTACGAAGCCTTGAGATCTATGGTAAATGATGGGCCAAGAATGTCAGAACATCCTTTTCCTGTCCCTCCGGGAGCCCCAGCCCTGTCCTCCGACACTTATTTCTCTTGGGAGCATGGACAATGCTTTGGGTTATGGATTACGCAACCCCCCTGTGTTTTTTCAAGGTTCGTTTTTGCCTCTGATGTTTTAAAATCATGTTCTATTTACTTATTGTGTATGTGAGAGGTCAAGAGCCTCAGGGCACATGTGGAGGTCAGAGGACAGCTTGAAAGAGTCACTTCTCTCGTTCCATTTTGTGAGGCCCGAGAATCGAACCCAGGCTGTCAGGCTTAGTGGCAAGCACCCCCCACCCCTTACCAGAGCCTTCACTTCCCAACCCCAGCTCCAGTTTTTGAGACAGAGTCTCACTGTGCAGTCCAGGCTGGCCGTGAACTCATGACTGGCTTGCCTCAGCTTCCTGAATGCTGCAATTGTAGGTGTAGCTCATTACATTCACCTATAAACACCCGTTGGGTTTCAAGTAGGGAAACCCAAGTAAAGCCAGGCAGTGACGCACAACTTTAATCCTAGCACTCAGGAAGCAGAGGCAGGAAGATCTCTGTGAGTTCAGGATCAGCCTGGTCTACAGAGTGAGTTCCAGAACAGCCAGAACTGTTTCACAGAGAAACCCTGTCTTCAAAAACAAAACAAAAAAACCCTCAAACAACAATAACAAAAACAAACAAAAACCAAAAAAAAAAAAAACCAAGTAAAATTATTTAAGTAAGATTAGCGAAAAAAGGAGTCATCAGCTTGTGTTCAGTCCAGGACTGAACTTTGGGCAAGGCTGGTTCTAGGTTCCGGAGCAGACTATGGGTAAGGAGGGTCCTGAGCCTGTCCGCCCCTGCATCAGTACCAGTGACTAGAGAGGGAATGAGGAATCTGATTGGTCAGAAGGCTTGGTTGGTAGGGAGGGTGGGGTGACCCCTCAGGAGTCATGTGGCAAGAAAGGTCAGCTGACGACTTGTAGACGTGGATTTTCTCCTTCCAGAAGTTTCTGGGGATTGCTTTAGGTTGTCAGGCTTGGTAGCACGTGGCCTCTTGCTCTTCTGCCCACTGGCTTTTGTGGACTGGGCCAGGTGGTCACACCCTCAGGATGGTAGACTTTGGGCTGTCTACCTAGGAAGCACCAGGTCCACCCAAGGAAAATGCCTAGGCATGGTGTAACCGGCAGGGTGTGCCAGAGAATTCCGTTAAAGACTCAGATTAGTGTGGAGCTGGGGCTAGCCCCGGAGCTGGGGCTAGCCCCGGAGCTGGTCTCTCACTGCCATCTCTCTAGAGTTGGGGTTACAGGTGTGCACCTGCCCAGCACTACTCTATTTAGATGCATCTAAACATTGGGTGTATTACTACCTGCTCTCTGATGATCTTATCACAGGTTTAGGAGCCTTAAAGTTACATTTATTTGCTTATTGTATGTGTGGGGTGAGGGACATGGCTCACATTTGGAGATCAGAAAACAAACTTGTGGAGACAGTTCTCTCTTTCCATCTGTGGCATCCAGGGTTTGAACTCAGGTCATCAGGCTTGGTAACAAGTTTTTTTACCCACTGAGCCATCAACCAGCCCCTGGCGCTCTCCCCTCCCCCCCAGACAGGGTTTCACTGTGTATCCCTGGCTATCCTGGAACTTACTCTGTAGACCAGGATGGCCTTGAACTTTTTGTTTTTTGTTTTTTGTTTTTTTTAGATTTATTTATTATTTTATGTGCATGAGTGTTTTGTCTACACGCATTTTTGTGCACCACATTCATGCCTGGTGTCTGAGGAAGTCAGAAGAGGGTGTGGGACCCCCTGGAACTGGAGTTACAGATGGTAGTGAGACACCGTGGGGGTTGAACCCAGGTTCCCAGCAAAAGCAACAAGTGCCCTTAACTACTGAATCATTTCTCCAGCCTCGTCCCAGCACCTTAGTAAGTACATTTTACAAACGGGGAAACTGAGACTCAGCGAAGCTGGATGGCTTGCACAGCTCTGGGTCACAGAGTTACAATGCTCTGAAATCTGAACCCAGGCGACCTGGCTTCACTCAAATCCAGTTCACTTGACCCATTTGGGACTTGAACGCTTGATGACTCTGCGCCCCCACCACCCACCCCTCCCATCACCCAGGCAGGGGGAAGTGAGAGAACCAGACATCCAAAGGAGTTGGACATCCTAGACATCCCTTCACCAGCTGAACTCAGCCGTGGCTACAAAATCAAGAGGAAGACGCTCTCGTCGGTGTCTAAAGCCCAAATGTTTGTTTGTTCTGTAGCAATAACTTCTACTCCAAGCCTCTCCCTGGCGGTCACTTTGTTACCAGGGCAACCAAAGCGGTTATCACCAGCCCAGCTCACCGTGCCTTCCCAGCATCAGGTATTACACACGGCTCTGGAACTTGGCCATCTGCCCCCGTGTTGCTGTCCCTTGTGAGGTCCTTTTAGGGTCTCTTCCGCATCCTCTTGAGTAGATTTGCCTGGCTGGATATTGAACCCTCGTCTCAGCCTTCCCACACAGGGGTCACAAGCTCAAGTCACCAAATCAGGCTTTCTATTTTATTTTTTATTTTTATTTTTTGTTTTTTGGTTTTTCGAGACAGGGTTTCTCTGTGTAGCTTTGCGCCTTTTTCCTGGAACTGTTTCTCTGGCCTCACAGAGATCCGCCTGCCTCTGCCTCCCGAGTGCTGGGATTAAAGGCGTGCGCCACCACAGCCCGGCTTTCTAAAGTTTTATTTATTATGTATACAGTGTTCTGCCTGCACACCAGAAGAGGGCACCAGATCTCATTACAGATGGTTGTGAGCCACCATGTGGTTGCTGGAAATTGAACTCAGGTCCTAAGCAAGAACAGTCAGTGCTCTTAACCACTGAGCCATCTCTCCAGCCCTCTATTTTATTTTTTTAAGCTAAAAATGTCCTTAAAACATTATTTATTCATTTATCTATCTATCTATCTATCTATCTATCTATCTATTTATTTATTTTTGAGGCAGGGTTTCTCAGTGTAGCCCTGGCTGTCCTGAAACTTGCTCTTGTAGATCAAGCTGGCCTTGAACTGTCAGAGAATGGAACCCTGGTCCCCAGGATGAATAGCCAGTGATTTGAACCACAGAACCATTTTTCAAGCCACCCCCCCCCCACCCCTTGTTTTCTTTTGTTAAGAAGAGGCTAAATTATTTCACCACCTTCATTTCATTAATTTTGTTCATTTAGGGGCTGAAGAGATGGTCCAGCAGTTCAGGGCAGGTACTGCTCTTTCGTTGGAGCCGTGTTATTTCCCAGCACCCACACTGGGCATCTCACGGTAATTCAAGCTCCAAAGCTGTTGTTTTTTGTTTTGTTTTGTTTTGTTTTTTCCAGACAGGGTTTTTCTGTGTAGTCTTGGTTGTGCTGAAACTCACAACGTAGACCAGGCTGGCCTTGATCACAGAGATCTGCCTGCCTCTGCCTCCCGAGTGCTGGGATTAAAGGTGTGAGCCCCCACCGCCTGGCAAAAACCCAAATCTTTAAAATGAAGAAAAACTGGGGCCTGGTGAGATGGTTAAGTAGTTCAGAGCACTTGCTGTACTTCCAGAGGACCTGAGTTCGGGTGACCATGTCAGGGGGCCTCACAGGTGCCAGTAACTCCAGCTCCAGGAGAGCCAGCGCCCCCTTCTGTCTTCCATAGGCACTGCACTCACACACCGACACGTCGGACACAAACATAGTTTTTAAATTTATGTAAGTATTTACTTATGGTCTTTTGAGCCAGGGTCTTGATGTATATAGCCTAGGCTAGCCTACTGCCTCAGTTTCCCCACTGCTTACAGCACAAGCGTGCACTGTCAGCTGGCAGCGATGCCCGCTTTCCAAGAACATGTGAAAAAAAAGTGAAGAAGGTTCGCTCAGGGAACGGGAGGAACGGCAGACAGGAACCATTTTGTTTGTTTGTTTTTTTAAAGGAGTATTTTACTGGACTCTGGGGCATGTTCCTTCTCCCAGTACTAAGGCAGTGGAGTCAGAAAGATCAGGGGTTCCAGGCTAGCCTGGGTCACATTAGACCCTGTCTCAAAATTCCAACAAGCAAGCAAGCAAGCAAGCAAACAAACAAACAAACAAAAAAGAGTGTGTGTGCAGTTTTAAATACATGGAGGCAGGCGAGATCAACAGCTCTTTGTTTTACTTAATTTATTTTAATGAATTATTAAATAATTGAAAAAAACTCCACAGCTCTTCGATCCACGCATTCTGGGGGCATTTCCTCCGCCTGATTCAGACGCGAGGTGGTTAAATTGATTTTGCGCTAATCTGGTTGCCAGGGCAACAGTGCCGGTGGGGCTGAAGAAGCAGCAGAAAGTGGAGACAGAGGACCAACCTGTGTGCTCTCAACTCCCACACAGCTCAGTCATAGCCTGCTGCGGAAAACAACCACGCAATCATTTGCTTATCTGGGGGCGCCGGGAACATTGTGATGTATTCTCTAATGCAGTGCTGTCTCTGACTCAGAAAATTCTAGAATTTTCTTTCTTTCTTTTCTTTTCTTTTTTTTTTTGAGCTGAGGATCGAACCCGGGGCCTTGCGCTTGCCAGGCAAGTGCTCTACCACTGAGCTAAGTCCCCAACCCCATTTTCTTTTAGGTGTCTTTTAGAGATGATCTTTTCTCTTTCCTTCCTTCCTTCCTTCCTTCCTCCCTTCCTCCCTTCCCCCCTTCCTCAAAATCCTTTGAGACAGGACTTCTCTGTGTAGCCCTGGCTGTCCCAGAACGTGGCTCTGTAGCCCAGGCTGGGCTCGAACTCAGAGATCTGCCTGCCTCTGCCTCCCAAATGCTGGGATCAAAGGCATCGCCACCTGTTGTCCAAAATCTAATAGGTCTTATAATAAAAACTCCGTAGTGTGATATTGGGCTAAATGCTGGAAGATCAGAGAGACAAAGGAAGAAGCCACTGCCACGTCTCACCTCTAGGACCCCTCATCCTGAAAAGGCTTCAGCTCCTGTCTCCTCACGCCTTATACACCTTTCTCCACCCAGCCATCACTTCCTTCTTAGTGCCGGGATTAAAGGCATGTGACTCCCAAGTACTGGGATTAAAGGTGTGTGCCACCACTGCCTGGCTCTGTTTCTCTCCTAGACTGGATCAATCTCATGTAATCCAGGGTGGCTTTGAACTCACAGAGATCCAGATGGGTCTCTGCCTCCCGAGTGCTAGGATTAAAGGTGTGTGCCACCACTGTCTGGCCTCTATGTCTAATCTAGTGGCTTGTTCTGTTCTCTGAGCTTTAGGCAAATTTTGTTAGTGTACACAATATGTTTATTTCTTTATTTAGTGTTTGTGTGTGTGTGTGTGTGTGTGTGTGTGTGTGAAGACCCTTTCAGGAGGCAGCTCTACCATGTGGATCCCAGGGATAGAACTCAACTGTCAGGCTTAGGGGCAAGAACCTTTTACCCACTAAGCCAAACCCCCCAATCCCTGACTTTATTTTTATTATGACAGGTTCTCATGTAGCCCAGGCTAGCCTCAGACTCCACGAGCAGCTGAGAATGACCACTGGGTGTGCACCACTATACCCTGTTCTTGTGGTGCTGAGGGTGGTCCCCAGGGCCTCAGGCATGCTGGGCAAGCACTGTGCCAACGGAGCTACTTCAACAGTCTTTTCTCAGAGGTCAGAAGACAGCATCAGATTCCCAGAAACTGGAGCTGTGAGACATGGTGCGGGTGCTGGGGACCGAACCTAGGTCCTCTGCAAGAGCAGCAAGTGCTCTTAACCCCTGAGCCGTCTCCCCAGCCCCCTCCCACTCCAGCCATCTCTTTTTGAGACAAGGTCTTGCTATGTGTTCCTGGCTGGCCTAGAACTCACAGAGATCCTCCTGCCTCTGCACTAGCTGGGGTTAAAGGTGAGTCTCACCACACACAGCCCTGCTCAAATCTGTTTTCTTTGTGGATAGATGTTCTGTATAAGGCTAGGTGTTTTTGCTAGTGAGACAAATGCAGTGAGATGGTCCAGCAAGTAAAGGCACTGGCTGCCAAGCCTGACCACCCGAGTTCAGTCCCAGGGACCCGCTTGGTGGAAGAGAAGCGACCCACCCCTTCAAGTTGACCTTTAACCTCCAAACAAGTGTGTACACACACACTCTCTCCTCACACACATGGACACACACAATGAATAAAACATAATAAAAGCAAAACAATCCAAATATGTTTGACCTTTCCCCCCCAAAGCACTTCAATTCTAGTCCTTGGAGGTAGAGGTAGGATCATAAATTCAAGAAAGAAAGAAAGAAAGAGGAAAAGCCAGCCATGCATGCCACCCCAGTTCCTAGGAGGCTTAAGGGATTGAGTTTGAGGCCAGCCTGGGCTATACAGAGAGACGTGTCTCAAATAAATTACATTTACCAGCCGGTGGTGGGACACGCCTGTAATCCCAGCACTCGGGAGGCAGAGGCAGGTGGATCTCTGAGTTCGAGGCCAGCCTGGTCTACAGAGCTAGTCCAGGACAGCCTCCAAAGCTACAGAGAAACCTTGTCTCGGAAAAAAAAAAATTACATTTGTTCTTACATTTTTTTTTAAAGATTATTTATTTATTTATTATGTATACAGCATGTCTGCCTGCAGGCCAGAAGAGGGCGCCAGATCTCATTACAGATGGTTGTGAGCCACCATGTGGGTGCTGGGAATTGAACTCAGGACCTCTGGAAGAGCAGCCAGTGCTCTTAACCTCTGAGCCATCTCTCCAGCCCCCAAAGGGCGTTTTTTTTGTTTTGTTTTTGTTTTTTTTTTTTAGTTTTCCAAGACAGGGTTTCTCTGTGTAGCTTTGCTCCTTCTCTGGAACTCGCTTTGGAGACCAGGCTGGCCTCGAACTCACAGAGATCCACCTGCCTCTGCCTCCCGAGTGCTGGGATTACAGGCGTGCGCCACCACTGCCCGGCTTTTTTTTGTTTTCTTTTTGGTACAGCTCTTGAGCACACAGCCACAGCAGCTGTGGGTCCGTGAGTGCATGGGCTACGTCGTCTCCAAAAGGCATCGTGTTTTCTGGGCACACCTCCCGGTTCTCCAGCTCTCACAACGCTTCCACCCCCTCTCTGTGCGGTTCCCTGGGCCTTTTGCGAATTGCTTTTGCGAATCTCATTCACGTATGTGTCACTCCACGGCCCGCCCACTACTCCTTGTCAGCTGCGATATCAAACGCCACGCAGGCTCTGGAAGTTTCCACTGAACACTGGGGAGGGAACAGCAGTGAAAAGCGCAGCTAACGTTTTGTTTCAGAATTCTCCATTACTTCAGCGTGTACGCTCCCCCCCCAACCCCGCGCGCGTGTGCGTGTGTGTGTGTGTGTGTGTGTGTGCGCGCGCGCGTGTGCGTGTGTGTGTGTGTGTGCGCGCGTGTGCGTGTGTGTGTGCGCGCGCGTGTGTATGTGTGTGTGTGTGTGCGCGCGCGTGTGCGTGTGTGTGTGCGCGCGCGCGTGTGCGTGGTGCGTGTGTAGGCCAAACGCTGGTATCAGGTGTCTTCCTCAAATCATTCTCTACCTCAATTAAAAAAAAATAGCAAAAATCTTGCCAGGCGGTGGTGGCACACGCCTTGAATCCCAGCACTCGGGAGGCAGAGCCAGGCGGATCTCTGGGAGTTTGAGGCCAGCCTGGGCTACAGAGCGAGATCCAGGACAGCCAAAGCTGCTATACAGTGGAACCATGTCTGGAGAAACCAATCAACCAACCAAACAAAGGCAAAACAACAAAAAACAAACAGAAAAACTGTTAAGAAAACCATTGCGTTTCTATCTGTGTGTGTGCCACACAGCCTGCGGGAGTTTGCGCTCTCTTTTTTTGGAGGAGGCTTCAGGTATCGAACATGGGTCCTCAGGCTTGGCAGCAAGTGTCATTACCCAAATCACTGGCCCTCTATCTCACTTTTTGATGCAAGCTCTTTCTTTGAAGCTGGAGTTCACTGATGCAGCTAGATTGGCCGGTCCAGCGAGCTCCAGGGATTCTCCTGTTTCTGCTTCTCCAGCGTGGAGTTTACAGGTGTGCGCATCCTTGCTAGCTTTGATGTAGGTGCGGTGGGACCAAACTCAGTTCATTGTGGTTATGTGGTAAGTACTGTGTTGACTAACTGGTCTCTCCAGCAACCTTCCTCCTTTTTTAGGTTCCAGCCTCAAGTAGCTCAGGCTGGACCTAGTACTGGACATGTAGTCAAAACTGCCCTCAATTCCTGATCATCATTTCTCCATCACTGGAGTCTTGGTTGGGGTGCCTGGGTTCCAGGTGCTAGCATGCCAGGCCAATGACCTCATACTCGGGAGAGAATTTCATAAAAACGTTTTATATGCTCCTTTCTTCCAGCTGTTTCCATGGGAACCTCAGGGACTGCAGCTAGACCAGTCACAGGTCCTTGCTGAATCCAGACAGGCTCATGACTCCAGCAGAAGTGCCCAGGGGAGGTCTGGAAAGGACATTCATGGTGCTCTGGATGTCCCTGACTGGTCCCCACTTAACTTTTTGCTTAGGGGGGTTAGGGGTCAAGTCTATCCTTATACTCTGGAGCTTCTGCTCTTGAAGGAGCCTCTGCTTCCTCAGTACCACGTAACTCTACCTTCTGGGAGTTTCTGAGTACCTGATTCTCCACCCAAACTTACTTAGGAAGGACAAAAACCAAACCAAACCCCAAGGCACGGTGGTACATACCTGTATTCCTAGCACTTAGGAGCCAAGGCAGGAGGATCCTGAGTTCAAGGATAGCCCTGGCTACATAGCAACACTGTGTGTCCAAACAAAACAACTCGAAATTTAAAAGGCTTAAACTGGGTATAGCTGTGCAAACCTCCAATCCCAGCTCTGGGGAAGCAGAGGCAGGAGGATTCCAGGCCAGTCAGGGCTGTGTACTAAGACTTTGTTACCCCTTCCTCTCACAGATTTCAAACCAGTATATAGACAGTTTGACAGATGTGTATCACCATGTGACCAATGACTGGTGCAGTTTATATATATATATATATATATATATTTTTTTTTTTTTTTCCGAGACAGGGTTTCTCTGTAGCTTTGGAGCCTGTCCTGGGCCAGCTCTGTAGACCAGGCTGGCCTCAAACTCACAGAGATCCACCTGCCTCTGCCTCCTGAGTGCTGGGATTACAGGCATGTGCCACTACTACCCGGCTTTTTGTAAAGCTATTACTTTTTTTTGTTTTGTTTTTCGAGACAGGGTTTCCCTATGTAGCTTTGCTCCTTTCCTGGAACTCACTTGGTAGCCCAGGCTGGCCTGGAACTCAGAGATCAGCCTGCCTCTGCCTCCCGAGTGCTGGGATTAAAGGTGTGTGCCACCACTGCCCAGCAATTAAAAAATTTTAATTTTATTTACTGTTATAGTGTGTCCATGAGTGTGCACGAGTGCCTGCCACATGTATGTCAGAGAAAAGCTTGGCAAAAAAAAAAAAAAAAAAAAAGTTCTCCTTTTTCACTGTGGGTCCCAAGAGTTGAACCCGGGTCCTCAGGCTTGTCAGCAGGTTCCTTTACCTGCTGAGCCATCTCCACTGCCCTAAATCATATACAGAAGTGGATGAATTTATTTTGTGATAAGGCATTCATTTTCACATGAGCTTTACCCACAGTTGTCCACGGCAGATATGAAAAAGCACCAACTTTGGATTCTCATCATGTCCTGTGGGTGCAAATCACATGTTCACACACACATCCCTAATGAGGTCCTCAGAACGAATTCCTGGAAGCCATCTGTAGCTTCCAAAGAGACTCATTATGACCAAGAGAAGGTACGATGGCTCTTTCATTGTTTTGTGTAAGGATACATGCACGTGATAACAGTCTACAGCCAGGTGCTGTGGGCCACTTTATATGATCCTGGCAGTGGTTGGCTGAGGCAGGAGGATTGCTGAAAGTTCAAGAACAGCCAGGGATACAGAGTGAAAGCCTGTTTCAAAACACATGAACAAAACTCAAACAAGGGACAGCAAGATGGCTCAGTGGGTCAAGGCACTCGCTACAAGCCTGAAGATCTGAGCTTAGTCCTTGTCCCACAAGGTGGAAGGAGAGAACTGACCAAGCTGTCCTTTCAACTCTACACATGGGCCGAGGTGCGCCCCACCCCACAAACAGAGTGAAATGAATAAAAAAATATTTTTTGGAGCCCAGGCCAATCTAGAGATAACCCTGTGTTCTTCCGGGATAGATAATATTTATTCATAAAATTCGCTTCTGCTTTTTATTAACTCATGATGGCTACTGTAAAATGTCATATCACGCAGGTGTTTTGTGCTTGAGGCTGGCATGGCGTTTCTGTCCCAGGGACATCCATTTTAGGAGTAGGAAGATGAAAGAAAAGCAGAGAAAATAGAGTAGGTGAGCGCTTTGCGCAGCGCCCGGTTGCCATGGGAACCGTGTCATCAACCTTCTTTCTACGGAAAAGGCAAATAACAAAAGCCAGAGGAGGGTGGGAACCTGAGGTGGTTTTGTTCTGTTTGTTTCTTTATTACTTAACAAATGCTTATGTAATGGCAAGCCTCCATAAACAATACACACAGCCATTGTTCAAGGAGCGGCAACCGCAAGCCGCCCCTCCCCCTGTCCTCTGGTGGGTTAGGGTCTCTAGGAGAACCCTTAGAAGGAGGCACAATGGCTGTCTCCATTTCACAGAGGATCAAACAGACCTGGAGAAGTTCTAGAAGATTCTCAGAGTCGCAGCTGGGAAAGCAGTAAGAATGGGTATAAATCCAATAGCTGGTCGACTAGACTCCATAGAGTAGGGGGACAGGCAGCTCAAGAGCTTTTAAAGGACTGGGCTGTGGAGATGGATCAGTGGATCCTCCAGAATCCGATTCCTGGGCCCACAGAGTGAAAGGAGAGAGCTAACCTCCTGAAAGTTGTCCTCTGACCTCCATACATATGCTGTGGCACACACATGCATCATATGCACCTGCATACACACTCACCACAAATGAAACAAAAAAATTTAAAAATAAAAATAAAGAATTTGGAAGATCTGAATACAGTGGCTCACACCTATGATCCCAGCATTTAGGAGACTGAGGCAGGAAGAGTGCCATGAGTTTGGGGCCAGCCTGGGCTACATAGTTTTGGGCTAACCTGGGCTATAAAGTGAGATCCTGTTTCAAAAACAGAATATAGGAGCTCCCTGGGCAAGTCTGGTACCCACTTACTATCATACACCCTAAATGATGGCCCTCAGCTCATGAAGAACAGCTAACTTTAGCATCCTTGCTTGGTATTGAGACTTCTATAGCATGAAAAAAGATAGAGCCTGTGTGAGGTCACACCTCCAAAGAACAATTTGATTTGGCGCTCTATAAAGCAAAGCTGTGGCTGTCCCGCGGGAACGGGGATGTAGTTCGGTTGGTAGAGTGCCTGCAGAGAATGCGTGAAACCCTGGCCTCGACTCCGAGAAACGCATTAAAAAATAACGCAGGCAAGAAACCACATATGCGCATAATTTCAGACCTTGTGGGGAGGATCAGAAGTTCAAGGTCATCTGTGGCTACTTGGTAAGTTCAAGGCTAGCCGGGTCTACAGGAGACCTTGCCTCAAAAAACAAAACCAAAGCAAACACCCCTTGTAGAAACATCTATGCTTTCAAAGGCGGTCTCTGTCCCCTGAAAGTAGACTGGTCCCCTTCAGTGCTCTGTAGGCTCCAGTGACTTTGCCCTGTTCTTCGCTTCAGTGGTCAAGCCCTCCTTCCCACCTGTCCCTTTAAGAGCAGCTGCTGCGATCACAACAGCGCAGACCCCAGCTGCTGCCTGCAGTGTTACTATGGAGACCCGGACTAGCAAAACGGGGCGGGGAAGGGGGACTGGATCTGCGCAGGCGCAGTCTGAGGCTGCCTTACCGCAGCGGCCCCGCTGAGCGTCTAGACCTGGTGCGCTCTTCGCTCTCCGCTTCAGACTCCGCGGGAGCGCAGGCGAGCTGCCGCTCCCACCCCCACGCCCACCAGGTGCATTGATCGTCTCCTTCCTGCACCCTAACAGCGGTGATCAGTCACCTAGGCTGTCAGGGACAAAGGGAAGTGAAGAACAGCCCGGGCCAGCCCGGAGACCGGACACGTAAGCCCCTTGCGGACCCTGAGATTGCCCGGGGGGAAGATCATTGCGTCCCGTTAGCCAGCAGGTTGCTAGAGCCGGGAGCCCCAGATCCCGAGCCTGGACTCTAACCCCTTCGAGTGGTCTTTCCAGAGTAGGATTGACCCAGCCTGTGTTCTGCAGTCCACCCGGCTCCCTCCCGCCCCAAGATTAGCCTCCACTGGGCAGCGTCATGGCCATGAACCTTCTGCAAGATTGGTGCAAGGAGCTGGAAGTGGAGGTCCACAGGGCCCTGCTGATCACGGGCATCCCTGAGCACCTGCAGCAGGCGGACATCGAAGCCACCCTGAGGCCGAACTTGCAACCCCTGGGCAGCTACAGGCTTCGGACTGTGAGATCTGTGACCAAGGAGAAGGCTCAGGCCGCCTTGGTGGAGTTTGGGGCAGACATAGACCACTCTGCCATCCCCATTCACATCCGGGGAGATAATGGAATCTGGAAGATCCTGAGTAAGGACCGCGGGCAAGATGCGCGGGTCCTTAGGCAGATGAGGCGCCTGTTGCTAGATGAAAGGCCCATGGATGACTTCAGAGAAATAGCCATCCCTCTGGTATTGGAGGCCCAGGCCCAGGCCAAGGGGTTGGGGAAGGAGGCCAAGAAGGCTGGCTCCTCCGAAGGGGCACCCAGGCACGGCCGTCGGGGCCGTCGGGGAGGCAAGCGCAGATCTAGAACCCACAGGTTCACGGCTCAGAAGGGCAAGAAGAGGGGCCGGGGAGGGCGCCGCGCCAGGAGTGAGTCGGAAGACTCATCCGATGACAGCCTGGGTATTGTCATAGAGGAGATCTATGCAGAGGACCTGAGCGTAGATGAGGACCAGAGGGCCCTGTATGCCACGCTCCAAGCAGCTGCCAAAGAGCTCACCAAGAAGTGGGCCTTCCGGGGAGACCAAGATGAAGGAGATGGCCCCCGAGAGTTCTTGGCACTTGTCACTGTCACCGACAAAGCTAAGAAGGAAGAGATCGAGAAAGACCTTCCTGGTACAGAGTCCATCTGCTTAAACATCAAAGATGAAAAGAGTGGGGTCCCTGATTTAGTTGCGCTCCTGGCTGTAAGAGATACCCCGGTAGTGGATGTAGATAGCGAGGGGGAAGAGGAAGATGAAGATGCAGAAGAGGAAGAAGAAGATGCAGACGATGATGATGATGATTCCGACGACGACGGCGAGTCTCTGGAAAATGTAGAGCGAGGAAAAGAAGGGGTGGACAACCCGGAGTTTGTGGCGATCGTGGCTTATACCGACCCCGCTGACCTCTCTGCCAGGGAGGAAATGCTCAAAATCGCTTCTGTGATTGAGACCCTAGGCTGGGGCGATAAAAAAGACAAAAAAGATGTCCTTCCTCAAGTCCTGTCTGTCATGAACAAGGACACCTCTGGGCCCAGAGTGAAGGTAGAGGAGGCCGGCCGTCAGGTGGACGCCATGGTCCTGAGGAAGGCGGAGGAAGATGGGAATCTTCTGGAATGTATCTCTACCTTGGCGGAAGCAGAGAACAGCACTAAGGGAAAGAAGTCTGGACTGGGTCTCCTCAGAGGGTGGACCGCTGAGGGCCACCAGGGTGGCCTCCTGGAGCTGGTGGCACTCCTGGCTGCGCAAGATATGGTGGAGTCAGTGAAAGAGGAAGAAGCCAGCAGGTGGGGCGGTGGTGGCAGTGGCGGCAGGAAGTGTGATCATAGCCAAGGCGGCTTATCCGACGTCCTGGCTTTCCTGGCCTCCCAGGAGAACCTAGAATCCAACGAGGACTCGGATGACGATTCAGACACAGCGTCTGAGGAAGATTCAGACGACACCGACAGCGAAGAGTCAGAACCCGGCGACAGCGTGTCCAAGAAGCCCCGCGCCAAGAGAGCGCGCACCGGCTCCAAAGGCCTGGCTCCTGCTGGCGCCACCGCGCTCTCCACCGCATCCAGGGCACGCAAACCCCGCAGGGGTGGCCGCGGTCGTGGCCGGGGCGTCACTCCAGAGAAGAAAGCGGGGAGCGGGGCTGCAACCGAAGACCACGCGGGCAACAACACCAACAAGAAGAAGAAGGGATCTGCGGGCACCGGGGCCCGTGCCAGGGCTGGCGAGGCCAAGGGACAGCCAGTTGCTGTTCCCAAGTCTACCCGCGGGAAGAAAGCACGTCGGGGCCCAAGGCGGGCGCCCAAATGCCGTTAGTGCCACAGACGTCACTAGGAGCCCTGTCTCTTGTGTGTGAACTCCCTCCCCCATTCTCTCGCTCTCTCCCCTGCTTCCCCCTCTCGCTTAACCGCGTGCATTTTGCTTTGTGCTCTGCCTCATCCCTGGCTGGCTATATGACCAGTGCCCAGCCTTCCCTCTTAGTTTCATGAACAGATGAGTGAGCGATCGTGATGGCTGAAGCCTCGATACGACGAAGAAAGAGACAAGACACTCGGATGCAGTGGCCAGTGGGTGCAGAGAAGATGTGGGCTTGGAAGACCCCAGCCTGACTGTGTGTGGGTACCTGGCACTCCTGCCTGCCTATCCTTCCAGGCACCTGCTTCAGGCCAAACAGCTGGTATCGACCGTGGGCCACCTCTGGCGTGTCGGGGCCTAAGGGGAAAATAAGAGAGTGTTGGGCATTACAGGCATTAGCTGAGCTTGGAAGGGCTAAGGGCCTTGTGCGTGCTTGTGTTTGTGTGTGTACTCCCAAAGTAAAAAGTCTGAGGGGGCTGGGAGAAGGAGGGATAGAAATGGGAGGAAGTAGAGGAGGAGAAGGAGGCTGGGGGGGGGGAGAGGGAGGAGGAAGAGGAGGAGATGGGGAGGAGGGAAAGGAAGGTGGTGTTAACCCACCCGTCTGAGGCTCTGCAGGTGGGAAAGATTGGAAGCCAAGCCACCCCACCAGCCTTTGTCCACAGGATGAACTGGGAATGCTCTGCCAATGGGTTCTGATTTGGAAAACTTACAGGAAATCCAGATTTCTGGTTTCTCTGGGCAAGCCCTGCCCCTTCTACCGTGGCGCCTCAGCTCCATCGCACCAGCTGTTTCTGGCCACTGCTCAGCTGTTTGCCCTTGTAACTCTTGACTGACATGACTTACATATGACAGTGGAGTCCCTTGTCCACCCCTCCCCCCACTCACATGCAGCAAACACCCCAGATCCCCTTCAAGGGTCAAGTGTCCCTATTGTATGTAGGAAACAGTTGCTCTACCCCACCCTGGTATTATCCACCCCCCAGTAAGCCTGGCTGACATTGGCCAGGCTCCAGCCCTCTGCTGTCCCCAAGAGCAGCCACTTCGGCTGTGTGTTTTCCTGTAGTGCTACGTGCCGAAGCCCTGGCTGCTCAGTTCTGTGTTTTGCTGTGTAGATAATGCTTTTCCTAGCACAGCACCTTTCATCCTCTTGTTCACGTGTGTGTGCGCGTGTGTGCGTGTGTGCGTGTGTGCGTGTGTGTGTGTGTGTGTGCGCGCGCGCGCGTGTGTGTGTGTGTGCGTGTGTGTGCGTGTGTGTGTGTGTGTGTGTGTGTGTGTGTGTGCGCGCGCGCGCGCACCCATGTCCAAGTTTCTATTCCCAGGAAGTGACCAGTTTGTGGTGCCTGGACCCTCTAGGATGTAACAGAAGTTCTGGCCTGTCCTCACAGCCCTGACTGGACAGTCTGACACCATGGCAGGGGCATACAGAAGCTGCGAGGACTGTGGGTACCTCCTTGTACTCAGAAGCAGCCCTCTCCTTGCTTCCCAGGACCAGTGATGATAAGATGGATGGAGAAGCAGGCCAGAGTGGTCTGTGGCTGGAGAGGAAGCCTCTCTTCGTGTGGGCTGATGGACTTGGGGTCTGGTGGAATTCCTGAGTAACCTGTGGCTGGGGAGGGCCCCGCCGGTCACTTCTCCCTGCATAGTTATAGGTACCTGTCCATGTGCTGTGTGACCCGGGATCCTTCAGTGAAACATAATGAGGCATCTTTTGGCTGTTGTTTCCTCTGTGGTCTGAACAATGATGTGCGTGTATACCAGGTTGAATGGCATGCCTTGCCATCATGGCTGACACCTCCCTGGCTCCTGCTCCCCCCCCCATCCCATAGCCCTATGTGGAATCCCATGCCCCTCCACACTCCAATTCACCCCTGGACCTTGCCAGTTTAATTGAGCCTTTCAGCCCCCGAGACCCCGATATAGTTCACGTTTGTCCTCACAATCTCCCCTTCTTCAAGCCTTACCCCAGTCTCTACCTGGGACCTCAGAGCAAAATCCTGCAGTACAGGTTGGGGCTTTAGCCTGGTCTGCATTTCACTGTCAGGATTGGGGGTGGTGGCCCAGGGGGACTGTCTTGGCGGCCACATCTGACACTTGGCAGCTCCTCTCTCCACACCCTGGAAGATCTTGCTATGTCACCACAGCTCCAAGCCAAATATCTGGAGGCTCTCTGTCCAATAGTGTCACCACTGGCCATGTAGGAGCAATTCAATTTACCTAAAATCTAAATGGAACAAAGCTAAACGTTTGTACTGTTTTCACAGTCCCATTGGAATGGGCTCAAGGGCTTCACATGGCCACTGGTAACCACATTGCTCATTGTTGGTACAGGGCATCTCTATGGTCACTGAAAGTTTCTGTCACTTGTGGTCCACACATGATATCCCCTCTGATCTCATTTCCCACAACCCCTTCTGGGTCTTTAAGTGGCTTTAATCCTCCAGGTTCTAAGAAATACCACTTGCTCCTACCTCGGGGCATTTGCATAGGCTGTTCCTGCTGCCTGGAATGCCCTTTCCCAGGACACTTCACTTCTAAGGTCACATTCCCAAGGAGGGCTTCCTCGAGACCCTATTTAAAAAGTGACGCTCCATAGTCAGAGCTCTGACTGCACCTTGGCATGCCTACTTGTCTATCAACTACAATGGGCGCTTTTAGGGATGCAACAAGAGGATGGTACATTGCTCAGAGGTGAAAACACAGCTCTCTTCCTGGGTGGGAGGTACCTCCTCTGTAAAGCCGGTAGCCTGGAATCCAGGTCACTGGAGTCTGGAGACCCCAAACACCGAGGCAATTTTGCTGAAGATGGTCCAGGTCCAGAGGTTTTGGTTCGTCCATGTTGGTGCTTTCTGCTGCTGCCTTCAGGACCGAGCAGCCTTCCTCCGCAACTTTTCCAACCCTAGTGTACCATGCAAGCTCAACAGCCCCTGGCAAAGAACTCTGGGGGCTAGGGCTTTGGGGTTCTGCCTGGCCCGGGAAAAGTGAGTGAGCCGGTGGAGGGAAAGCAGAGCCCCTTAGAGTCAGCTCCCAGCAGTGGGAGTGGGGTGTCTCCCACAGTGTTCCCAGTGCCTATCACGGTGTAAGACAAGCAGTGTAGTACCGGTTGGCTGACATTTGTTGAATGTTGTTAGGGATAACTCTTTTGGGTTGGGTAAACCAGACCCCAGATGTGCTTGGTGAGGAACATTCCAGAACCATATGGTCTCTGGAGGGAGCCGAGGGTCGAGTAAAGAAGAGCAGAGGAACTGTGGAGTGGAGGTCCTGAGGTCCCTAGCGGGTGTCAGACCCACGTCCATGCGTGCGCGGGAGGAGCAGGTGCAACCTGCAGGGAGCTCCAAGCGGCGTAGGTGGGTGGGACACGGCTGCCCCCTGGCGGCGGAAAAGGCAACCACTGCGCATGTTGCGCAATGCGGATTTCTGCAGGCTTCCTTCCTGGAGACAGGTGCTTTCCTGGGTGGGGCGACAGGTGACATTCTCCCTGGATAAGGACAAGAGCTATGTGTTAGATATCCAGGACTGCTGGCTAGAAAAGGCCGCTAAGGCAGAAGCCTGAGGACGCCAGAGGCAGGCACATGACTGAGGGGTGCACCATTGGACAGGCCCCAGCCAGTGCAAAGCTGAAGCTACAAGGCAAGCATACGACCATCAGCGTGTAATTACCGGCCCCTCCCGTGCAATGATCAGAGCTGGGCATTGGGAAAGCAGTGTCACCACGAGTCCATTTAGCCTCATGTAGGGGCGCACATTTGTAATCCTCATACTCAGGAAGTGAAGGCAGGGAGGATAGGTAAACCTGGGCTACCCTGTATCAAAAAAACCAAGCAAGACCCAGTTCTTGATGGGCCTAAGGCATGGAGGAGCTTGCGGGCAAGGACAGAACGTGAGCTCTATTCCAGCACACGTGGTTGAAGGAGGGGACTGACTCCCACAGCTGAACTCTGACCTACACATGTGAGCCATGGCAGGGGCACGTACACACACACACACACACACACACACACACACACACACACACACACACACGCCACACCAGTGAAGGAATAAGCAAGCAAACAAGCAAATGAGATATTAGAAACAAAAGGGCTGCTGGCTAATAGAATTCTAGAGGCTGGAATTTAGGAAGAGGAAGCTGGGGATGGGGTGGTCCTTGAAGATTTCCTGGATGTGCGTCCTGGCCTGGGACCTCATCTATCCTGTCTCTCGGCTGCCTCAGACAAAGACAGCGGCGCTGTAGATTCCTAGGGTCATGAGTAGCTGCAATAAAGAAAAGTGAAGGGTCTGAAGACCTATGACGTCACCACTTCCGGTATCCAAAGTCTGGTGCCCACAGAGAACCCAGATCCTTAATGCAGAGTCCTCCCACTTCCCCCAGGATGCTCCTCCTTCCCTTCAGGAGCAGAGGCGTCAACTCACAAGAGCTGCAGAGTCCCCATTGTACCACGAGGAGGCGCGCGGGGATCGCGGGTTCAAACCACACGCTCACCACCGTCCGTCCCCGTCCCCGTTCCCCCCCCCCCCCCCCCCCCCCGTGCAGTTAGCGTGGAAGCGCAGAATCAGGGCTTGTGCCTGACTGCTTCAGCAGCTCCTGGGAATTTGCGAGAAATGCATATTCCTGGGCCCACCGTGGATCTACGGAGCCATTTCGGGAATGGGCTTCCTAAATCTGCAGGTGACAGCGAGGCCAGTCTGAGAACAGCTACTCTGTTACTTTGAGCTGTGATGCTTAGCTCCGGGCTACCCAGTAGAACTACCCATGCAGCCTTCTCGTTTTAAGACTGGCTGTCTATACGTAACCCGGGCTGTGCAGACCAGTCTGGCCCGCAGCTCACAGAGATCACCTGCTTCTAGCTCGAAGTGCTGGGATTAAAGGCATGCACCACCATGCTCGGCCACCCTTCTTGCCTCTAGGAGCTATATAAATATCGGGCTGTATTGGGCCCTAATGGAGCTTCCTGTGAGCAGGTGGCTCAGCTCTGCCGGGGTCCTTGTTAAGGAGGAGAGCATGTGCTTTGATGAGGAAGCCCCTCCAATACATAGAAGCAAGAAGAGGGAGCTGGAGAAAGCAGGAAGTCTCTGCTGTTTTAGGGTGACAGCTCTCTCCTCTTTGTGGGTTCTGTGCCATTTTTCTCTTTGTTGACAGTGAGAGGCAATGGGTTGGTCTAGATAGAGGGTGAATTGGAGTCTGGCTTCTGGGGCTTCCTCCTTGGACACCCCTTTCCTTCAGAACTAGAAGTCCAGAGGTATCAATCAGCCACATTTGGGACTGGTCTGCAGACACCACCTACAACTATTTAGATGACCAAAATGCTGAAAACCAAAATGCAGCCCCTCATGGGGGATTGTAGACAAGTTCTCTACCACTGAACCATACCCTAGCCCCTCATGGGGGATTGTAGACAAGTTCTCTACCACTGAGCCACACCCCAGCCCCTCACTGGAGGATTCTAGGCAGGGGCTCTACCACTGAGCCACACCCCAGCCCCTCACTGGGGGATTCTAGGCAGGGGCTCTACCACTGAGCCACACCCCCAGCCCCTCACAAATGAGAGAAGCCTACCTGACTGTGTTTTGTGCACTTGGTTCATGAGTCTCTTAAGAATGTGTTTTTACACTATTGGGGCTCAGGTTTTTATCTGTGGAACATTCTAGGACGTGGTATTAGTTTATTCCATGTTGCTGTCATGAAGTACCTGCCGGAAACAGTTAATGGGAGAAATGCTTTATATTGGCTTTTAGCTCCAGAGAGATCTTGGTCCATCGTGGCGGGGAGCAGCATGGAGTAGTAACAGAGCCTGTTGCCACGGTGACAAACCAAGACGCAGAGATACTGCAGCTAGAACATAGTGGGATAGGACCTTCAAAAGCTCCAGAGATGTACTGCTGCCAGCCAGCACTTGCCTCCTAATGGCTGTGCAGCCTTTAAAATAAAGCCTTAATCCCACTGTGGCAGCACACTCTAGCAGGCCGCAGGGGACCCATGAGTTCAAGGGCAGCCTCATCTACATCTACAGGGTGAGGGAGATGGCTCAGTTGATGGAGCACTGGCCATACAAACATGAGAACCCAAGTTTGGATTCCCAGTATCCAGACAAAAAAACTGGGTGTGGCCAGCATGTGCTTGTAGTCTTAGCACTGGGGACACACAGACAGGAGTGTTCCTGGTCCTGGCCAGCCAGTCTGGCCCAACTGTCTGGTTAGTGGGAGGCCCTGCGGTACAAAGTAAGGTACAGACCGGGAGGTGGTGGTGGTGCACACCTTTAACCCCAGCACTCAGGAGGCAGAGGCAGGTGGATCTCTGTGAGTTCGAGGCCAGTCTGGTCTACAGAGCTAGTTCCAAGACAGTCAGGGCTACTCAGAGAAACCCCGTCTTAAACAAACAAACAAATAAACAAACAAAATGTAAGGCACAGGGCTGGCGAGCTATGTGGTAGATGCCTGTCTGTGCGCGTGTGTGCTCCCGTGGAGGCCAGACCTGCATCATTTGTCTTCTTTTTGGTGCTCTCCACTTGGATGTTTGAAATCACGCCACTCACTGAACGTGCATCATCTGTTCCAGCTGGAATGGCTCTTCAGTGAGTCCCCAGGGTCCACTTATCTCTCTACCCACTATCCCTGGGATGGACTCACAGATCTGTTCCACTATACATGGTTTTACATGGGTGCTGGAGATTTGAACTCAGGTCTGAATGCTTGTGAAACAAAGGTATTACCTAATGCGTCATCTCCCTAATCCTGGCTCACATTTCAAAATTATTATTATTTTTGTGGTGCAGTGAATAGAATGCAGGGCTTTATATCTGCTAAGCAAGCTACCACTGAGCCACACCCCAGCCCCTCACTGGGGGACTCTAGGCAAGGGCTCTACCACTGAGCCACACCCCAGCCCCTCACTGGGGGATTCTAGGCAGGGGCTCTACCACTGAGCCACACCCCAGCCCCTCACTGGGGGATTCTAGGCAGGGGCTCTACCACTGAGCCACATTCCAGCGCCTCACTGAGGAATTCCAGGCAGGTGCTTTACCACTGGGCCACACCCCAGCCCCTCACTGGGGGATTCTAGACAGGGACTCTACCACTGAGCCACACCCCAGCCCCTCACTGGAGGATTCTAGGCAGGGCCTCTACCACTGAGCCACACCCCCAGCCCCTCACTGGAGGATTCTAGGCAGGGGCTCTACCACTGAGCCACACCCCAGCCCCTCACAAATGAGAGAAGCCTACCTGACTGTGTTTTGTGCACTTGGTTCGTGAGTCTGTTAAGAATGTGTTTTTACACTATTGGGGCTCAGGTTTTTATCTGTGGAACATTCTAGGAAATGGTTTTAGCATTTGTTTGGTTGCTGTAACCATGAAGAAAAAACCCTCAAACTTGTGGTTACTTGAAGACAGTTTTAAGAATCGGGGAAGTGGTAAATGCTGAAGTGCCTGCCATGTAAGTATGAGGATCTGCGTTGAGTGTCCAGAACCATGTGAAAGCCCAGCAGGGTAACCCCAGTGCTAGGGAAGAGGATCCTGGATCTTAGGACTTGCTGGACAGCCAGCCTCTGTGAATCAGTGAGCTCCAGCTTCAGTGAAAGACTTTGTCTCAAAAAATAAGCTAGAGAGGATCTGGAGAGATGGCTCAGAGGTTCAGAACACTGTCTGCTCTTCCAGAGGACCCAGGTTTGATTCCCAGCACCTATGCTAGGTGGCTCTCAACTGCCTGTAACTCCCTTTCCATGGTGCTCAGACACCATCTTCTGGCCGCAAGGAAGACATGCTCATGTCAACTCCTGGCTTCCGCATGCACACAAATGTGCAAACACTTGCACATACACACACATATGAAACACACACACAATAATGTTGTACTGGCTGGTTTTGTGTGTCAACTTGACACAAGCTAGAGTCACCAGAGGGAGGAGCCTGAGTTGAGGAAATGCCTCCATGAGATCCGTGGTAAGGCATTTTCTCACTTAGTGATCAGTGGGGGAAGGCCCAGCCCATGGTGGGTGGTGCCATCCCTGGCCTGCTGGTCCTGAGTTCTGTAAAGAGCCTGAGCAAGCCCGGGGAAGCAAGCCAGTGAGCAGCTCCCCATCCATGGCCTCTGTGTCCTCTCCTGCTGCCAGGATCCTGCCTTGTTTTGAGTTCCCGTCCTGACTCCTTCAGTGATGAACAGCAATGCTGAAGTATAAGCCAAATAAACCCTTTCCTTGCCAGCTTGCTCTTTGGTCCTGGGATTTCATCACAGCTAAGGCAAACTTGAACAAACTAAGACAAACTTGAAAAGTCATGGATTAGGTGCCTGGCCATGGTGATGCACACCTTTAATCCCAGCACTCCAGAGGCAGAGGCAAGAGGATCTCCTAGTTTGAGGCCAGCCTGCCTGGTCTACAAAGATAGTTCCAGGACACCCAGGTCTGTTACACAGTGAAAACCTGTCTCAAAACCACCAACCCCACCCCAAAAAGTCATGGACTAGATAATGTACATGCAATTTCTGGGAACTTGCTATGTAGATCAGGTTTAGAAATCAGTAATGCTTCACAATGGAGGGAGAGTGAATGGACATTGGGCCATCATCTCAATATTCATTATTTTTTTTTTCCAGAGCCGAGGACTGAACCCAGGGCCTTGCGCTTGCTAGGCAAGTGCTCTACCACTGAGCTAAATCCCCAACCCTGCAATATTCATTATTATATCTTTTTAAAGATGAATTCTAGGGCCGGTGTGATGGCTCATTGGGCAGAGACACTGGCCACCAACACAGATGACATGAGTGCCATCCCCAAGACCCATAAGGTGGGAGGAAGATGTCGAGTCCCCAAAGTTGTCCTCTGACCTCCACACATGTGGCCACATGCCTGTGGATACACACAAAAGAAATAAATAATAAAAATGTAGGGAGAGTGGCTCCTGGCAGTGGTGGCTGTGGATTGGGAGAGAGTCCTTCTCCCTTGGGGGTGTAATCAGTGCTAGGTTGCCCAGTGGATGTCTCACACTCGTGAGCATATGGGCAACACTAATTGGACCCAGAGGGTTCTTAATAATAACAATAAGTTAAAAGATGGATGTGAAGTTGGGAGAGAAATGAGTTGAGGGGAGCCAGAGAGAGTTGGAGGAGGTAGTGGGGGAGCATAACATCAAAGTATATTGTATACATGTATGAAAATCTCAAATAACAGATAAATCATTATTGTTGTTATTGTTTTGAGACAGGGTCTCTCTGTGTAGCCCTGGTTGTCCAGGAACTTGCTATATAGACCAGGCTGACCTCAAACTCACAGAGATCTGCCTGTCTCTGCCTCCTGGGTGCCAGGATGAAAGGTGTGGGGCACTGTGCCCAGCCATTAAGTTTATACATTTGTTGCATCCCTGTGTGTGTGTGTGTGTGTGTGTGTGTGTGTATAAATGTGTATGCATGTCTCGGTGCACGTGTAGCGACCAGAGGACTATTTTTCATTTCACTTTTGTCTTTGAGACAGGGTTTCTTTGTGTAACAGCCCTGGCTGTCCTGGAACTCACTCTGTAGTCCAGGCTGGCTTCAAACTCAGAGATCTGCCTGCCTCTGCCTCCTGAGATTAAAGCGCTGGGATTAAAGCCGTGCCCCACCACCTCCTGGTTCAGAGGACTGTTTTTGAGAATTCATTTTCTCCTTCCACCATGTGAGTCCTGGGGCTGGAACTTGAATCATAAGGCTTAGTGGCAAGTGCTTTTATCCACTGGGCCCTCTCGTGGGCCCCAGAAGACCCTCACGTGTTTTTCCCATTCCACAGCCCTACTCTCTCAGGCATGTGCCTTTAGGAGAATATTTATGCTTTTGTAGCACAGGCTGTATAGCCTTACTATATAGCCCAGTCTGGCCTTGCACTTGTGGTAATCCTCCTGCCTCAACCTCCTGAATGCTGATATTACAGTAGTGAGTTTATTCTGTGGATTTTCTATAAATGGCTTGTGCTTATTGCCAAACTATGATTCTCTCCGCACAGTGGGTTGGACTATTTTTTGACATATGTATCGAGGCTGCTGGCTGCTGTGCTGGATAATTTTATGTCAGCTTGACATAAGCTGGAGTCATCAGAGGAGGGAGCCTCAGTTAAGAAAATGCCTCCATAAAATAGTGCTGTGGGCAAGCCCGCAGGGACTTTCTTAATTAGTGATTAGTGGAGGAGGGCCCAGGCCGCTGTGGGTTGTGCCATCCCTGGGTGAGTGGTCCCTGGGTTCTATGAGGAAGCCGCGAGGAGCAAGCCAGTAAGCAGCACCCCTTCACGGCCCCTGCACCAGCTCTCGCCTCCGGGCCCCTGCCCTGTAAGAGCTTCTGTCCTGACTTCCTTCGGTGATGAAGCTTGCATTGACCATGGTGCTCCATCACAGCACAGTAACCCTAACTAAGACACTGGCTGGCTTTCCTTTCAGTTTGTCCCCTAAGCAAAAACGGCTCGGGGTCCTAGTTTTGTGGCTTCCTCTCTGGAATGCTGGCTGCTTCCAGAGCAAGCCAGCTGCTGCAGCACTTATTCCCAGGCAAGTCGGGCCAGCAGTTGGGCCTGTAACATGAGCCTCACACCACAGAACACAGCTCTCCTCTCTCCGAGTAATCCTCAGATTTTGTCAGTTATTTACAGAAACTCGGTGAGAAGAAACTCAGAATGGCCCAGGATAAGGTGGCCAAGATGATGCCGCTGAACCACTGGGCTTTTTTCTCTTCTCCCTCCTTCCCTCCCTCCCTCCCTCCCTCCCTCCCTCCCTCCCTCCCTCCCTTCTTTCTTTCCTTCCTTTCTTCCGTTTTTGAGATGAGATTTTTCTGTGTAGCTTTGGAGCCTGTCCTGGAACTCACTCTGTAGACCAGGCTGGCCTCAGACTTGGAGATCTGCCTGTCTTTCTCTCTCCCGAGGGCTGGGATTAAAGGCTTGTGCACCACCACCGCCCAGCCGAGAATGGCTCTTCTTAAATGGTTTCTACTAGCCACCATCTTTTTCCCAAAACATTTTTTTAAATGACCCCTGATATAGAGGTGAATAAAATAGGTATACAAATCCAACATTTACTGAGTCATAAAATATATTTCAAAGTAGTTTTTATATACATCTCATATTTTATTATTGAGTGAAAAACAAAGGTTTATGTGGATGAGATAATTACACTTGCTTAGCTAACATGAATAATTAAATCTCACTTGAATATTTGATCGGCAGGACATAGAATATCTTCAGCAGTTTTCAAAATTGATATTTTGACTTTGTAACTGTTATGCTGAGAAGCCATTTTGCAGAAATATGCAGCACAGCATAGCAGAACCAGGCCAGTGAGATGGCTCAGTAGGTTAAAATGCTTGCTCTGTAGGCCTGATGACCTGAGTTTGACCCCTGGCTCCCATGGTGGCAGGAGAGAACAGGCTTCTTTAAAGGCACCCTCTGACCTCCATATGTGCAACAATGAACCCATGGTTGCCTCCATAGATAGACACAAAATAAACAATAATGATGAACATGAATAATTGTAGTAAAGCCAAAGTTATCCTATGACCTTCACACAGGCATTGTGACATGTGCACACTTGCTTCTCACACACACACACACACACACACACACACACATTACTCTTGTGCACTTGCACACATACACACATACAATAAAGATAAAAATGTAAAAACAGAGTAAGTATTTTAGGGTCATTTTGGAAATTCTGTTCCAATGCCAAGAAAATTCATGTGTTGATCTGATATGAAACTCATGGCAGCAACTCAAATAACAATTTGAAAGATTGGTTCTTTTTATTTTAGTTTTATTTTTTACTTTCGTGCATTTGTGTGTGTCATGGGCACGTGAAAGCAGGTGCCCGTAGAGGTAGAGGGTGTTGAATCTCCTAGAGCTGGACTTATAGGCAGCTGTGAGCTGCTTGAAATGGGTGCTGGGAACTAAACTCAGGTTCTCTGCAGGAGCAGTACATGCTCTTAACTGCTGAGCCATCTCTCTAGCCCCACAAAAGGGCAGTTAAAGACACTTTGTGTTTGGGCATTTTGTCTGCATGTGTATATGCACACCACATGTATGCAGTGCCGTGGGAAGTCAAAAGAGGGCATTGGTCCCCCTAGAACTGGAGTTGCCGATGGTTGTGAGCCACCATGTGGATGCTGGGAATAGGACCCGGGTCCTCTAGAAGAGCAGCCAGTGCTCTTAAGAGCTGAGCCATCTTTCCAGCCCCTGCATTTTTTAAAAATTAAAAATTGTTCTTTATTATTATTGTGTTTGTGAGCTTGGACACCCATGTGCCATGATACTTGTGTGGCCATCCAGGGGACAAACTCTGGTTGCCAGGTGTGCTGGTTAATCTCCATTTTTTTTTTTTTTTTTGAGCTGAGGATCGAACCCAGGACCTTGTGCTTGCTAGGCAAGCGCTCTACCACTGAGCTAAATCCCCAACCCTTTTTTAAGTTTTTCAAGACAGGGTTTCTTTGTGCAGCTTTGTGCCTTTCCTGGATCTCGCTCTGTAGACCAGGATGGACTCAAACTCACAAAGGTCCTCCTGCCTCTGCCTCTCGAGTGCTGGCATTAAAGGCGTGCACCATCACCGACCAGCAATCTCCATTTTTAACTTGACACAATCTAGAGTCACCTAGGAAAAGAGAACCACAGTTGAGGATTTGTCTAGATCAGACTGGCCTGGGGGCGTGCCTAGGGGGGGAGCTTTGTGATGATTGATGTGAGAAGGCCCAGCCCACTGTAGGCGGTGCCATCACGATGGGCCTGGTGTGGAGCATGCCTTTAATCCCAGCCCCAGGCAGGGGCAGGTGGACTTTTGTGAGTTCAAGGCCAGCCTGGTCTACACAGGACTGCATAGTTCCAGAGAGCAAGCGAGAAGGCAGGGCTCTTTCGTGTTCCTCTGGGTTCCTGATAGAGTTTCTCTACTGACTTCTCTCAATGATGAGCTGTGGCCTGGAAGTGTAAGATGAAATAAACCCTTTCCCTCCTGTACTGGCTGTTTTTGTGTGTCAGCTTGACACAAGCTCGAGTCATTGGAGAGGAAGGAGCCTGAGTTGAGGAAATGCCTCCATGAGATCCAGCTGTAAGGCATTTTCTCAATTAGAGATCAATGGGGGAGGGCCCAGCCCATGGTGGGTGATGCCATTGCTGGGCTGGTGGTCCTCCGTTCTGTAAGAAAGCAGGCTGAGCAAGCCAGGGGAGCGGAACCCTCTTGCCTCTAGGTTCCTGTCCTGCTTGAGTTCCTGTCCTGACTTCCTTTGGTGATGAACAGCGATGCTGAAGTGTAAGGCGAATAAACCCTTCCCTCCCCACCTTGCCGTGAGCGTGGGGTTTCATCGCAGCAATAGGAACCCTAAGTAGGACTCTCCCCAAGTTGATCTTGGTCAGAGTGTTTTATCGCAGCTGTGGGAAGATGGTGAGGACACCAGGCTTGGGAGGAATCAAGTTGAATGGGAGAGCGTTCAGTGGGAGAGGAACCCTGACGGAACAGAGGACGGACGAGACAGTGACGACTGACCATCAACATACTGGAAAAAGCGGGTCCAGGAGGAACCCATCCACGGCTGTTTTGGTGAGTATTGTTTATTATGACTATGATTATTATTGGTTGCTGTTGACATGTGGTAGGTTCATCTGAGAAGAGGAAATCTAGACTGAGAAAATAATGCTGTCAGGCTGGCTGTAGGCAAGCCTGGGGGTGGGGGTGGCATTTTCTTGATTGATGGGTGATGTGGGAGGGCTCAGCCCACTGTGGGCGGTGCCACTCCTGGGCTGATGGTTCTGGGTGTATAAGAAAGCGAACTGAGCAAGTCAGTCAGCCGTGTTCCTCCATGGGCTCCCCCTGAGTTCTTGCCTCAGCTTTTCTCAAGGGACTACAACTGTAAGCTGAAATAAACCCTTGGCTCCTCAAGCTGGGTTTTGGTCATGGTGTTTATCACAGCAACAGAAAACAAAGACAACCCCTAAACCTTCTCTGGAGTTGGTAGTTCTAGAAATTTGATGGGTTCTCAACTAAAATACACAGTAGGATAAAAGAGAAACCCAAAGTCTAGCCAGGTACGGTGGCAAATGCCTGCCATCCCAGGACTCAGGACACTGACTCAGGAAGGTCTTGAATTCAAAGCCAGCCTCCACCACCCAGTCAGGGCACGTCTCAAAGCAAAAGAAATGGGGCCGGACATGCTGACTCACATCTGCAATAGCATTGGGGAGTCAGAGTCAGGAGGGTCAGGAGCTCAAGGCCATCCTTGGCTAAATAACAAGTATGAGGCCAGCCTGGGCAACATGACTTCTCGTCTTCAAGCAAAAACCAAAACCAAACAAACACAAAAGAAATCCAAAGGCTAAGGGAGAGGAAGAAGATGGAAAAATAACCTCAAACACAAAGCAGTGATGGATGGAAAGGTTGGAGTTTGTAGAGATGTGTTGCCTTGGAAACCCGCTCTTCAAAATGTTGTCATGGAAACCGCAGGACCTGTGTTGTCATGGAAACCACAGTAAGACTCCTATTAGGGATGCGTTAGAACTATTTTTAAATCCTCTGGCAATCAGGGTGCCTCCTTAATGTGAGATTGGGCAGGCAATTGATTCCGCTAAGCATATATGTGTATATAAACACATATATAAAGTTTCTCTATATATTTATATATTCATCTACATTAACATGATTTAGTTATCTGCTTTTTATCTAGATTCTCACAAAGCCTAGGATGGCCTCAAATTTGAAATGCATGTAAGGATGACCTTGAACTCATTTTTTATTTTGATTTTTTTGGTTTTTTGAGACAGGGTTTCTCTGTGTAGCTTTGGTGCCTGTCCTGGATCTCTCTCTGTAGACCAGGCTGGCCTTGTGTAGACCAGGCTGGCCTCGAGCTCACAGAGATCTGCCTGGCTCTGCCTCTGGAGTGCTGGGATTAAAGGCGTGTGCCACCACTGCCTGGCTGACCTTGAACTCTTAATCCACCCGCAGAGGGATTAGAGGTGTAAACCACCACACTGGCTTTCAATTAATTAATTAATTTTTGAGACAGAGTGGTTATGTAACCCTGATTGGCCTGGTCCTTTATTTGCAGCTCTGACAATCCTTGAACTTTCTGGGGTACTCCTGCTGGGATAACAGGCATGTACTATTGTGCCTGGCTTTATAAATATATTTTAATTTAATTTATTTACATTTACACCCTTACCTTTTTTTCTTTTTATCAAGACAGGGTTTCTCTGTGCAGTCCTGGCTGTCCTAGAACTCACCATGTAGACCAGGCTGACCTCAAACTCAGAGATAGAATTGTTTACCTGCATGCATATATGTGCACCATGTGTGTGCCTGGTAACCAAGGTGACTAGAAGAGGGATTTATAGTCCTTGGAGCTGGACTTACAGATGGTGGTGAATTACTCTGTGAGTGCTGGGAATAGAACATGGGTCCTAGTCAAGAGCGGCCAGTGCTTTTATCCACTGGACTCTGGTCTCAACAGTCTCACTGTCTAGATTGGCTGGCCTGGAACTCACAGAGATCCACCTGCCTCTGCCTTCTGAGTGCTGGGACTAAAGGCATGCACCATCATACCTGGCCATAAAACACTTTTTAAATTTTAATTTTTTTCTCTTAAATACTGTTAAGTATTTTGGATTTCATCATAAGCCTGTGTGTGTGTGTGTGTGTGTGTGTGTACATAATATTGGTTCATTTTTTACCCATTTAAAATACTTTTGTGTCTCATTTTTATTGAATCTTAAGTTATTCATTTTTGTTTTTTAAAGATTTATTTATTTATTATGTATACAACATTCTGCCTCCAAGTATTCTTGCATGCCAGAAGAGGGCACCAGATCTCATTACAGATGGTTGTGAGCCACCATGTGGGTGCTGGGAATTGAACTCAGGACCTCTGGAAGAGCAGCCAGTGCTCTTGACCTCTGAGCCATCTCTCCAGCTCCTTCATTTTCTTAGTTTCACATATCACAACCACATAGAATGACAAATGTGGCACAGATTTTGGGATGGTGAGATGGCTCAGTGGGTAAAAGTGTTCCCTGCACAAGCCTGGGACCTGAGTTCAATCCTCATGGAAGGGGAGAACTGACTCAAGCAAGCTGTCTTCTGACCTCCACACGTGTGCCTTGGCACATGCACTGGCACTTGCACACTCATATACAGACATACACACACACACATACTCACAATTGAAATCAATTTGAAATGCAGAGTTACAGAAATATGACTTTCTCTAAGCCCACATTTTATTGAGACGTTATCATTCAAATGCATCACTTTTGTGTCTGTGTCTTTAGAGGGGGGTTTGCTTGCATGTGTGCGGTTGTGGTGGCCAGAGGTCAATGTCGGTACCTTCCTTGATTGTCCTCCACTTTCTTATTTAGAGACAGGGTTTCACCATGTACCCCTGGTTGTCCTGGAACTTGCTCTGTAGGCCAGGCTGGACTTGAACTCAGAGATCTACCTGGCTTTGTCTCCTGAGTGCTGAGACTAAAGGCATGTATCACCATGGAGTTTTGAGGCAGGGTCTCTCACTGGCCTGGATCGTGCTGTCTGTGTAGACTGGCTGGTCAGGCGGCTCCTATGGTACTACCTATCTCTGTTTCCAGCACTGGGATTATAGGCTTTCGATGTCACTCCTGGCTTCTGGGTGCTGGGGATCTGAACTCAGGTCCTCATGTTTCTACAGCAAGTACTTTACCCACACAGCCATCATCTTAGCCCTTCAGTTTCTTTTTTGGTTATTGTTTTTGTTTTTTGAGACAAGGTTTCTGTGTAGCCTCGGCTGTCCTGGAACTTGCTCTGTAGACCAGGCTGGCCTTGAACTCACAGAGATCTGCCTGGCTCTGCCTCCCAAGTGCTGGGATTAAATGCATGCACCACCACTGCCCAGCCTTCAGTTTCATTTTCGATGACCAAGTCTTTCAATTGTTCTTAGTCTATGGGGTAACTCTCAGTTTCTGGGGTCACAGAAGTTCCTTCTTTGTAGTTACTTGTGATACAGTTGGTGAAATTCAAACCTAACCCTGGTCATGGAAGCTTTCATCTAAGCCAGCTCAACTTTAGTGAACTTCATAAGGTAAATAGCTTTCTTTTTTATTTATTTATTCAACAGTGCTGGGATTCACTCCAGGGATTCAAAAGTGGCCAGCCTGGACTACAGAGTGAGTTCCAGGAAAGGCGCAAAGCTACACAGAGAAACCCTGTCTCGGAAAAAAGAAAAAAAAAAGTGTTCTACTGCTGAGCTATACCTAGAGATTTATTTAGTTATCTTACATGTGTGGGTGTTTTGCCTATATGTATATCAGTGCCCCACATGCGTGCAGTGCCCACAGAGGACAGAAGATGCCGTCAGATTCCCAGAACTGTAATTACAGATGGTGGCGGACTGCCATGTGGCTGGCTGCTGGGAATTAAACCTGGGTTCTCTGCAAGCAAGAGCCACCAGCGCTAACCTCTGAGCTATCTTTCCAGCTCCAATTACTTTGTATTCTAGCAAAAACAAAACAAAACAACAACTCCAAATTAATAGTTTAAAAATTACAAAAGTTGCCAGACATGGTGGCACAAGCCTTTAATACTAGCACCCAGGAAGTAGAGGCAGGTGGATCTCTGTGAGTTCTAGGCTAGATTAGTCTACACAGGAAGTTCCAAGACAGCCAGGGCTGCGCAGTAGAACCCTTGGGTGAGACGTGTGTGTGTGTGTGTGTGTGTGTGTGTGTGTGTGTGTGTAAAATTAAAGAGAAGAAAATAGTCATGGTAGAGACAATAGCCATGGAGGGATATAGGATACAGACTCCCCCTCCCCCCAAATGGATATCTAAACAAGCGCAGTGGTCACATCTTTTGTCCATTTTTCCTATTAAGGCCAACTGCGGAGCCCATAGCAGGCCGCAATGATGCTTAGCAACCAGTGGCCGGTTGCCATGGAGACTGCTGGGGATGCAGATCCGAGGAACTTGTGCAGGAACCAAGTGCGCATGAGCGCTCTTCAACGCCAGCTCCGTGGAGCTCAGGGGATCAAGGCCGTGTGACCGGTACAGACTGGCGCTGGAGCCGAGTATAGGCACAACTTCCTGGCTCTCTGGGGCCGAGGCCTGCACCCAGGAAGCCAACTGCGCTCCAGCCTCCTGTCCTTGGCCTGCCTGAACTGTCAGAAGCGGGGGTGGCCAGAACATCCCTGTGAACCTTCGGAGCTCCAGGCTCCAGGAAGGAGCTAGGGCCGATTGCACCTTATTCAGAACACGTGAGCACCAGGGGCCCAGGCTAGGGAGGAGGATCTTGCGGGGGGGGGGGGGGTAGGGGGGGGGGTTGGGGGGGCGAGGCCTCTTGCAAGGCCAGCTTTGGAGAACACAGGGGAGATCTGTCCATCTTCCAGGGAATCTGACCTCACTGTCTTGTCACCTTGCGGGATTCATATTTGGGGACCACCTCACCTCCATCCCCGCCCTCATAGATTCTTTGTTCCAATCACAGGTAGAGCAGGAAGATGTCGGAGCCCAGGGCCATGAGCCTGCTGGAAGACTGGTGCAAGGGTATGGGACTGGATATCCATAGGTCTCTGTTGGTCACTGGCATCCCTGAGGACTGTGGTCATGCAGAAATCGAGGAGACCTTGAATGGGATCCTCTTGCCACTGGGCACATACCGCGTGCTCAACAAAATTTTTTTGCGGCAAGAGAACGTCAAGGCTGCGCTTGTTGAGGTTAGCGAGGGTGTGAATCTGAGCTCTGTACCCCGCGAGTTCCCGGGGAGGGGCGGTGTCTGGAAAGTGGTCTGTAGAGACCCCACCCAGGACGCTGAGTTTTTAAAAAATCTGAACGAATTCCTGGATGCTGAAGGGCGCACTTGGGAGGATGTGGTGCGCCTCTTGAGGCTTAACCCATCATTCCCGAACCCAAACCAGCCTCCACCGAACTGGGCAGAAGCCGTGGGGCTGCTCCTGGGCGCGGTGGTACAGGTTATCTTCTACAAGGACTCTGAAATCCGCAGTAGGGAGGAGGAAGCTAGGGTTACTGAGGAGGCTGCTGAGGCTGAGTTGATGGCGACTAGGGCTTCAACAGCGAGGAGGAGGGTAAAGAAGGAACCCGGGCTGGGCGTAGAGGTGGGATCGGCTTGCAAGATGGAGGACCATGGTGACCCTCCAAAACCTCTAGTTCGCAGGGCTGGAGGTAAGATTCGCTCCAGGAGAAGGAAGCAGAAAAAAAATCCTAAGCAAGAACCACTATTCTGGAGAAAACCCCAAAGTAACAATTATAACAATAGGGTAGGTGCTGAAGCTGAGGCTGCCCAAAGCTCAGAGGTCCCAGAGTCGGAGAAGAGCAACAAAAAACCCATTGTGAAGCAGGAGGAGACCGTTTGGAAGAAGAAAAGAGTCTGGAAGGATCCCAGTGATCTTCCTCAGAGTACGCTGCCCGCTGCAGAGAGCCCTGCGAATCTGGAGGACTCAGATCAAGATGGTGGTCCCGAGAGCCCTCCAAAGAAGAGAACCGCTACCTGGGCCTCAAACAAGATCCCTGCTCCCATGAGGAAGAAGAAGAAGATGAGCTTGGGCTCTCTCTCTTATGTTCTGGTTGATTCTGAAGCCACCAAGAACAAACAGCTGATTCCCAAGAAAGGGTCTGGTTCTAGAAGGGCCATGTCGGCTCAAAGGGCTCCTGAGGGGCCCCAGCCTGCTGATGCATCGCCTTCAACATCCAGGGCTCGGAAGATGAAGCCAGGAGGCTTCCCTCGGGACTCCAAAGGTGAGTGGATATAGAAATGATTTGGTTTAAAAAGAAAAAAAAAAACCTTCTCGGGAAGAATGTTCATGGTTCCAAGAGAGGAGGCACCAAAAAAAAAAAAAAAAAAAAAAAAAAAAGAAAAGAAATGACTTGGTTAGTTAAAGAAATGACTTGGTTAGTTAAAGAAATGACTTGGTTAGTTAAAGAAATGACTTGGTTAGTTAAAGTGGGGATGCAGTGGGGGAGGGTTGCAGAGGGGCTCACAGGACCCCAGTGCATTGTGGGAAGTGATCGACACCCTCCCAGGTGAGGGTTAGTGAGTGAGAGCCCTTGGTAGGCATCGTTGGGGTCACTGCCAATCCATGACTATCTCGCTCACTTTCCTCCACAGCGATGTGATGGTTTTGGGGGCGGGACATTGTGGCACATACTTGGGATCCCAACACTTGGGAGACTGGTGAGGGCTGAGAGTCTGAGATCAGCCTATGATCAGATTTTGAACATAGATCAAAAACTTATGATTTGGGGATGGGGATTTAGCTCAGTGGTAGAGCGCTTGCCTAGCAAGCTCAAGGCCCTGGATTCAGGAAAAAAAAAAAAATTATGATTTGAGATTCTCTTGTTACGGTGCAGGGCTCTAAGGCTGATGTTTCTAGGGTCCAGCTGGGTGGGGGTGGGGGTGGCAATGGTCGTGGACTCAGGAGGTTCCCAGGCAGTAAATACTTAATTATGCCTGTCCCTGTTTCTCTTCTTGGGACGTTCTGACTTATCCACAGATTCCAGACAGCTATGATTTGGGGAACCGTGTACCGGAAGAGACGGAAGAGCATCGAGGAAGGAGTATCAAGTTGGGAGCAAGCTTTTTCTTTGTGGTTGAACAAAACATGACTTTGGACTACTGGGGGCCTGTTAAATGTGTGGGAGTCTGACCCACACAGGTAGCGGATGTAAGGCCTTAGGAGGTGGGGTTGTTGGGGAGGGCACTCCCTTCGTGTCTTTTCCTCCGCTGGAGCTGCTTCTCTGCCTCTGCTCACCCTCAAAGGCAGGAGAGGCGATAAGTAGCTTCAGAAAATTCTAGAACATTCTTTTCCCATTACCTACGAGGGAGCTCATGGCTATGCGCACCCACATTCAGCCTCTATCCTCCTCTACCTTCTGCTTTTCCTCTGGAGGCCCAGCCCAGCTGCAGAGCTTGAGGTCCAGAAGGGCAGGGTGGACATTTTGTCCCTGGCGCTGTGAGCATCCTGTAAGTCAGGCCTCACTCTTCGAAGCCTGTTTCCTGCACGCTCTTGGTTGTCTCTCCTCCAGCAACCCAAATGGAAGTTGGTTAGGTCCCAAGAATTAGTTCTGGAAAAAACAACAACAAAAAAAAACAAATGTCTGCTTGCCCTTGAGTTCTTCAGATTTCAGTCTTTAATAAAGAAGACTGAGGGCAGGGGAGATGGTTCAGGGGTAAGAAAGCTTGCAGTACAAACACAAGGCCCTGAGTTCTAATCCTTAGGACTCAGGTAAAAAGGCCAGGGATGGCTGCCCTGGCCTGTAGCACCAGCATCAGGTGGGAGAGACAGGTAGATCACAAGGACTTGCTGAAATGGTGAGCTTCCAGGCTAGGGAATCCCCCAGTGAGGGGCTGGGGGTGTGGCTCAGTGGCAGAGCTCCTGCCCAGCATATGCAAGGCCCTGGGTTCCATCTCTAGAGCCAATAAAAACCAAAATGGAATAAAAATGGCACTTTAGTTCTAAAATGGGGTGATGCCCTCTCAGGAAGCCTGTGGGGGAGAGGAGTGGTTGGTAGAGAAAAATCAGTTTTTAGCTCTAATCCTGTGGACCTCTATGAGACCCCTATCTTTGATGCTTAAGTCAGCTGCTCACATTATAGTAAGAAGGGGGAACTCTCTCTCTTTTCAAAAGTGTCTTTAAAATGGGCTGATTTCTGGCCTCTGAATTTAGTGCCGTTAGATCTGACCATGCTGCCATGTCCCGTCCTGTGTCCATGTGAAGGAGAGAGGATGGCATCTCCACCATCTGTGGTTTCTAAGCTACATCCTGAGGATTCTCTTTTTCACATTCAGAGGCATGAAAGAGGCTGGAGATATGGCTCAGTGAGAAAAGGGGCTTGCCACTAAGCTCAAGTCCCTGGGTTCGATCCCCAGCACCTGCATGGTGCAAAGAGAGAAACAACTCCTGAGAATTCCCCTCTGACCTCCACAATCATTCCGTGGCACGAGCATGCCCCCAGTAAATAAATGTAATAAAAAATTTTAACACTAGAAAGCAGCAGGTGTGGCGACACGTGGCTGTAAACCCCATATGTGGAGGCTAAGGCGGGAGAATTGCCATGAGTTCAAGGCCAGCTTGGGCTACAGAGTAAGGCCCTGCCTCAAAATAAATAAGTAAATAAAAACATTTTTTTTTAAAGTGTAGAAAAATGGCAACTCAACAGTGTTGTAATCCAAAGTACTGGAATATTCCCTCGTGTGTATAGGATAACTGTAACTAGTCATCGGCATTGTGCTATGTATATAGTTGTATTTCTGTGTGTGTGTGTGTGTGTGTGTGTGTGTGTGTGTGTGTGTTCGCCTGTGTGCACGTGTGTGTATGTGGAGTCAGAGCATTGCCTAGGGAGTGGACCCAGGGGCCCTCCTGTCTGCCTCCCCAGCGCTGGGGTCTCAAGCCTGTGCTACCATGTTGGCTTGTTTGTCTGCTTTCCTAACTGAGGTGCCCCCGCCCCCACACTCTCTCATTAAGGTTCTTGCAGATGTGAACTTTGAGGACAAAGGTGGGAGGGATTTGGTCCCCTGCATGTCCTGTAACACAATATCCAAAGTGAGTCTGTGTCTGTGTGTTTACCTTCCCTGTTCAGCTGTGATTGACAGCGGGGTGGGGGTCACTTGCTAATCGGGGCTAACCTGCTACACAGCAGGATTTCCAGCCCTCCTGAGTTCTTATGCTCCCCCCCCCATCCCCACCCGCTTCCGTTTTCTTGATCCAGAAACTGTGATCAGTTGTTAGACACTCGTCCATGAATCAGTCAGTCAAGACCCATTTCTTGTGATAATCCTTGAGACACCTTCGTCGAAGTAGCTAACGCATTGATGCAAGGATCAATGCATGTAAATGTCTGAGTGTAAAATAAAGTTGTGCAAATGAAGTCTCTGCATAGTCTGTCTTGTTAGAGGAGGGTGCATGGGGAATGGAGCTTGGAGGAAGATGTTCCCTGCTAAGCAGTGAGAGATTCACATGACTGTTGTTAATTTCCCATCAGAGAAGAAGCTATTTGTTCTTGGTTGTTGTGGGCATGCCATCCATGTCCCCAGTGACCTTACGGGTTCTAGGGTAGGTAATAAATGATATTGAAGGACTGAAAGTACTAGTTTATGTAGTTATGTTTTGGTGCTAGGGAGTGAACCTAGGTCCTCACACAGACTAGGTAATCATCACACCACTGAGCCACACCCCAGCCCCTGACTGGGGGATTCTATGCAGGGGCTCTACCACTGAGCCACACCCCAGCCCTTCACTGGGGGATTCTAGGCAGGGGTTCTACCGCTGAGCCACACCCCAGCCCCTCACTGGGGGATTCTAGGCAGGGGCTCTACCACTGAGCCACACCCCAGCCACTCACTGGGGGATTCTAGGCAGGGGCTCTACCACTGAGCCACACCCCAGCCACTCACTGGGGGATTCTAGGCAGGGGTTCTACCGCTGAGCCACACCCCAGCCCCTCACTGGGGGATTCTAGGCAGGGGCTCTACCACTGAGCCACACCCCAGCCCCTCACTGGGGGATGCTAGGCAGGGGCTCTACCGCTGAGCCACACCCCAGCCCCTCACTGGGGGATTCTAGGCAGGGGCTCTACCACTGAGCCACACCCCAGCCCCTCACTGGGGGATGCTAGGCAGGGGCTCTACCACTGAGCCACACCCCAGCCCCTCACTGGGGGATTCTAGGCAGGGGCTCCACCACTGAGTCACACAACCAGCCCCTCACTGGGGGATTCTAGGCAGGGGCTCTACCACTGAGCAATACCCCAGCCCCTCACTGGGGGATTCTAGGCAGGGGCTCCACCACTGAGTCACACAACCAGCCCTCTTTTTATGTTTTATTTTCAAGCTAGGTTTCACTGTGCTCAGTGTAGCTCAGGCTGGCTTTGAACTTGTTACCTTCCTGCTTCAGTCTCCCAAGTAGATGGAATTATAGACCTGTATCATCAGGCTTGGTTGATGCCGGTTTGTTATAAAAGTGTCTGGACAGTGAGAACTTTTCCCCACCCCTTGGCAGAGGCAGAGAGCTTTAAACAGTCTTATTGTATGTACCTTTGTCATGGTGTGTGTGTGTGTGGGGGGGAACATGTCCTAACGCACTTCACGGTGCTCAGAGGACAGCTCTGTGGGACCAGTTTTCTCTTTCCATCTTTCCATGGGCTCCTGGGATCTAATGCAGGTCACCTGGCTTTTGAGGCAAGCACCTTCAGCCTGCTGAGCCATTTTGCCTGTCCTAAGGCAGAAGCCTTTGTTTCTTTTCTTTTCTTTCTTCCTTTTTTTTTTTTTTTTGAGGTGATATGTATGTGTGTAGGAGCACAGAGTCTTTTTTGTTTTGTTTTTCAAGACAGGGTTTCTCTGTGTAGCCCTGGCTGTCCTGGAACTCACTCTGTAGACCAGGCTGGCCTTGAACTCACAGAGATCCGCCTGCCTCAGCCTCCCCAGTGCTGGGATTAAAGGTGTGTGCCACCATGCCCAGAGTCTTACTGTGGAGTCTTGGAGTCTTGGCCAGCCTGGACTCTGTGGCCAGCTCACAGAGATTCATCTGCCTCTTCTTCCTCGAGTGCTGGGATTAGTGATATGAACGACCACGTCCAGCCTTAGAAGTCTTTTAGCTGGGTGATGATGGTGCACACCTTTAATCCCAGCATTCAGGAGGCAGAGGCAGGTGCCTCTGAGTTTTAGGCTAGCCTGGTCTACAGGGGGGTGGTCTTTTAATTAAAAGATTTGTTCTGCTTAAGGTCCCCATGCTTAAGGTGGCATGACTCCACACCAGAGTTACCTGCACTCTCTATTAAATGTAATTTTTTGTGGTCTGCAAGAATACATCACAGAGATTCAGCTGTGTAGTAAAGCTATACTTTGACTGGCTAAGGATCTCTCAAGAGGCAAGTCATTTATTATGAATATTTGGTGCTATCTGTCCTTTAATATTTCAGCTGTCTTCCCTATGAATTTTTTTTTTATAGTCCAGATCTTTTATTTCTTTTTGTAGATTAGGCCATGAATTTGTATGGAATGGGCTTCAGCAGCTCAGGCTCCTTCCCCTTAGTCCTCACAAAGTGTGCTTCTCTGGGTGGAGCGGGCTGGCACTTCAGCTGAACCCAGGTGCCCTTCTCCTTGGCTTCCGTTTTCTCCTGGTCGTTCTCCTTCACGCGCGTCAGGAAGCTGTCTCGGCTCTTAGAGTGCTTGATGTGCTCAATACAGACGTTAATTCTCTTGGCGAGAACCTTGCCCTGAACTTGCTTGTTTACAAGGATGCCCACGGCATGCTGGGTGACATGTAGACTCTTCCGGTTTTGCCATGGTAACACTTATGAGGCATTCCTTTTTGAACAGTGCCCATTCCCTTGCTGTCTACAATACCACCTTTCTTGTAGATTCACATGTACATGGCCAAAGGAACCACCCCATGTTTCCTAAAGGGCCTGGAGAACATGTAGTGGGTGCCTCTCCTCTTTCCCTTTGTGTTCGTCATTTTGGCGAGTTACTGGAAGATGGCTGCTGCCGCTATGAAATTTTTGTGTGCTCAAATATTTCCAGACATGCTGAACTTCTTGGTTACCAACCGCCCTCGCTCCCCCCACTGAGCCTAGGAGACCAGCTAGTGGGAGGCGCACACATAGCTTTGTTTCTTGTGCAAATGAAGCTCAGACCACCCTCCCCGCCCCCTGACCCGAGGCCTAGCGGCTCTCCAGAGGAACTGACCGAGAACAAAAGGTTTTTACATATCAAGGTGAGAGGTAGAATAACACTCCTGAGGAGGCAGAGAACCTCGTGCCCAGGGAAAGGAAGGGCAGGCATTTTCTGTAGACACAGACAGAACGGCTTGGCCAGAGAGAAGAGAGGATGACAGAGGCTCCGTAGAGGGTAAGCAGATCTCCAGTAGTTTTCTGAGTGCCAGGAGTAGAGAGCAGCGGAGATGGAGAAAGAGGATGAAGAGGATGAAGATGAGGCTGAAAGCATAGGAGTTTAATTGTCAGCAGGACTGAGCTAGGGAACTGGACGGAACTGTAGTTATGGAGACAGGATTTCACCCCAGAGAAATAGAGTAGACAGATATGAGCTTGGTATGTCTAGAGTTGTTCCTGCCTTGAATGCCTTGTGGAGCTATAGCTGAATTGATAGAATTTTGTCTTAGAGGAATAAAGTTAACAGACTTAAGAACATAGTGTACGTAAATTTTTCCTTTAGATATCCCATGCCAGACATAGACACCCCTTTAGATACCCTGCCCCCTGGGTATTCCATAGCTATTTTGTGGCCTCAACTGTGAAATCAGCATTTCTTGGAATTATGCCTTGGAAATAGCATGTTGGGGATTTGTGTTTACATATTCGTGTGTGCAGGTGCATCTCTGTGTGTGTGTGTGTGTGTGTGTGTGTGTGTGTGTACAAGGTAACATGGGGCCCACCTTAGTGTGTGTATGTGTGCATACATGTTCATGTGGGATGTTCCTGTGTGTGTGTGTGTGTGTGTGTGTGTGTGTGTGCGCGCACGTGCGCGTGTGGGCCAGAGGTTGATGTTACATGGTTTCCTCAAATGCCCTCCACCTTATTTTTTGGGATAAGGTCTCTCACTCAACCTGAAGTTCACTGATTGGGTGAGGTTGGCCCTCCAGTGAGCTTTGGGGACCCTCCTGTGTCTGCCCCCTAGCACTGATGTTCTTGTTTGTTTTTTGGGTTTTTTTGTTTTTGTTTTGTTTTCAAGACAAGGATTTTCTGTGTAGCTCTTGGTATCCTAGAACCCGCACTGTAGACCAGGCTGGCCTCAAACTCTACAGAGATCCACTCTGCCTCCCGAGTACTGGGATCAGAGGTGTGCGCCACCACCGTCAGGCTTATTGCGCCTGGATTCTTATGTGGGTGCTGGAGATTCGAACTCTGGTCCTCACGCCTGTGTGGCAAGTACTTTACTGACTGATACCCAGAATCGGTGTCTTAACAGCCCTACGGAGACTGTGATGTGCACAGTGGGAGAGCTATAGATGGATGACTAGGACTGTGAGGAAGTGGGGTCCAGAGAGTAAGGCTGAGCTTCTGGGAAACACAAATGGAGTGTGTCAAAGAGATACCTGGGCCTGGACCGGAGTCGATCTGCAGCACTAAATTCGACCTGTTGTCGGACTTAAAAGCCATTTTTGGGCAAGGTCTTCAAAGAACTCCCATGATGGTCATCTGTTGGGGTCTGGTAAGCCCACTAATAAACAAACAAACAAAAAATCCCCTTGGTGGGGAGGTCCACGGATGGGATCCAGATATAGGGGATGTCATGAAGGCAATCTCAGAGTTAAACTACCTATCTGACAGCCAGGGATGGTGTGAGAGTCCCAGCCTTCTGGAACTGGGCTGCTAGTATGCTGAGAAATAGCAGAAGGTGAAGAAAATGGGCAGGGTGGGGCACAGAATCAGCTTATTTCACTCTGTAGCCCAGGCTAGCCTGGACTTCTCTATGTAGCCCAGGCTGGCCTTGAACTCGTTGTGATTCTCAGGCTCCCAAGTGTAAGGATTATAGGTGTAAACCATGAGCAGCTTATATTTTTCAGTGTTGAGATTTGAACCTGGGACCCCCTACATGTTAGACAAGTACTGAGCTTTAGTTTTAGTACTGAGCTACCCCCCTAGTCAATATCCCACTCTCTATACCTTTTGAGACAGGATCTCAAATAGCCCAGGCTGACCTTGACCTTAATGTGCAGCCTAGAATAACCTTGAACTTCAGATCCTCCTGCCTCCACCTCCTTAATGTTGAGGTGATAAATGCTGGTTTATGCAGGGCTGGGGATCGAATCCAGGGCTAAGCAAGTGCTCTATCCACTCAGCGACAGCCCCATCCCTGATGACAAAAATCTAACCTTTTGTGATTAGCTCCATACCAAGGAGACAAAGAAATGTTTAAACTCCGGAGTTTAAATGAGGGAGAAGTTGAGTAGCACTTTCACGTTTTACACCACCCCCATCTCCCATTAACACACATAGTGCTGAGTATGGCGGCAAGCAGGTCGACATGGAACTGGAGCAGTAGCTGAGAGCTCACATCTGCAGGCAGGAGGCCGAGAGGGGGAGAGGGGGAGAGGGAGGGTGGGAGAGAGAGAGATACAGAGACAGACAGACAGACAGACAGACAGACAGACAGACAGACTGGGCTGAAAAGGGCTTTTGAAACCTCAAAGCCTACTCCCAGTGACACACCTCCTCCAACAAGGCCACACCTCCTAATCCTTCCTAAACAGTTCCACTAACAGGAAACCAAATATTCAAATATATGAGTCTATGGGGGCCATTCTCTTTCAAACCACCACACCCACTGAATTCTTGATTTAATTTTTTTTTTTTGCAATTCTTAAGGTGTTTAACATGAAAAAAATGTCTTCTAACGTTGAAGTTAAAAAATTTAAGGTTCATCTTTATATGTGTATTATTTTATGTTTGTTTTATTTAATGTTTTGTTTGCATGTATGGTTGAAAGGGCCTGGGATCTCTGAGAACTGGGTTGTGGATGGTTGTGAGCCACCATGTGGGTGTGGGGAGCAGAATAAGTACTCATAACTGCCATTTCTCCAGCCTCCAAATGTCAAACTTCAACAAATGTCACTTACATGAGTGAATGATGGCCCTGGCTGGAGAGACACTTATTTTTTCTTTAAAATGTCATCACACACACACCAGTATCATTATGTAGTTCAGGCTGATTTTGTACTCAGGATCCTCCTGCTTCAGCTCCCTAAGTGCTGAGATCACCATGACTGTCTGAACCACGTCCACACACTTTTATTCATTTTTAAAAAATGTATTTTGAGGTGCTGGGATTGAATGCAGCACCTTCCGGATACTAGGCAGGTGCTCTGCTGCCGGACTCCTCCTCCAGCCTTGGATCCTGGACCCCACCTGGACCTTGGTGCCGTAACTCTGAGCTCCACACCCAGGTCTCTCTTTTGCCTAAGCTGGGATTGAACTGTGGGGTCTCCTCCCTCAGACTCCAGAGTGTCTGGGATTTCATGCCAGTTTTAACCATATGTCTATTTTCTTTTTTTGTTTTCTTTTTCATCTTTTGGTTTTTGAGACAGGGTTTCTCTGTGTAGCCCTGGCTGTCCTGGAACTCACTCTGTAGACCAGGCTGGCCTCGAACTCAGAGAGATCTCCCTGCCTCTGTCTCCCCAATGCTGGGATTAAAGGCATGGGCCATAACCACCTGCTGTCATACGTCTTTAAAGATTATCTCCAGGGGCTGGAGAGGTGGCTCAACAGTTAAGAGCACTGGTTACTCTTCCAGAGGACCTGGTTTGGGTTTTCCAGCACCCACATGGCTCAAAACCATCTGTAACTCCAGTTCCAGGGCATCTGACGTCCTCCTCTGGCCTCCAAAGGCACTGTGTGTGCTTGTGGTGCACAGACATACATGCAGACAAAACACTCATACACATAAAAATTAAAAGAAAAATCTTCCCATATTAAAACACACACACATGGAAACGGAAAAGCCACACAGCCACACACCTGTGTTATGTGTGAAAGTCACACCTCCCTCTCGCCGCCCCTTGAATGACCTCTGCTGCAGATCTTGCAAGACGTCATATCCTGTCCCCATATGGTGCATAACATCAGTCTGGTTAGGACAGGTTTTGCCTTCAAAGGTCAGTTTTCAGAAGTCCAGCTTGAGCTTATTATGTACTCTGGTAAAAGCATGAAAAGCCAGGGGAGCTGCGGGGGTGACAGATGAAGTCATGAAACAACGTAGGGGTGAAGTGAGGGGGCGGGCGCCTGCAGACACTGTGGGAATGTTCTAGAACAATGGCAAATGTGTAACCAAGGTCAGCAATTATAGGCCATCTCCATGCTCCAGGAGAGATCGGGATGTTTCTCCCTGCTTTTTAATCTTCCATGAGAAGCATGAGTACACACAGAATGTTCCAGATTAAGTCAGAAGCGGAAATGTCCCACCATTACTTTCTCAGGGCTGTGTGGACTTAACTGAGCTTTCTTTCATCCGTGCAAGGCCAGCTGTTTCTAAAACGGTCAACAGGGAAAAATGGGGAGAAATCTGCACTAAATGACCAGAAAGGAAAGAGACGGGAGGGGCTCCCGAGGCCGACCCCTAGCTGAGGAGATACTGGCAGTCAATGGTTGCTGGGGCAGGGGGCGTGGCCACAGGTGAGTATTAATGTAAGGGTTATATTAATTAGTCTGTTAATTAGTCTCAGCAAAATTAAGGATGGATTTAGATGCAGGCTCAAGGAAAATTTATTAGAGTATAAAAGAAAACCAGCCTAGGGCAGGCAAGCTGCAAGTCTTGCACCTGCCCTGGGTGGGAGAAAGGAGCTGGTAGCCAGCGTGGAGGCCAGCCACGGAGTGGCCTGCAGCCACAGGGCAGAGAGAGAAGCTCTAGAAAAAGGAGTAAGTAAGCCCAAAGTGCCCAGAGTTTATTCTTTTTTATTTTATTTATTTATTTACTTTTTGAGACAGGGTCTCACTACTGTAGGCCAGGCTTAAAATACAAAATGAAAAACAGCAAAAAAAAAAAAAAAAAAAAAAGTAAAAGAACAACCCAAGACCATCAACACAGAGCTGTTTTAAACAAACCAGAACCTCACCATAGGGGATGGAACACTTGGAACAGCAAAAAGAAACCAGGGCTGGAGAGATGGCCCGGTGGGTAAGAGCATTGGCTGCTTTTCTGGAGGACCTGGGTTTGATTCCCAGCATGCACGAGGCAGCTCCCAACCATCTATAACTATAGTTGTACACCCTCTTCTGGCCTCTGAGTATGTGTGTGGTACACAGACATACACACATGCAAAACACCCATAGACTTAAAGTAATAAAAGTAAATAAAAACAATAATAACAGTCGTTAAAAAGCCAGCCTGCTGGGTGTTGTGGCATATGCCTTTAATCCCAGCACTGGGAAGGCAGAGGAAAGAAGATCTCTGTGAGTTCCAGGTCAGTCTGGTCTATCGATAAGTGACTACCTACTGAACCATTATACTTAAATAAATAAGTAAGTAAAAGTTAAGGTTCACACATATAGGTGACATTTATTAAACTTCACATTAGAAAACATAATAGTGGGCTGGAGAGATGGCTCAGCGGTTAAGAACACTGGCTGCTCTTACAGAGGTCCTGAGTTGTATTCCCAGCAACCACATGGTGGCTCACAACCACCTGTAATAAGATCTGGCGCCCTCTTCTGGCCTGTAGGGATACATGCAAACAGAACACTGTATACCTAATAAATAAATATTTTTTTTAAAAAAAGAAAGAAAACATAGTACTTCATGTTAAATGCCTTATCATAAGGTTAGGGAATCACAAAAATAAATAATTTTTTTAAAAGGCCAGGCAAGATGGTTCAGTGGGTGAAAGGTGCTTGCCCCCGAGATTGACCACCTGAGTTCAATTAGGATCCAACGTGAGAGAAGGACAGAACTGACTCCTGAAAGTTTTCCTCTGACCTCTGAGTGCCTTGACAACGCCCGACACACATGCCCTCACAAATAAATGAACAAATAACTACCAAACCACATTCATCAATATGGCTAAGTTAACCAGAGTTTTCTGTAGTTCTTAGAAGCGTTTCCCAACATATTAGAGCAGATATTGCCTTCCCCATAAAACGTCCTTATCTTGGAAGCTGTGTCTCTGGTTATTTTGAAGAGTTCACCCCACTGCGGGAGTGTCTACGGCCGAAAAATTCTATGGACTATTTCTGCAAAGTACATGCCTTGTCATGCTTCATTCCTCCACCCGGGGCCATGGAAAAGCTTTGTTCTAATAAAAAATGAGTGAATGAGTAACAGATTGGGGTCACATGCCCATGGCAGCACCTGTTGGGGGCCACCTAGGACTTTCTCACCCAGGCTGAGTCTACTGTGTGGACAGCTGCTGGTAGTGTTGGGCTTTTTAAAGCCCTCAATCCTTTATTTATTATTATCAGTGTGTGTGTGTGTGTGTGTGTGTGTGTGTGTGTGTGTGTGTGTGTGAAAGAGAGAGAGAGAACAAGCATTTATGTGCCACCATGTGAGCATGGAGATCAGGGGACAAGAGGTGGCCACTCCCTCCACCAGTAAATCTGGGGACTGAACTTGCCTTATCAGGCTGAGGTAGCCACTGTCCCGCCCTGGTGTTGGTTTTTTTTTTTTTTAGCTGAGGATTGAACCCAGGGCCTTGCGCTTGCTAGGCAAGCACTCTACCACTGAGCTAAATCCCCAATCCCATTTTTAAAAAGATTTATTTATTCATTATCTATACAGAAGAGGGTGCCAGATCTCATTACAGATGGTTGTCAGCCCTGGTGTTGGTTTTTAATTGTAAGACTAAACTGTCCATTTCCTGCGTCCAGCTCCAGGATTTTACACAGGAGGGTAAGACAGGCTTCTGGGGACCCGAGTGACTTAGCTGAGACTCTTGCCACCAAGCTTGACCAGCTTAGTTTCCTGGGACCCATGAATGGATGAGGAGAACACCCCTCCACACACGTTGTCCCTGACCTCCACATGCACACAAATACACACACAATAATGAATAAAAATGTACACTGGGTATGGGACCAAACATCTTTCATCCCAGCACTCAGAAGGCAGAGGCAGGCCAGATCGCTGTAAGTTCAAAGTTGGCCTGGCAACTTTGAACCACATAGTGAATTCCAGGACAGCCAAGGCTATGTAGAGAGACCTTGTCTCAAACAAAAATTACTACTTTTTAAAAATAAAAGTTGGCTGTCCTGGAACTCACTATGTAGACAAGGCTGGCCTCAAACTCACAGAGTTCTGTGTGCCTCTGCCTCCACAGCATGGGCATCAAAGGCATGCAGCATCATGCCCAGCTATTGTTATTTTGTTTTTGTTTGGAGGCAGTCTCAGTATGTAGCACAGCTTGACCTTGAACTTGCAGCAGCCTCCATCTGCCTTCTGAAGATTACTTGTGTGAGCCATGACCCCAGCGTTTTGTCCATTGTAATGATAACAAATGATCAGTGGGCTGGTGAGATAGCTCAGCAGATCCAGGTGCTTGCTGCTAGGCCTGACCACCTGAGTTTGAGCCCCAGGACCCACACAGGGGAAGGAGAGAAGAGAACAGACTTCCTCCGGCTGCCCTCTGACCTCCATATTGTACCTTTGTGTGTGTGCTGCCAAATAAATAACATTTAAAATTTGAATGATTAGGTTGTAAGCTAAGTCCCGTGGTGGGCTGAGTACGAAGGCATATTTAATTGATAGTGTTACGTAGTTAGGATGGTTGACTATTTTAATGGAATTAGGTCAGTATTCTGTGTTGTGGGGGCCATTCAAAGGAGAGTCACCCCAGAAGGTAATTTTAGGCAGGGAGGAACAGTTTCTGTGAACTGAACCTCAGACCTCCGTTCAGAAGCATATTTGTCGATTGTACACAAAGATTGTGTTTGGAATACAAGTTCCTCATACCAAAGCCCCTTTGATCCATGCTAAATGTTCTCTGAAGGAAATCGTCACACCCCCAACCTTTAGTCCTTATTGAGTACTCTGCTACAGTAGCCAATAATGCAAGACCTTCAAGTGTGCCTGGATAGTCTTGTGACCAAGGCCATACAAAGGATAAAAAAAACCTCCCTGGAAAAACAACTCTATAAATCATGAGAAACAATCACTGCTCAAGGCCTAGGTACCTTCAACAAACTAATACATTCTATTCTTACCCTAGACACAGTGAGAAACAACTGTTACATTCTAATGTTTGCCCTGGATACAGTGACTCTCCTGGATCCTGGCTGCACAGTGCCACAGACCTATCATTTCTCCATTTGAGAACCGAGGCAGGAGGATCTCCCTGTGTAGCAGAGGCCAGCATGTGTTCCACAGTGAGACGTTGTTTCCAGTTTTTATTTATTTAGTATGTAGCTGTCTACATGTATTTCTGGACGGGCCTGGTGATTCTAGAGGCCAGAAAAGGGCATTGAATCTCCTGGGACTGGATGACAGATGGCTGTGTGCGCCATGTGGGTTCTGGGAATTGAACCCAAGTCCTCTGCTGGAGCAGCCAGTGCTCCAAACTGCTGGGTCATTTCTCCAGCCCCAAGACCCCATCTTTGTTTCAGTACCATCCTTCTTTGCTCCAGCACTCAGACAAATGCCGACTCTCGCTTGGTCCCTCAGATCCTGAAGAACTCAAGAGTGGCACAGTGGGGAATAATAATAAAAAAAAAATATGTATTTCTGAATAGAAAATAAAATCTCCTCTCACTTACAAGGGAAATCACCCTGGCCGGAGCACGTCCTCTAGAGCAGCAGGCCATGTGTTCACACCCATCGCACAATGTCATGCCGTTCTATTGCTCTTACATCCTGGAGGGTGAGGGCATCCTTGGCAGACCCTCCGTCCATTCTTGGACAGGGAGAAATGTCTACCATGTGGCAGCTGCTGGCTTGGACAGCCTCATAGGCAAGGACGTGTTTCTGTTGGGGAGCGGGAGGAGATGTCCTGGCCAGGTCCTCCGGGCCTTATTTCCCAACAAATATACAAGAAGTCACATGAAAGAAACGTTTCATGTTAGACCTGGAGAAAGAGGAGAAAAAAGAGAAAGAAAGATTCACCGTGGCTGTGACATACAATGCAGTCTTGGCTTCTCCATGTTTTATTTTTAGGTCATGTGGCTTGGTCTTTATTTTAAAAGGAGCCATAAAAAGATAAACACAAGAAGTGACCCTTAAGCTCATTGCCAAAATAGCACATGGAGACATTTTGAAATAAGAAACATGGGGCATTATGCGCTTGAACAGTACAGAACTGAAATTACAGAGTGTCCCCTCTGCTTGTCTCTTATATACCACCAAAGCCAATGACCACAGTGGTTCTCATTTTCCTTCCAAAAGAGAAAAAAATTATGTATAAACCAGCATGCATCTCTTTATGTTTATGTATATATACATGCATTGCATAAATACATGTTTACATCTATGTGTCTACATATGTTTGGGTGTATGTACATAGTATAAATATGTTTGTTTTCATGTGTCTGTCTATGCATGCTTATTCATATGTGAATATTAATGGCTTACATGAAATAATGAATTATTAAATATAGTTACTTTTTTTTTTTATATGTATGGTGCTGGGCTAGAACTCAGGGCCTTCTGCAAGCTAGGTAAATGCTCTACCACTGAGCCATACCCCAGCCCCTCACTGGGGGATTCTAGGCAGGGGCTCTACCACTGAGCCACACTCAGCCCCTCACTGGGGGATTCTAGACAGGGGCTCTACCACTGAGCCACACCCCAGCCCCTCACTGGGGGATTCTAGGCAGGGGTTCTACCACTGAGCCACACCCAGCCCCTCACTGGGGGATTCTAGGCAGGGGTCTACCCTCACGGATGCTGTCTTCTTCATGTTACATCTGTAGTGCTCACAATGTTGCCTAGAGCATAGCAGATCTACACTAAATGTTTGTTGGAGGCACACACAATTTATCTCCATTCTGAAGATGACTACAGCTTTTGTTTCTCAAGTACCCCACCCCCAGCCTGTACCGGTCGCCACGGTCAGCCCTCTAGATGCAACTCTGCATCAACTTTTCATTCCATTCACAATCACTCCTAACTTCAGGTTGAGAAACTGAACTTAGGGGGAAACTTTCTGGTTCCAAACTCTGTTGGTCATATGCCCATTGGTTAAGCGGCCGCACTGCCGCACTCGTGGCTGGCCGCCGCCTGCAGCAGCCACGTCGACAGAGGAGAGTGCTGGAGGTATTGGTGACGAGTCATAAGCCATGGTTACCTTTCTAGAGCTTTATTGGGAGAGGAGGGAGAGGGAGAGGGGGGGGAGAGAGAGGGGGGAGAGAGAGAGGGAGAGAGAGAGAGGGAGAGAGAAGGAGAGGGAGGGAGAGAGAGGGAGGGGGAGAGAGGGAGAGGGAGAGAGGGAGAGGGAGAGAGGGAGGGGGAGAGGGGGAGGGAGAGAGGGAGAGGGGGAGAGGGAGAGGGAGAGGGAGAGGGAGAGGGAGAGAGCGAGCTAACTAGGAATGGCTTGGATTTTTGAAACCCCAAAGCTCCTCCCCAGTGACACACCTCCTCCAACAAGGCCACACCTCCTAATCCTTCCCAAACAGTTCCGTAGACTCCGGACCAAGCATTCAAGTATATGAGACTATGGGGGGAATTCTCATTCAAACCAACACAGATCCTTTCCTCCTTTTTCTTCTTTTTTCCATTCTCTTCCCTTCCCCCCTTCTCTTCCATCCTTCCCCTCACCTCCCTCCTCTTCTCTTCCCACTCTCCCTCTTCCTCTCCATTTTGATATAGTCTCTACTCTAGCTGAGTCTGGCCTCAAACTCCCTAGATGGCCTTGAACCCTTGATGATCCTGCCTCCACCTCCTGCAACTAGGATTGCAGGTGTGCACCATTATAAGTTAATGCAAGGAGGAGGACGGAACCCAGGGTTCCCTGCGTGCTAGGCAACCACTCCCCCACCTAGGCCACATTGCAGTGTCTCCTCCGTCCCCCCCCCCCCCTCCTCCACGGTCTGGCTGGCCTTCTACTCCTGGTGCCCTTACCCAACCCTCTTGCCTTAATTAAGCCTTCCCAGGGATGTTGTGATAACATGGTTGGAGAGAAAAAACAAAAAACAAAACCCAGAATCATCTCCCCTTGCCAAATCCTGGAGCTTCACCCAGCCTGCAGAGAACCCTTTACCTCAACGATTCTGCCTGCTCTGAAGCCTGGATCCCAGAAGCTTCTGAGGCCCAGGGGCCATGGAAAGGGCTTAATCCTGCTCCTCCCTCCCCGCCCCTGCTTAACCCCCCTCCCGAGGGGCGAGAGCAGGGGGTGAGGGGCGGGGACACTCTGAGCGAAGTTCCTTGTGAGCAACCAGTTTCCTTCCAATGCCAGCCTGAAAACCCCTTCCAGGCGCTGCTCTCCCCGCACCCAGCCTGCATTTGAGGGCCCGGTTTGCCAGGTGCCCGCTGGGAAGGCCACGTGGGCCACCCAGCAGCAGGAGCCAGAATAACTCCGGGCTAGCTGCAGCGGAGGCTGGGGAAGGGCCAGGCCTGTCAGTCTCGGTGGTTCCCTTCCTGACAGAAGCCGTTCTCTGCCCCTTGCCAAGAAACCCGCCAGAATCTGGGAGTCCTGGGAGCCGCCTCAGACCTCAAAACCTTTCCCTCCTACCAAGCTTTGGGTTTCTGAGCCTCCTCTCTCCCACCCTCTGACCCTCCGTGTGCCTCTGCCAGCCCCAACCCTCAAGGGCAACTCTGCGTCAGAGGGTCGTCTTGACCTTGCCGGCTGTGTGGTCTTAGCCGAAGCCCTCTCCCTCTCTGTGCTTGTTCCCTCATTCTCAAAATGGGACTAGCTGCCGGGCAGTGGTGGTGGTGCATGCCTTTAATCCCAGCACTCGGGAGGCAGAGGCAGGCGGATCTCTGTGAGTTCGAGGCCAGCCTGGGCTACAGAGTGAGTTCTGGGAAAGGCGCAAAGCTACACAGAGAAACCCTGTCTCGGAAAAACCAAAAACCCCAAACCAAAACAACAACAACAAAAAGCCAAAACCCAAACACCTGATGTGCTATTACAGAACTGAACGGCCAATAGCAAGGCAGGAGAGGGAAATAGGCCAGGCTGGCAGGCCAAAAGAATAAATAGGAGAAATCGGGGGGGGGGGGGGGGGGAGAGGAAGGAGCCAGAGAAGGAGGAGGACTCCAGGGGCCAGCCACCCAGCTCCACAGCCAGCCACGGAGGAAGAGGAAGATTTACAGAAGAGAATGATAAATCCCAGAGGCAAAAGGTAGACGGGATAATTTAAGTTTGGAAAAGTTGGCAAGAAAAAAAGCCAACGTAGGGCTGGACATTCGTAAGTAAGAATAAGCCTCCATGAGTAATTTATTTGGGAGCTGGGTGGCAGGCCTGCAAAAGCATAAAAAAACAACCACCAATCACAGCCATCTTTCTTGATTCTCCCTCCTCTATGTGATAGGGCATGAGGTAGGAGGTGGGAGCCCTAATCCTTTTTTTCTTTTCTTTCTTTCCTTCCTTCTTTCTTTCCTTTCTTTCTCTCTCTCTCTCTTTCTTTCTTTTCTTTCTTTGTTATATAGTGTTCTGTCTGCATGTTGCCTGCAGGCCAGAAGAGGGCGCCAGATCTCATTACATGTGGTTGTAAGCCATCATGTGGTTGCTGGGAATTGAACTCAGGGCCTCTGTAGGAGCAGCTGGTGCTCTTAACCACTGAGCCATCTCTCCAGCCCCATGGGAGCCCCAATCTCGTGAGCCTGGGCCATTTCCATTCCTCTCCCCATACCCTCTCCCTCCATGACATAAAATACCTCCCATGACGTGCCAATAACTTCTAGACAAGGTTTTTCTGTGTAGCCCTGGCTGTCCTGGAACTCACTCTGTAGCCCAGGCTGGCCTCGAACTCACAGAGACCCACCTGCCTCTGCCTCCCAAGTGCTGGGATTAAAGGTGTGCACCACCACATTCAGCTGATTTTACAAGGTTTTGTCTTTACTCCTTCATTTCTTTCCTCCTTCCTTCATTAGTAATTGTATTCTTTAAGTGTGTGTGTGCGCACACACACACATACACACACACACACACATGCCCCCTTGGAAGCCACAAGAAGGCATCAGATCTCCTGGAGCTGGAGTTATAGACGGTTGTGAGCCATCTGAGGGGGGTGGCTTAGCCGTCTCTTGTAGTTAGAGTTTTCCTGCCTGGCCCAGTCAGGACAAATCTCTCTTACCCACCAGTCCCATAGTCGCTCAGACCCAACCAAGAAAGCACACAGAAACTTACATTGTTTACAAACTGTATGGCTGTGGCAGGCTTCTTGTTATCTACTTCTTCTATCTTAAATTAACCCATTTCTGTTCATCTATACTTTGCCACATGGCTTGTGGCTTACCAGTGTCTTTACATGTTGCTTCTCATGGCGGCGGCTGGCAGTGTCTCCCTCCAGCCTTCTACTTCCCAGAATTCTCTACTCTCTTGTTCCGCCTATACTTCCTGCCTGGCCACTGGCCAATCAGAACCTTATTTACACAGAGCGATATCCACAGCCGTCTCTCCAGCTGCCTTCTCTCTTCTTTCCTTTTTGTGCTTCTGAGAATAGAACCCAGGGCCTTGTATATGTGGCAAGAGTTCAACCACTGACCACACCCCAGTCCCTCACTGGGGGGTTCTAGGCAGGGGCTCTACCACTGACCACACCCCAGTCCCTCACTGGGGGATTCTAGGCAGGGGCTCTACCACTGAGCCACACCCCAGTCCCTCGCTGGGGGGTTCTAGGCAGGGGCTCTACCACTGAGCCACACCCCAGCCCCTCATTAGGGGATTCTAGGCAGGGGCTCTACCACTGAGCCACACCCCAGCCCCTCACTGGGGGATTCTAGGCAGGGGCTCTACCATTGAGCCACACTCCCAGCCCCTCACTGGGGGATTCTAGGCAGGGGCTCTACCACTGAGCCACACCCCAGTCCCTCACTGGGGATTCTAGGCAGGGGCTCTACCACTGAGCTACACCCCCAGCCCCTCACTGGGGGATTCTAGGTAGGGGCTCTACCATTGAGCCACACTCCCAGCCCCTCACTGGGGGATTCTAGGCAGGGGCTCTACCACTGAACCACACCCCAGCCCCTCACTGGGGGATTCTAGGCAGGGGCTCTACCACTGAGCTACACCCCCAGCCCCTCACTGGGGGGTTCTAGGCAGGGGCTCTACCACTGAGCCACACCCCCAGCCCCTACACACACAAAAACCCCTTTCCTGCCAAGTATGATAGTACATGCCTGTAATTCCTGCATTCTGTAGACTAAGTCATTCAGGTCACAATTTCCAGGCTAACCTAGGCTACACAGTAAGGCTCTGTATCAAACAACAGCAAAACCTCTTTCCTCTGTAAGCATCCAGCCTCAGATATTTTGTTATAGCAACATAGACTGGACCAACACAGCCCCTTTGGCTGTAATCATGGTGTGGCTACAGTAGGCTTTTCAAGCTGGACTGAGATCCCCAACTTTGAACCCAAAGGTAAAAGATTCAAGAAGCATGGCTCATCATTAGACCTGAGAAAGAACAGCATAAGTATTGGCAAGGAGGAGACATGTCTGTGATACCTAGAGGTGAGAGGATTGTATGCCTGGAAAGACAGTGGACTCATCAGCTACTAGAAAGAATAAGGACAATGTCCCAAGTGTTAACTCCCCCAGAGTAGCTAGAGTGAAGCCAGCACCACCCCCTAAATGACGTCAAAATGTGTTCCAGGCTCACTGAGCCCAACCAGTGTATTCTAGTCACTCCACACAGGGTCTCGTCTCTCCTCGACAAACACTCTCGTCTCCCCCCACACTGTACACAGACAGAGCTAGCCTGCCATAACCACGAGACTGGGCTCCTAAATGCATAGTTTGTCCCATCTGGACACTCATGTATGCTCAGCACGTCACCCACAGCCTGGCGAAAGGTAACTTCTCAGTAAACATCAGTCTGTGAAATAAATGAACCCTTCTGTTGCTGGCTTCTCAATTTGGAATGTGCCTAATAAAACCAGGGACATGCCTGTGAGTGCCAAGGACTCATAAACCCAATAGCAAATATTATGGGTCAGCATTTTTACTTCGCTTTTGAAGGATAATGTATCTCTGGGTTACAATGCAGAATGCTATTCATAGAAATGAAGCAAAATGGGGCTGGAGAGATGGCGTATGGGTTAAATATGATTCCTGCTCGTGCTGAGGACCCAAGTTCAGTTCCCAGTATCCAAGTCATGCAGTTCACAACTACCTGTAGCTTCAGGGGGTCTGACGCCCCTTTCTGGCCTCCTAGAGGACCTGCACACATGTGGCATGCACACACACACACACACACACACACACACACACACAAAGCTTGTATAGAAGAATATTGTAGATGAATTCTGTCCCCCAATCCTCTTCTTTTATAAGTACATGTGCTTTTATTTTTACTTAATTTTAAAAAGACACATATATTATATATATGTGTGTGTATTATATATACACACACACACATTATTTGATGTGAATTACAGGTGGTTGTGAGCTGCCATGTGGGTGCTGGGAACTGAACCCGGGTCTTCTGCAAGAACAAGTGTTCTTAACTGCTGAGCTATCTCTCCAGTCCCTTCCCACCCTCTTTTGGTGTGACCTTTGCAGTGCTGGGGTAGAAGTCAGGGCCTGGAAGGTACTAAGCAAATGCTCTGGTGCTGAGCCCTGTCCCCAACCCAACGTCTTTGGAATTAGAGAAAGGAAGTGTGCTCACAGGACTAGATTCACACTATGCTTCCCATGTTACATAAACAATCAATTTATATACAGTACAATTATGTTTAAATGTTTTAAGATTTATTTTTAAGTGTGTGTGTGTACATATGTATGTGTACCTGTGTGGTTGCCTAAAGGGACCAGGATGTGCATTATATCTCTGAACCTGGAGTTAGAAGTAGTTAGATTTTTAATATTTATTTTATGCCAATTTCACTATGTAGCCTTGGCTGGACTGGAGCTTGCTTGTGTAGATCAGGCTATGTAAACCAGGCTGGCTTCAAACTCACGTAGATCAACCTTCTTCTTCCTCCTGAGTGCTAGGAATAAAGGTGTATGCCACCACCTTTGGCTACAGGTGGTTGTGAGCTACCATGTGGGTGCTGGGAACCAAACTTAGGTCCTCTGCAAGAGCAGTCGGTGCTTTTAACCCTTGAGCCATCTCTCCAGGCCCACTTCCTGTTTTTCTAGAGGATCTGAGTTCAGTTGGAAGTTTTCTTGAGGGGCAGCTCACAACTGTATTTCCAGTTCCAGGGGAATCATACGTCCTCTTCTGACTTCCATGGCACCAGGCACACATGTGGTACACAGACATACACACAGGCAGAACATTCAAACATAAATATATAATAAATAGATATAGAAAGAAATATAATATCTATATAGATATATAAATATAATAAAACATAAATATAAAAAATAGAAAGACTTGAAAATAACTTTCCACATGTGTTTATTTATGTGCATCCAACTGTTCTTATTTTATTCAGGGAGTATCAGTCTGTTACAATCTGTTGCTTTTAACATTAATGCTTGGGCTGGGGTGTATCTCGGCAGAATGCCTGCCTGGCCACTAGGAGCCCTAGGGTTCCATTCCCAGAGCTGAATAAGCCAGGCATGGTGTTGTGTGCATGTAGTAGCCTCAGCTCTTGAGAAGCAGAGGCAGGAGGGTCAGAAGTCCAAAATTTTGGTTATATAACGAATTCAAGACCAACCTTGGAGATATGAGATCATGTCTGGGGGGTGGGGTGGGAGGAGAGACAGAGATAGAGAAACAGAGAGACAGAGAGATATAGAGAGACAGAGAGAATGAATGAAAAAGAAAGACGCCTCAAAGCGACGCTCAAATTCTCTGAATTGGCCCGTGGGTACACTTCCAGCTGGCATCTGTGTCCTTACCAGCTTTGCCATTATTCTTTAGCTATATCCTAACTTTCTGAACCCAAACCACATTGCGGGCTTACTTTGTATCTTCCTTGTCCCCCTGCCCACGCCCTGCCAGAGAAAGGAAGAGAGGAGCTGACCCTTCGCTTCCTGTAATGACCCTTCTTTGCCTTGATCTCTGGTTTTAATGCAGCAGGACCCGCCAATGGCAGAGGCGATGGTCTAGCGGTTGCCATGGAGACCGCAGAGCCACAGTGCACGCGGGGAGCTATGACGTCATTGCCGGAGCCAATGCCGCTTCCACCATCGTCACTTCCTGGTCTTTAACTCTGTCACAGGGCACGTGAGGGCAACCTCTGGGCCAGCAGTGAGAGGTGAGCTGCTCCAACTTGCCAAGTTGCCACTCACGACACTCAATTAGGGGTGCAGCAGCAGCAGGGAGACCAGCGGTCTGGGGTCCACAGAGACTGTCAAGGCACCCGGCAGTGCAGCAGAGTCTGCGTCATCAAACTCTCCTTGGAGCGCCCTTGCCCAGGACCTGGGAGCCACGGCCACCCAGCTCCAATTCCGTGGCCAACCTGAGTCCCTAGGAACTTCCAAGAGTGAGCTCAGAGGCGGCAGGCTGAAGAAGGCTGGGTTTGGGTTGGGGATTTAGCTCAGTGGTAGAGCGCTTGCCTAGCAAGTGCAAGGCCTGGGTTGGATCCTCAGCTCAAAAAAAAAAAAAAAAGAAGGCTGGGTTCCCCTTGACTAAGTTGGACCATTTTGGTCTTTAGTAGCCTCACCCGTGAGGCCTTGTTTTCACATTATCCTCCCAAAGCCTCTCGGCACCCTGGATCCTTCCATGGGTTCTCAAGGGAGCTCCACCGTGCAGGAGTGCGCGCACAGCCGCCTCAAGGAGCTGGGCAAGATGGTATTTGGAGTCCAGGACATTGTATTGTTAGAACATGGATGCCAGGCCTTGGAGGTAGACAGTTACAAGTCCCTGATGGTCCTGGGGATCCCAGAAGACTGTAGCCACCAGGAATTTGAAGTCATCATATGGGACCCCCTGAAACCACTAGGCAAGTTCAAAGTGGCTGGGAAGGCCTTTCTCGAGGAAGATAGATCCAAGGCAGCTGTTATTAGGTTGGCAGAGGACCTCAGTTACGACGTGGTTCCCAGGGAGATCAAGGGTAAGGGCGGTATGTGGAGAGTGATCTACATGCCCAAATGGCAGGGCGTCGGATTCCTCAGCAAGCTCAATTTGTTCCTGCGGAGAGAGGGCAGGACGGGAGAGGGCGTGGCCCTCGTCCTCTGGTGGGAGCTGGGTCCCACCATAATGGGTCCTGGAGAGCTGCCTTCCAGGAAGTGCTGCCCGTCTCCGCAGGGGGAGCATGCAGACCAGGGGGCCGCCACCAAGGGGCATGGGATGCCCCCTCTCGAGGACCCAGAGAAAGAGGGCAAGAAGAAAAACAAGAAAAGTCGGCGCCGACAGCAGGCTTCTGAGAAGCTGTGAGGTGGTGTTAGAAGAGTGTGTATGGGGGGCGGAGGGAGGGTGTGAGTCGTCTGAGTGGCTACGGAGTGACTGTGGGAGTCACCTGAGTGGGTACGGGGTGACTGTGGGAGGGCACATAGCATTCTGGCACTTGAGAGTGCATGTGGATAGGAGGTGATGGGCCGCGAGTGGGTGACTTCTGAGTCAGAATGAGTACCATCCGAACGTTCCGCGCGGCGTTTGACTTCGTGAAGAAAGCTTATTTATATTGGTCAATGCTAAGAATTGTGCTAGGGCTTTGAGCATGCTACTCAAGTGCTCTATCAGGAAACCATTCAGCCAGCCCCCTCACTCGGCGATTCTGGGCAAACTCTTTGTTAATGAGCCATGACTACAGTGTGAGCCTGATACTTTCATCTAAGTGAACTTGTGGACTGCAGCTGAGTGGGTTTGACTAACGTTCTGTTGAGTGTGGGCTCGCTCTCTCTCTCTCTCTCTCTCTCTCTCTCTCTCTCTCTCTTTCATTCACTCTGCATATGTCTATTCCATATCTACTGTATCCCAGAATGGTACTTGGATCTTGGAATAAAGAGGGATGAAAAATCCCTGTCTGTGTAATTATTATGAGTAATAACGGCGTTACTTGGATACACATCTAAGTGAGCGAAGTTTTCGTTTTAGTAAATTTAGATAAAGTTGAGGAGTCATATATGGTAGAGTGTAGGGCAACTTCATTCATTCAACCAACAGAATTTTCCTGAGCATCTGCCATGTGCCAAGTACAGGACACAGTTAATGATGTTTGCCCTTGCCATCATGGCTCTAATTCTGTATTTGGGGAATTGTGGGTAACATCTGAGAACATGAAAGTGTGTGTGTGTGGGGGGGGGGTATTGCTGGAGCGAGGGAGAGCAACTTCTGATCGAGAAGGGTCCAGAGACTTAGAAAAGACCTTTAGCAACTGGAGGCCAGTAGGACCAGCCCCTGCAGAGGGAACCAAATCCATAACTGTGCATGTGACTGTTGCCATAGCAACCACCGAGGGGACAGGTGCCTGCCTGCTAACCATTGCCTGAAGAGAAGATCCAGGATGGCAAGCTTTTGGAAGTGTCTTGCTAGACTTGCCAAAACCAGAGCTGACCCCGGAAGAACCTTTTCGTGAAGATTCTGGCTGGGAACAAAGGTTATTCTGCCGTTGCCAGAGGCTTGGTGTTTGAAGACAGTTTATAAACCACGGTTGACGTGGGCTCCCCACTGGCTTCACTGAGGACTTTACTGTTCCGTATATATCCCTAAAAAGCTGTGACTGTTCAATGCATGGCAACTCTCCCTTATTGAAAGTAGGGTTAGGAGTGAGACCCTTCAACCCCCATTGGCACCTGAGATAAGCATGTAGGTCTCCCCAAATTAAAATCCAAGAATCGTGTTTTGGAGGGAAGAGAGATTCTTAAAAAAAAAAAAAGCCCAGACTTTCCATTGACACACACACACACACACACACACACACACACACACACACACACACACAGCCAACCATGATGGCTCATGGAACCTCACTTGGGAGGTGGAAGCAGGAAGATCAAGAGTTCAAGGCCAGTCTTGGCTACATGGGATTTTGTACCAATAAATAATAATTGAGTCCTCCTTAGGTCTATAAACTGAGAATCACGTGAGGGTGGAGAAGAGGGAAAATGTTGGGAACATAGCATGAAGGTCCACGAGCCCGCAGATCCAGAGAACCCTGGAATGTTAAGCACACAGAACTGTCTTTCCAATGGGAAAGGTGAAAAGCCCATTCTTCCATCCAGAAAGCTGAGATTTGGAGGTGACTAGGAGCCTGGTGAGCTGTGTTATCTCTTGGGCCAGGCCATAGCAAGCTCCTCCATCTAGGACAGAGGGGCTAGTATTCGAAATGACCCTTATAGTCAGAGCTTCCTCCAACTCCCAGAACCAGTATTGGAAGTGGCTAAAAGCCCAATGACCTCGATGCTCTCTGTATGACTGAGACCAGGCTAGACCCTTAGGCCCTTAAGTTAGTACAGGTAGCCTATCTCCAGTACCCTGAGCTGAGTTTCGATGTAATTACACCTCCTTGTGCAATGGGGGTTGTATTATACTGGGGAACTTTCCCTCAAATTCTACTGGGCTTAAATACCTTGTGAATAAACTGCCTGTCAATAGACTCCCCGAAATCTGATGCAGAATGAAGTCAATCTGCACCCGTTTTTTCATTCTCATCTCTTTGAGCAGTTCGCTTCCCTGTGTGACACCTGCAGGGACCCCCCCCCCCCCCCAAGAACAAATGGTGAAATTCAGCTGTGGATGGGTGGAGAGAGTGTCTCTTTTGGGACACCTACAAACTTCTACTACTTCAGGCATCTACTCGGGCTCCAGGAAAACTGCATTTCAGAAATGGAATTTATGGGGGCTGGACAGATGGCTCAATGGTTAAGAGCACTGGCTTCTCATCCAGAGGACCTGGGTTCAATTCCCAGCACCCACATGACAGCTCACATGTGTCTGTAACTCCAAGACCTGACACCCTCAGACAAAAACACCAATGCACATTACATAAATTAACCTCCTCTTCTTTAAAAATGTGATTTATGTACACACAAAAATGTAATGTTTTGAGACAGTCTTGCTCTGCAGCCTGTGCTGATCTGAAACTTACTGCATACCTCAGGCTGGCCTTTATTTAGCTCATGATCTTCCTGCCCCACTCCCTCTAGGGTTGGAATTACAGGCTTTCACCACCTATGCCTCTGTGCTGACTTTTCTACTATCTTATAACGTTGAGACTCCCGTATCTTGGTTGGGGACAAAAACATCAAACTGTTAGCATCAAACTCACTCAATTCTCTGGCCTCAGTCTCCCAAGTGCTGGCTTTATAGTAGGAGCCTTCCCCTATCTTTCCCTTGGTGTTGTCGTACTGTGATGGGCACCAGATATATCATTTTCATTTTTAATTTTGTTTTGAGACAAAACTATGTAGCCCTGACTGGTCTAGAACGCAGTATGTAGACCAGGCTGGCCTCAAACCAACAGAGATCCACCTGCAAATACCCGCCCCCCCAAGTGTGTGGATCAAAGGTGTGCACCACCACGCCCAGGTACGCACAGGTCTACCTGTGACTTTTCCATCCCCCCTTTTTGATTTCTTGGAAGTTACTACTTACCGCCTGAGCCAAAGGCTGTCTCTGTTCCCATCTGGGAAGCCATGCCATCGGAAACACCTGTCTCTGTATGATCTCAGCAAATGTCAAGACACCAAAGGGAGTTTTCCAATTCAGTTGGTGGACATAACCTAAAATCTCAAACGAAGACACTGGTTTCTATCTATTTCCCAAACTGGCTCTATCTGGTACCAGCCTCAACATCCTTTTCTTTAGTACAATGCTTGGCGGGCTAGAGCTTTCCCTGCCTTCTCCACAAACACTTTCGAACTTCTTACAAATCCGTGGCCAAGAAGCCTGTGGCTCTATAGGCTGTTGAGATGATGAAGCCAGTAAAGGGGCCTGCTGCAGAGCCTGACCGCCTGAGTTTGATCCCCAAGTCCCACGTGGTGGAAGGCCTCCACTTGAGAGTCATGGACGGCATGTGCACCCACCCCAGCGTGCGCACGCACTCACACAAAATAAATATAATTTTAGATAAAGAAGAGGTTCTTGCTGGACGGTGGTGGCACATGCCTTTAATCCAAACACTCAGGAGGCGGAGGCAGGAGGATCTCTGAGTTCGAGGCCAGCCTGGTCTACAAAGTGAGTTCCAGGACAGCCAGGAATAACACAGAGAGACCCTGTCCTGAAAACAAAATGAAACAAAAACAAACAAACAAACAAACAGAGGTTCTTGGCTCCACATTAACTTCTCAGTCCTGGTCCTGGAGTTCCCACTCTCAGAACACCGCGAGTCTTTGCTAATGATTACATTAGGCTGATCTCACGCAGATGCGTCACTGGCTCCAGCACGTCTGTCTGATGCATGCTGTTTAACATCAGGGCACAATGGCTGCATAATAAAGGAGAATGTGACAGTTCTCTCTTCTCATTTTGCAGCCTGAGGCATGCACGTGTTCCCTGGTGTTTCTCATATGGCCACTGTGCCCATGACAAGCGATGTGGACTGTTATTAAACGCTGCCCACGAATCCAGAACCCAGAGGCCATTTCCTTTGGGAGGTTGTTGGGACCAGGTGACTGCAGGCTGTTGCTGGGTGACAGTGACATTTGGTACTTAGCTGTGCCCATGCTTCAGATGTCAGGCAGAAATCCCCATGTGAATTACAACAACCCTCCCCACAACCCCATTTAAGAGGCGGGTCCACCCTTCTTTGTTCTTTGTGGTCGGTACTCTACTGTATAAATATAAACTAATGAAATACATGGACACTAAAGTAACCACAGTGTGCCCTGGGTATGCTGGAGGAGCTGAGGGAGCCACATAAGACTTCCTTTGGCAAAATGATCTGGTTGCTTAAAAAAAAAAATGGGGGCTGGAGAGATGGCTCAGTGGTTACGAGCACCGACTGCTCTTCCAGAGGACTCGGGTTCAATTCCCAGCACCCACATGGCAGCTAACAACTGTCTATAACTCCAAACTCTGACACCTTCACACAGATGTACATGCAGGCAAAATGCCAATGCACATAAAATAAAAATAAATAAATTTTTTTTTTTTTTTTTTAAAAAAGAGTGGGTCAATAAAATGGTTAAGCAGATAAAGACTCTTTTGGCCAAGCCTGATGATGTGAGTGGGATCCCCAGCACCCATATGGTAGAAGGAGAGAACAGATTCTCACAAGTTGTTCTCATACATGTGTGTGCACTTCCCTCCCCCCACCCTCTCTTGTGCACGCACACACAGATTATTTTTTAAATTCCCCAAACTCCTTTGATGAGTTTTGCCCGATAATTTTTAGAAGAGCTGCTAGCTGATGCCGTGGGCTGAGAGAACATGAAACAGCACAAAGTTTCCCTCTACCTGGCTGGCTCCCGGGGCCCCCAGGCTGTTTTCCAATGCTCAGGTGAAAGGTGGGACAATCTGTTTAGAATAAAAACAAGTGTTGGGAAGACTGAAGGATGAGTTTAAGGCCAGCCTTGGCTACATGAAACCCTGTCATAAAAACTTAAAAACCTCGGCTGTTAGGAGCACTGGTTGCTCTCCCAGAGGATCTGTGTTCAGGTCCCAGCACCACATGATGACTTATCGCATCTGTCACTGTGTTTAGGAGACCCACTGCCACCTTCTATCCCCTCTGGGTACCAGGTAGACAAGTGGTGCACATACATGCATGCAGGCAGAACATTCATACATGTAAAATAAATTTTGTTTAGAAATTTAAAAAAGGAAACACACACAGGCAAAACAAAAACAAAACAAAACAAAACAGAACAAAACAAAAAACCCCATAAAACAGTGACAGGTTCTATCCTTCAAGCTAGGCATGGTGGTACATTCTTTTAATCCCAGCACTTGGGAGGCAAAGGCCGGAGGACCTCTCTGAGTTCACTGCCTGCATGGTCTATCTACATAAGGAGTTCCAGGACACCTAGGGCTACAAAAAACAAATGACCACCACCCCCCCAGACCCAAAATAGGTCCCTGAAGAGAAAAAGAGAAGCCACCTTTCTCCACGTTGTTCTTTTTATTTGTTTTAAAAAATAGTAATTATTTGTGTGTGTATGGGCGGGTCAGAGGACAACAGAGAATTGGTTCTGTCCTCCCATGGTGTGTGGGTCCTGGGGGTTGAACTCAAGCTTAGTGGCAAGTGCCTGTACCTGCTGAGCTGCCTCGCCTGCCCTTATTATGATTTTATTTTTTCTGAGACAAGGTCTCTATATCCTGGAACTGATCCTCTCTGCCTTCCAAGAGCTGGAATCCCAGTGAGCCACACCCTTGATTCTTTCGAGAACTCTGGCTCTGTGATTGTGATCATTCTAAAACCAAATTAACAAGAAAGATTCGAGAAATGAACATTTTTCTTCTTCTTAAAGTTACGTGTCTGGGGATCCTCATGAGAAAGGGAATCCCAAAGGCAGTGAGCAAAGCAAGATACTTTGTGGACTTTGGAAACAAAGAACCCTCAGGTCTTTGTTTTGCTAGTGGATGGAGCCCAGGTCTCTCTCACGCCAGGCAACAGCTCTCCTGCCACTGTCTACACCCCGGGCCCCAGAACAACCAGAGCAAGACAAGACAGACAGGGACCCCAAGGGGAGCAATGGAATGAGAATACCAGGAGGGAGGGATGGTTGGCTGACTCACCTCTGCTCCTAGCCCATCTCAGCTGTCTCCTGCTGGTGGAGGATTTATGTCCTGCCTTGAGGCAGACAGAGGGAAGGGACAGCCAGAATCTCCCCTGCTAAGCTTCTCTAGCTCAGTGACCCTCATATTGAAGGGAGAATGACTCACTTCTTCAGGTTCCTTCATCTGCAAACTACACACAACAGGCCCGCAGTGCTCTGGCATACTTTTGTCCGAATATCAGCTTTCAATGTTATTAAATTCTTTCTTTTTAAAAAAAATTTATTATGTATACAATGTTCTGTTTGCATGTAGCCCTGCAGGCCAGAAGAGGGAGCCAGATCTCATTTCAGATGGTTGTGAGCCACCATGTGGGTGCAGGGAATTGAACTCAGGACCTCTGGAAGACCAGCCAGTGTTCTTAACCTCTGAGTCATCTCTCTAGCCCCTCAATGTTATTAAATTCAATCATTATTATTGGGGGTTGACCTCAACTCAGGGCCTTGTCTCCTATAGGCCAACACTCTACCACTGAGCCACACCCCAGCTCCTCACTGGGGGACTCTAGGCAGGGGCTCTACCACTGAGCCAGACCCCAGCTCCTCATTGGGGGATTCTAGGCAGGGGCTCTACCACTTAGAAATTAAAATCCCAGATATTTGATATTCTTATAAAAATTGCCAGTTTCTGGTCATTTCTGCTGGGGGTGTTTTAAATCACCCAGCCTGATGTGGCCCTTGCCTAGAATCCCCTAGTGAGAGGCAGGGATGTGGCTCAGTGGTAGAGCGTCTGTCTGCCTATATGTTATGGACAGAGAGGACTCTGGGAAGAAGAGGGGCAGAGAAGTCAGTCAAATGTGTAACAAGTCAGGCACACAGAAAGTGATAGAGGTAAAAGCCATGTGATAGAATGCAGATTAATAAAAATATAGGCTAAGTCAAGGTAAAAGAGCTTGGGCCCAGAGAGATGGCTCAGAGGGTAAGAGCACTGACTGCTCTTCCAGAGGTCCTGAGTTCAATTCCCAGCAACCACATGGTGGCTCACAACCATCTGTAACAAGATCTGGAGCCCTCTTCTGGCATGAAGGGATACATGCAGACAGAACACTATGAACATAATAAATAAATCTTTAAAAAAAAAAAAAAGAGCTAGTTAGGAACAAGCCTAAGCTATAGGCTGAGCTTTCATAATTGATAAGTCTCTGTGTCATTATTTGGGAGCTGGTGGCCTAAAGGAAAATTCTACTGTATGTGTGTGTGTGTGTGTGTGTGTGTGTGTACACACACACACACACACACACACATACGTATATATAGTTTATATATAGTATAGAATTTACAAGATCCGCCTGCCTCTGCCTCCTGAGTGCTGGGATTAAAGGCCTGTGCCACCACCACCCGGCCGATTTGGGATTCTTTATAATGCCAGTCTAGTTCTTGCTAGTTAAATGCTCCTTGACAGAGCTAAATCTTCAACCTCAAGGTTTCGAACTCATCACGTGCCACAGTTATTAAAGCCGGTGTCCCTGGGCGGTTTTGGCGTTCCGCTTCAAAGCATCTCTGCTTTGGGGAACAGGCCTAAGGAAGCCAGGAGGGGCCAGAGGAGGGGCTGCCTCTACGTGCTCTGTGGAAGCTCCCAACCTCTCCACTAAGCTCAGTCAGGGCCCCTAGGCAAGCCTGGTTGCCTTGGAGATTGCTAGTCTACCGAGGTAGTCACTGGGGCTGAGGGCTGAGCGCTAGAATGCAGTCACGTGAAGAAGGGGAGCGGTCACCTAAGCAGGCAGAGCGGAAGTGGTCCCCTGACCCAGGGGAAGCTGCAGGCGCGATACCCGCTCCTCGCCCCCAGCCTGTAACAGCCTCTCCTGCCACTTCTTTTTTTCTCTCTCCCTCCCCCGCTCCGTCATTGCTAATGATCTGCCTCCACGGTCTTCCTGAGTTCAATACAATCGCAAGGCGTTTATTTTACTTTAATTTTTAAAGACTTCTGTGCATGAGTGTTTTGCCCGAGTCTGTGCATGTTTGGTTCTTGTAGGGATCAGGACGTGCCCGATCCCTTGTGACTGCAGTTTGGGGTGACTGTGAGTCACCATGTGGGTGCTGGGAACCAAACCCAGCTCCTTAGCAAGAGCGGCAAGTGCCCTTCACCGCGGAGGAGTCATCTCTCTAGCCCTCAAGATTGTTGGTTTTTTTTGAGACTGGGTCTCTTGTAGCCCAGGCTGGGTTTGAACTCTCTTTGTAGCTGGGAATGACCTTACACCCTTTTGATCCTCCTGCCTCCAAGAACTGAGATCACAAGCGCGCACCCCATGTCTGATGTATGTTTTTATATTGGTATTAAAGTTACTTTTTAAATTTATTTATTTATTTATTTATTTATCTATTTGTTTGTTTGTTTATTTATTTATTTATTTATTTATTTATTTATTTATTTATTTATTGTGCATTGGTGTTTTGCCTGCACGTGCGTCTGTGTGAGGGTGTCAGGTCTCTGGGAACTGGAGTAACAGACAGTTGGGAGCTGCCATGTCCTTTGGAAGAACAGCCAGTATTCTTAGCCGCTGGGCCATCTCTCCAGCCTCTAAAGTCACTTCTTTACTTGGCTTTTGTTGTTGAAAACATTATCTCTAATCCTGGTATGGTGGCCCATGCCCATAAGGCCGGTACTCAGAGACTGAGGCAGGCAGGAGGATCACAGAAAGTTCGAGGCCATGTGGGATACATAGTAAGTTAGTAACTATGGGTACCACGGCATCTCTGCGATCTTAAAGATGTATTTGTATTTTTAAGAAAATAAAATGCTATCATTGTGTATGCATTTGCATATATGTATAATCTCTCTCTCTCTCTCTCTCTCTCTCTCTCTCTCTCTCTCTCTCTCTCTGTATGTGTAGAGCTCAGGTAGAGTTGGTTTTATGTGGGTATCAGGGATTGAATTCAGGTTGTCAGGCTTGCATGGCAAATGTTTTTACCCACTGAGTTATCTTGCAGGTCCCTTTTTTATGTGCACGAAAGTCTTGCCTGCATGTATGTATGTGCACCACGTGTGTGCAGTGCCTACAGAGATCAGAAGAGGGTGTTGGATCCCCCGGACCTGGAGTTAGTTACAGAGGTTTGTGAGCCATCATGTGGGTCCTGGGACTCAAGCCAGGTCCTCTGCAAGGGCAGTCTATGTTCTTAACTATTGAGCCATCTCTCTGGTCCCATCCCGATCATTGCAATGGCCTTCAAAAGATCTTGGCTATCGCCGGACGCACTTCTTAGCCGTGCACGTCGAGGATGGCAGGTTAGAGACCCATTGCCTTTTGGTGGGAGGAAAGATGATGACGTGGGTTTTGGCAGCTGAGATGGGAAGCCCTGGCCCTAGAGAGGCCCTGGGGGGCGGGCACACCTCTGTGGGGAGGAGAGGAAGGCTCCCCTGAAAGGAGTGGACAGCTCCGCTGCCAGTCTTCCCAGGCTGAGAGTGTAAGATGAGAAGGAGAAGGTGGGCCTCACCCAGGAGGGGAGGGCGCCCAGAAACTTCCTGCAGCTCTCAGCTCCGCCACAGACTGCGAGCAAGGTCAGCCTAGAGCGGGTGGCAGCCTGCCTAGGGGCGGGAGACCCTCCTCGGGGCTGGGCGGAGGCCTTTAAGCGCCTCGCCATATTGAACGGCCACGCTGATCCGCCTTTGTCTGCAGAGTCCTACTACACACTTTCGGAGGCACTTGGGGTGTCGGGGCCAAGGGAGAAGCGATCGGAGCCGTGCGGCCCCAGTTTGGAGCCGGGACACTGGCGTTTCCAGTTTGGACAGAGCTTTGAGCCTCGGAACTGACGGCGCCTCAGTTCACGTAAGCATCCTGGAAAATCGCTCGCTATAACTCCGAGGGGGTGGGGGAAACCCAACTTGGACTTGTCGCCTGCGGAGAAAATTTCAGGGAGGTGACACCCTGCATGAGCAGAGTTGCTGGGACCCTTCCCTGCCTCCTCCCCAAGACTACAAGCTTAGAGTTTTGTTTGTTTGTTTGTTTGTTTGTTTGGGCTTCTTGCCCCCCACCCCAGAGTCCACTCTGGAGATCTTAAAGACTCTCGAGAAAAGCCACGTGGGGGGCTGGTTCCCCTGGGGTTTCCTCCCCTCCCCCGATTGCCTGATCCTCTGGAGTGTCCCTGATGTCTGCAAAGATGTCGATCTGGACGTGTTAGTGGAGGCCTTAAGGCCCGTAGGCACCTTTAAGAAGATCGGGAAGGTGTTCCGCAAAGAGTCGGACTCCACGGTGGGAATGCTGCAGATTGGGGAGGATGTGGACTATCTGCTCATTCCCCGGGAGGTCCGGCTGGCTGGGGGCGTGTGGAGAGTCATCTCCAAGCCCGCTACCAAGGAAGCTGAGTTTCGGGAGCGGCTGATCCAGTTTCTGCAGGAGGAGGGCCGCACCCTGGAAGACGTGGCCCGAATCATAGAAAAGAGCACTCCACACCCACCCCAGCCCCCCAAAAAAGCCAAGGAGCCCCCCCGAGTGAGGCGAGTCCCACAGATGGTCACTCCCCCACTTCGGCTGGTCGTAGGCACCTATGACAGCAGCAACGCCAGCGACAGCGAGTTGAGTGACTTCGAGACCTCCAAAGTCAAAGGCAACGGGGGCTCCCAGGGGACCAGAAAGGTGCGCAAAATGCCGGTCAGTTACCTGGGCAGCAAATTCCTGGGCAGCGACGTGGAGAGCGAGGATGATCAGGAGCTGGTAGAGGCCTTCCTCCGCCGTGGGGAGAAGAAACCCAGCGCGCCTCCTCCACGTCGCCGAGTCAATCTGCCAGTGCCCATGTTTGAGGACAACCTGGGGCCCCGGCCGTCCAAGGCCGACAGATGGCGGGAGTATGTCAGCCAGGTGTCCTGGGGGAAGCTGAAACAGAGGGTGAAGGGCTGGGCGCCCAGATCAGGCTCCGAGGTGGGCGAGGCCCAGCAGGCCTCCATCGCAGCTGAAAGGACTGGAGAACTGAGAAGCAGCCACACTAGTCGGGAAGACAGCCCCAGAAACGCAGGCGATGGGAGCGACCAGACACTGGGTACCAGACGCTGGAAGCCCAAGATCAAGTGGGTCTCCTTGAGGAGGTGCAGGAAGGGGCAGGCGCCACCCCCAGCTCAGGCGACAGCTGGGGGACCCCCAGAGGCTGCTGAGAACCAGGGAGCAGAGGCTGCAGCTGAACGCGGAGCAGAGGCTGCACCTAACCCGAGGGCGGAGGCTGCAGCTAGTCCGAGGGCAGAGGCTGCAGCTAGTCCGAGGGCAGAGGCTGCAGCTAACCCGAGGGCAGAGGCCGTAGCTAGTCCGAGGGCAGAGGCTGCACCTAACCCGAGGGCGGAGGCTGCAGCTAGACCGAGGGCAGAGGCTGCAGCTGAACGCGGGGCGGAGGCTGCACCTAACCCGAGGGCGGAGGCTGCAGCTAGTCCGAGGGCAGAGGCTGCAGCTAACCCGAGGGCGGAGGCTGCAGCTAATCCGAGGGCAGAGGCTGCAGCTAACCCGAGGGCGGAGGCTGCAGCTAGTCCGAGGGCAGAGGCTGCAGCTAACCCGAGGGCAGAGGCTGCAGCTAGTCCGAGGGCAGAGGCCGCAGCTGACCCAACCGCAGAGGCTGCAGCTAACCCGAGGGCAGAGGCTGCAGCTAGTCCGAGGGCAGAGGCTGCAGCTAGACCGAGGGCAGAGGCTGCAGCTAGTCCGAGAGCAGAGGCCCCAGATAATCATGAGTCTGAAGTTGCAGCTAATCAGAGGACAGAAGCTCTACCTGACCGGAGGGCAGAAGCCATAGATAGTCAGAGGGCAGAGGGCCCAGCTAACCAAGGGACTGGAGCTGCAGAAAATCAGAGGGTGGAGGCCCCAGCAGACCAGAGGGAGGAAGCTGGACCTCAGGCTATAGCGGGAGCCTCAGCTGGCTCGGTTACCCTAGGAACAGTCTCGGGATCTGGGGTCCGGAAGCAGGTAAAGACAGTGAGGTTCCAGACCCCAGGACGTTTCTCCTGGTTTCGCAAGCACAGGAGGGCTTTCTGGCATACTCCCCGGTTGCCAACCCTGCCCAAGAGAGTCCCCAGGGCAGGTGAGGCTAGGAGCCTCAGGGTGTTGAGGGCTGAGGCTAGAGCAGAGATGGAACACAGAGAGCAAGAGGAACAGCTGTGAGGGGAACCCAGGTCCCCGCACCCTGCTGCCCTGTGTGAGCTGATAGGGTGCCTCCTTCCCTTGCAGCTCCTTCTACTTCCAGTTTGAAAATGGGGGCTGCAGAGGCTGCAGCACCTCCCACACCTTTACCCCCTTCTCTACCTTCCTCCTCCATCCCCCCTCTTTGTTTGAGACGGTTTTTCTATGCAGCCCCACCGGCCTGGTACTCCATCTGTAATTGGTCTCGAACTCACAGTAGTCCCCTGCCTTAGGAGTCCAAGCACTGGGACTGCAGGTGTGTTCCGCTACATCCGGTCTAGTGACCCTCTTTTGTTGTTGTTTTTTCAAGACAGGGTTTCTCTGTGTAGTCCTGGCTGGCCTGGATCTCACTCTGTAGACCAGGCTGGCCTCGAACTCACAGAGATCCGCCTGCCTCTGTTAGGACTAAAGGCACATACATACCACCAAGCCTGCCTTCCATGACCCTCTTTATGATCTTGTTTTTAATCTGATGAGACCATTCGTTTTTTAGGGTGGTATAGCTGTAGACACTTGATTTCTTAATACATTGTTCGTTTTTTTTTTTTTTTTGTTTGTTTGTTTTGTTTTTTGTTTTTTGTTTTTGTTTTTGTTTGTTTTTTTGTTTTTTGTTTTTTTTGATACTGAATATAGCATCTCAAAGAATGTAAAGAAAGAAGTCCATGGGGCTTGCTTGCCCAGATGGTGTTTTAACTTCTCGCTATGTATCGTAAGTGCTCACAGCCTGGCAAAGGGAAATGGACAGAGGAGGGATTCTGTCCACTGTCTTCTGTCTACTTTGATGGATGGCCCCTTTGCAATTTAAGAGAGGGCTCAAGTTAATATGCAAATAAAAATGTTTACAACAGTGGTTCTCAACCTTCCTCATGCTGCGGTGACCCTTTAGTGCAGTTCCTCATGTTGGGGTGAGCCCCAACCATAAAATGATTTTCATTGCATAACTGTAATTTTGTTACTGCTATGAATTGTAATGTAAATGTCTGATATGCGACCCCCGTGAAAGGGTTGTCTGACTCCTAGAGGGCTTGCTATCTACAGGTTGAGAAACAGTGGTTCTCAACAATGTTGGTGGTGATTTGACTGGCTCCTCAACAATGATGACCCTGTGTTTAAGTTATCACTTTGCCTGCCATATTTGGGCTACTAAGTGCTGGAGGGTTGGAGGGTGCAGGGCCTGTGGGCTTCATATGCCACACTGATCTTGGTGACAAGGCACAGAAAAACCACAAAGAGTGGGGTGCAGGAGAGATGGCTCAGTGGGTAGGAGCACTGGCTGCCCTTGCAGAGGATCTGGGTTCGATTCTCAGCACCCACATGGTGGCTCACAACCATGTGTAACTCCCTCTTCTGGTCTTCAGTAACCAGACATACACATGATAAATAAACATGCAGTCCAAACACCCAGTCACAAATAGTAATTGAAAATTAATTTAAAACCAGGTGGTGGTGGCTCATGCTTTTATCCCCAGCACCCAGGAGGCAGAAGTAGGTGAATCTGTGAGTTTGAGGCCAGCCTGGTCTGCAGAACAAGTTCCAGGACAGCCGGGGCTACACAGAGAAACCCTGTTTTGAAAAACCAAAGGTGAAGGGTGGGTGGGGGGGGGGGGAAGGCCACCAGGAAATGCACTCAAAACATGGAGTCTGGGACCCCTGATGTTGTAGATGTGGTTTAACCTGAGATGACTGTGTGGCCCTTGAATGTGAAGAGGTCTTTCTGTTGTCTATTTTCTGAGACAGGGTCTCCTTCTGTAACCTCAAATGTATGATCTTCCTGTTTCTGTCTCCTGAATGCTGGGATTGCAAGTGTGTGCCTGTAGTTGTGAGACCCCTGAACAAAACCACCACAGAGCTGATATCCAATGCAAATACACAGGGCTTTATTGATTACCAGCTCACACTCGGACCCTCATCCAGGATTCTGACACATCAAGTGGAGGAGATGGGCCCTGAGCTCTTGGGGTTTGGGGCTTTTATTTACTTTTATTTTATGGGCATTGGTGTTTTGCCTGCAGGTCAGATCTTTTGAGTTACAGACAGTTGTTAGTTGCCATGTGGGTGCTGGGATTTGAACCCGGATCCTTTGGGAGAGCAGACAGTGCCCTTAACCACTGAGCCATCTTTCCAGCCCCAGGTTTGGGGCTTTTAAAAGGAAAAACTGAAAGCAGGGAGGTGCAAGCCTTGGCGTCTCAGGATTGGGTGAGGGTGTGTAACCTTTGAATTCACTGGTTGGGGTCTGGAGGAATTTTCAACAATGGTTACCAGGAAGCCACAAGGACACTTGGAGCTGGCAGATGTTGTTTGCCGAAGTTCCTCCTTGGCCAGCCCACCCTGGTGGGGTCACTCTGACCCCGGCCCTGGCAGTTTGTGATTTTTGTTGGAACTGTTTGTGGATTTTTTTTAAAGAAAATTTTTTCATTTATTTTACACACCAATCAAAGATCCCCTGTTCCTTTCTCCTACCTCCCCCAGCCTCTGTGGTTTTTTTCTGGAACCAGTCCTTGGTCAAGTCCTGTTTACAATGGAGTCCTTTCTTAAAATGGAGTCTGTCTTGCTCTCTCATGCCGCCCGGCTCAGCCTTCTGTCCTCATCACTGTTGCTCTCTCTGTTTCTATGATATGCCCGTGGAAGTCAGAAGACAACTTGGTGGGATCTGTTCTCTCCTACCACGTGGATTGTGGGGATCCACACGGCACGGCAACAATTGTCTTTACCTGTCCAGCTACCTCACCACCCACTTCAATCTGTTTTGACCAAGCTCCAAACATCTGGGGGGATGGGTTAACTGTTAGAACAGAAGCAATCTCAAAGAGCAAAGCAGTGTACACACTGCCTCTTTTTAAAGATTGCTTTATTATGTATACAGTGTTCTGCCTGCATGTTGCCTGCAGGCCAGAAGAGGGCGCCAGATCTCATTACAGATGGTTGTGAGCCACCATGTGGTTGCTGGGAATTGAACTCAGGAACTCTGGAAGAGCAGCCAGTGAGTGCTCTTAACCTCTGAGGCATCTTTCTAGCCTATAACTGCCTCTTTTAACCAGACACTGGACTGCCAAGGACCTGCAGGGGTGGAAGGGAGGTGCGGGCTCTCTCTGTGGTGGTTGGAAGCCTACAACCACTAGCTGTGCAAAAGAATAAATGTGCACACACAGCTTTGGTGAAAGTGAGCTGGAGAAAAGAGCATTAGTGGGAAAGACCTCCATGGGGATATGACAACACACCACAGCAGGGAAGGAAAGGAGAGGTGGGCACACAAGGGCTCATCATGGAGCCCCTGCCCAGAATCCCCTGTGAGGGCTGGAGGCGTGGCTCATAACTCAGCCCCTCACTGGGGGATTCCAGGCAGGGGCTCTACCACTGAGCCACACCCCAGCCCCTCACTGGGGGATTCTAGGCAGGTGCTTTACCACTGAGCCACACCCCAGCCCCTCACTGGGGGATTCTAGGCAGGGGCTCTGCCACTGAGCCACACCCCAGCCCCTCACTGGGGGATTCTAGGCAGGGGCTTTACCACTGAGCCACACCTCAGCCCCTCACTGGGGGATTCTAGGCAGGGGCTCTACCACTGAGCCACACCCCAGGCCCTCACTGGGGGATTCTAGGCAGGGGCTCCATGATGAGCCCTTGTATGCCCACCTCTCTTTTCCTTCCCTGCTGTGTTCTGAAAGTGAGTAGTTACATAATCCACTGCATGGTCCTCAGTGTGGCCTTGCTATAGTCCCTTTTGATGTTGGTTGTGGACAAGGCTTGTTCCCCTACAGCTCACATCCTGTCCAGAAGAAAGTTCCACTGATGTGTTGACAAAAAGGGAAAATATGGACCCCACCTGGAGGAGTGAGCTTGGTGGGGGCTGGAGGCATCTGGGATGACCAGGTGAGGGGGAGAGCTCGGGGTGGTCCTTGCTGTTGTCCACAGCCACTTGAGGCTAAAGAGAAAAGCATCCGTGGGCAGTTTCACCTAGTGACTACGCTCAGCCTCCCTCATAGGGCCTGGAGCTCAGTGGTTTTTAGAGACAATACTGCAGTCCCAAGTAGGGAAAGGGTGTGTTTCTTCACAACAGGCAGGGTGGATTAGACTACAGACTTCACAGACATCAGTTACCCTTGGGACACTGTATCTCACCATGTGTCACTGGTGCGCACGCGTGCACACACACACACAAACACACACACACACACACACACACACACACACACACACACACACACACACACGTCTAACCCACACAGACACAGGCACAAATTGTGAGAGAAGAAGAGCCCTTTTCTGGTGCATTGCCCTAGACCAACAGGGTAAGTGGTGGTGTGTCTTCACATCGTCAACCCGAGGTTTTTGTTGTGTTAAAGACAGGAACTCATGTAGCCTTGGCTTGCCTGGAGCACCCTAAATTGCAGAGAATAACCTTGAACTTCTGGTCCTCCAATCTTCACGGCCCACGTGGATGTACAACCTCACCAGGGTTATGTGGTGCTGGCGATCAAGCTCAGGGCTTCAAGCGTGCTAGGCAAACACTACCAACCGAGCCCCAAGGGATTTCTGCTAGGCCAGTTCCCAAAGTCAGCCTCGGTGCTTTTGGAAGTTGATCATGCGCAGGGTACCCAGTCTACACAAGACGCCCAGTCACCTGCGTAGTTTGGACCGGCGGGACTGGAGCGCCACCTGGTGGTCATACTGAGAACTGTCGCTAGTTCGGACAGGCTTCTTGGCTGTGGCTGGCTAGGGAGTGAGGGCCCACTTCTGCAGCCGTCTTAGACCGTTCTAGAACATGGCCACACTCCTGGGCACACCAAGCAGCAGAGACAGGCTCTGAGGCTGAGGGAAGGGAAGGTCTTCACATGCCAGCACCTCAGCCTCTTGTGACCAGGAGTCATGATCAAGTTGGGGTAACTCCCGATAAATGATTTTGCAGCCCCAATGCCAAAGTGAATTTAGGAACTTGGTCTTGCAGGTATCACTCACATCTTCTTGCAGCTGGGATGAGTGTGCATGCCACGGGCCCTGGAGTAGAACAATGTGGAGCTCAAACTCCTGGCCTCTCTAAGCTTCGTCATGTCGGGGGTGGAGGGTGAGAACCCCTGTCCTCATCATAGCCTTCCTCTTCCCTTTGGAGCTTAAAAAAAAAAAAAAAAAGACAGAGGCGTGAATGCAACCCAGAACCTGAACAACCACCCCTTTGCTTTCTTTTCTTTGTTTTTAAAAACCACATTTTAGCCTGCATGATGGTACTGACCTGGAGTGTCAGCTACTCCAGAGACCGAGGCAGGAGGATCCCTCCAGCCTAAGAGGATGAGGCCAGCCTGGGTAACAGGAGAGATCCTGCATAGATAAACACATGGACAAACAGATAGGAAAGTAAACAAACCAACCTTGCTCCCTGTGGCTCTAATCTGTGATCCTGGCACCTGGGAGGCCAAGGCAAGAGAGACAGATCAGTGATTAAGAGTGTTGCACTGCTCCCGCAGAGGACCTGAGTTCAGCTCCCAGCACCCACACCTGGAGGCTTACAACCACCTGTAACTCCAGTTCCGGGGCATCCTATAAGCTTTGTGTACTGGCCTCCTGAGGCACCTGATAGGCACACAAACGTGATTTTGCAACAACAACGACGAGGAAGAATTGGTGGGGGAGACAAAGGGACAAAGAGGTGAAATCACACTTTGGAGGCCACACGCTAAGCCGTATACTGTCTTCTCTTTGCTCTGTGTAGATGACACCTCTGGTGAGTGGGTGACAGCGATGAGTTAATTGGATGTGGGAGACTCGGGGGCCACATCTGTCTGTCTTAGCCCGATTGAAACCCTGGGTTTCATGTGGGCCTGTGAAAGAGAGCATGGCAAGTGGCACCTTTGACCTGGAAGGGCGTAGTCTGGTGTGATGACCAATGAATAAAATATCAGCTCCCAAGAGGGAGAGGCAGGAGGGTTAGGTCATCAAGGAAGACTCTGTAGTGAGTTTGAGGCCAGCCTGAGCTACACCAGGCCCCGCCGAAATGCTTGATCGAATGAACAAGTCCATAAATGGCAGGATATCCTGCACTAAGAGCACATTAATATTGCCCATTTCTGAGCATTTTGCTAAGGTTTATCACATATCCAATTGCGTCCCTCCATGATCCTGATTGCCCTGCTTTTTAAAAGGTGAAGCTCTTGCTGGGCGGTGGTGGCACACGCCCTTAATCCCAGCACTCGGGAGGCAGAGCCAGGTGGATCTGTGTGAGTTCGAGGCCAGCCTGGTCTACAGAGAGTTCCAACACAGCCAGGGCTACACAGAGAAACCCTGTCTCCCAAAACAAAACAAAAATGAAGCTCTTGACTCCAAAGTGGAAGCCAGGGCCTTGTTCATGCCAGGCAAGCCCTCTACCATGAAACCACACTCTTAGGGCTTTACTGGGGGATTCTAGGCAGGGGCTCTACCACTGAGTCACACCCCAGCCCTCACTGGGGGATTCTAGGCAGGGGCTCTACCACTGAGCCACACCCCAGCCCCTCACTGGGGGATTCTAGGCAGGGGCTCTACCACTGACCACACCCCAGCCCCTCACTGGGGGATTCTAGGCAGGGGCTCTACCACTGAGCCACACCCCAGCCCCTCACTGGGGGATTCTAGGCAGGGGCTCTACCACTGAGCCACACCCCAGCCCCTCACTGGAGGATTCTAGGCAGGGGCTCTACCACTGAGCCACGCCCCAGCCCCTCACTGGGGGATTCTAGGCAGGGGCTCCACCTCAGATGTCTAACTCCAAGCTCTTCAAAGCAGTTTTCATCTGACCCAGTTCATCTGCCACGCACTCATATGTGGAGGGGAGAGGCAGCCTACCTGCCCTATTGAAGATGAGGACATTTTTAGCCCCCAGGCCCAGGCTCAGGAAGGAAGAGGCTGACAAGAGATTGGGCATTGAGGAGGTGGCGTGGTGTGCGTCCTGGCCTCACTCCTGCCATCTGGCCCCATCCCATCCTCCTTCTGAGGCCTGTACACATCTGAAACCACAGTTCCTTAGCTATCCTCAAGAAAGATGGAGACGCTGTGAGGAGCCCCTGCCCAGGGGAATGGTGTGCAGGGGCTACTTCAAGACCAGGCCAGAAGCATCCCCGCTCCCCTAACCACTCACCTGACCGTTTCTGGCTCTTGTTCCCCACAACTACATTTGTCTGTCTCAAGTTTGGGGGAGCAGGAGGGGGTCAGCTATCAGATGAGTCAAGTAACTGGGTTCCTATTTCAGGGCTGTGTGACTCTTGGCAAGTCACCCACCCTCTCTGAGCCCATTTCCTCATCTGGAAAAACGCTCACAGTAAGAGCATCTAGGACTGGCTTTGCTTCCTTGCGGGAAGCCCTTGGTTCAATTGATACCCCAAATCCAGGCTTGGCGGTGCATGCCTGAAATACCAGCATTCTGGAGGCAGAGGTTCAAAGCCATCCTCTGTTCCATGGGAAGTTTCAGCCCAGCACCGTGTCTGGAATAGGGAGTTTAAACGGAGAGTGGAACACAAGCGAAACAGAAACGTTAGCTTCTGCGGTTGTTGTAACTGGTATAAACCCCATTTCTTCCATTTCAGGGTGAATGGGCCTGGACGCTTTATTCCACCCCACACCGGTGTACTGAACGAGCGCCATCGCTGGTGGGCTTTTCACCGCGGTCTTGGAGCGCCACCTGGCGGTACATTCCGGTCTTGCATGGCAGGGGTTGAGGGACGAAGGTCTCCTTGTTCCCAGCACCTACATTCTCCCCGTGAATTGTTCTAGGACCTGGTCACACCCCGAAAGGACTGGGAGTGTGTTTCTCTGCCTGGGAGACCCGAGTCCCTTTCCTGCACCTTGGCCTCAGTCTAAAAAGAGATCGTTTACTCCGCTAGCAACAGTAGGGGCGGTGGTGAGCCAGCCCTGGATTCCGGGGCCTGGGCGGCACTCTCCCCAACTTTTGCTCTGAGGCAGGGTTTCCTGCAGTCAGGCTGGCCTGAAATTGTTATGCAGCCGAGGATGACCTTGAATTGATTTCCTGCTTCCACCTCCACGCTGTTTCTCAGTCTTTCCTTCCTTTCTGAACCAGCTCACCGTGCTCTGCCCCCACCCCCACCCCTCCACCCCGGGGTGAAGGCAGGGCAGGGCAGGATTGTGTAAGTGGGATTCCATAAGCGTTGTTCACAGGAGGCCTGCGCTTAAAACCTTTTCCTAAGCATTCTTTGGCACTGGGCTCGCCGTCTCCTCAGGCCCTCACTGGTGGATTCTGGGTAAGTGCTCTCGGGTTGAACCACGTCCCTAGTTCCTCTTGGCATTGTCTAGGACCCCTCTGCTGGGTATGCGATGATTTTGATCGTCAACTAGACAGAACCTAGAGTCAACCAAGAGTCCTGCTTCTGGACAGACCTTTGAGGCTACTTTTGGGAAGGATCAAGTAAGGACTGAAGACCTTGGCAGCAGATGGCCCATCCAGAAATAAAAAGGCATGTTTTTTTTCTGAGAAAAACTTGCCTGCCTTCGTTTTCCATTGTTTTTAAACATTTGTGTGTGATGGGATGGGGGTGGAGGACAATTGTGTGTGTGAGAGGCGTCTCTCTCCTTCCACCATGTGAATTCCAGGAACAGAACCCAGGATGCCAGGCTTGGTGGCAAGCTCCTTCACCCACTGAGCCATCTCACTGGCCACACTGTTGAGGCACTCAGTTCTCAGGCTCTCCGGCATGTAGACGGCCACTGCTGAACTACTCAGGCCCTACTGTGGAGGTTGCCCCCTTTTATGACATACACCCGTTCTATGCCTTTAGAGAAGGCTGACAGAGCACACACAGTTTCTATGACCAGTAAGGTATTAAAAGTGCAGTCAATTATGGGAAACTCATGGTTTGAACAAGCACCCAGAGAAACTTCATAGCCCAATTTAAAAAAATGGCAATGGTGGTGCATGTCCTTAATCCCAGCACTCAGGAGGCAGAGGTAGAGGGATCTCTGAGTTCAAGGCCAGCCTGGTCTGAAGAGTTGCAGGACAGCCAGGGCTGCAGAGACACCTGTTTTGAACCCCCCCTCCCCAATCATTATTGGAGGTAGGGCATGTATGTATATCACAGCATGTGTGAGGTCAGAGGGCAACTTTATGGAGTTAGCTCCCTACTTCAACTTTTCTAAGGGATCCAACTCATGCTATCAGGCTTGCCTGGCAAACAGGTTATCCACCAAGCCGTCTCTGGTCCTGACACTCAATTCTGAGCTGGCATTAACTGGTGAAGGGGCTGTGGGAAGGGGGTCAGACTGGTAGGGCTTGAAGGGACCTGTCCCCCCACACGTGGCCCCCAGCTGGTGATGCTGCTTTGGGAGGTAGAACTTTTGGACATGTGACCTAGCTGGAGGATGCAGGCCCTAAGGGTGGGCCTTGAGTGTGAACTAGCTAACCTTGCTTGAGCTCTGCTCGTTTCTACCACGTGAGAAGCTGGCTGTGTAGACTCCTGTGGCCTTGGCCTGGTATAGCCACCCTGCCTTTCTTGGCATGAAGTGCTCTTCTCAACTGTGGCTGCCAGCTGCCGGAGCTGCTTGTCCGACGCCCGTGGCAGTGCTGAGAAAAATACTCGCTATGGATGGAGGCGGGGCAGTCCTGTGGGTGGGCTGCTCGGGGTTTACAAAGACCGTCAGGGGCCATGGAATCTTCAAGTACAATCCACCCTCCAGCTTGGGAAGAAATACTGATCTCGGCTGCTAGCCACATCCTCAGCTCCAGGAGTCTTAAATCCTGGCACTATTGAACTGATGTCTGGGGCCTCTGGACCTGTAGCAGCAACAGAAGGGGCCTGGGGTGGTTTGAGAAGGAATGGCCCCCTAGACGCGTGTGCGTGAATGCTTAGGGATGGGGCGCTATTAGGTGTGGCCTTGTTGGAGTATGTCACTAGGGGTGGGCTCTGAGGGTTCCAGGTGTAGAACTCTCAGCCACCTCTCCATCACCATGTCTGCCTGCATACTGCCATGTCTCCCACCATGATGACGGACTGAACCTCTGAACCTGTAAACCAGCCTCTATAAATGTTTTCCTTGTAAGAGTTGTCATGGCTGTGGTGTCTCTTCACAGCAGTAAAACCCGGAGATAAGCCTCCAGGCTGGAGAAACAGCAGCTTCTCAGGCTGGATGGCTCTCCCTGCCGGCCTTGCTTCTTCCCCCACTGGTCCACAGAGCAGAGCAGTCGCTCGGCATTGCCCCTGCTAACAACTCCGGAAGTCCACAGCAGCAAACATGCCAGCTCTGCGAGGCTGTACGGACATCAGGGTTCCGAAGACAATCTGAGCTGCACACATTAAGTAGCTTCCTCACAAAGCTCTGCTACAAGCAGAGGCTTCTGAAGGGGCTGAGGTCAGCTCGTAGCCTGCACAGGCCTCGGGAATTGGAGGATGCTTCTGTGGTCACCCTTAGGCCTGCAATGCCCACCTCACTGTGAAGCATCTAGAACCAAACTATACCCACCCTGGAGGGGTCTGCGTGCGGTGGACATGTGCTGATGTGGGTCTGACATGAGGTTTGACTTACAATAATGACTTTATTTTATTTTAACATTTAATTACAGAACATAAAACAGCTGGGGGTGGGCCCCAGCCTCGCCCCATCCTGAGGCTACCAGGAGGAGACCTCCCTGATGACCCTCTCTTTGGGTCTTCCTATGGTAGAGCCCTATTGCTTTACCAGGGGAGGAGCCATGCAGATGAGGGGCAGGACCCCCTCTTGGCCCCACCCCTACCCAGGTCGGCCTTCCTCCAAATGCCCAGACTGTGCCCTACCCCAGTCAACTCCTTCTTTCACGGACCAGGAGCCTGTCCTCGGCTGCCCCGGCTGCCCCCACCCCCTCTGCAACCTAAAGGGGAATAAATACAAACTTTACAAAGTAAAAGGGGGTCCGGCGTTGCCCTGGGGCGGGGCAGCAGGCTGAAGGCGGGGCCATCCAGCAGGGCAGGCCCTGGTTCACTGCTGTAGACAGCCTCACATCATTCCTAGCTGCAGCAGTGTGTTGGCATATGCCATGGGCTTGACGTTGGGGTGAGGCTGCAGCAGGGGCAGAGGAGAGGGGCAGTCAGAGGACCCGCCCACAGGCAGCCCCTGCCCAGGCAGTGCCCTGTCCCAGGCCACTCACCACTGCTGTGAACTGGTGGAACTGGGGCCGCAGATCCGAGCCCTGGAGGTGGATGTAGGAGGCTTTGTTTCCCATCTGGTCACTGCAGGGACAGGAGCAGAGGGGTGCACGGTTGGGGCTAGAGACTAAGAGAAGGTGGGAAACTGGAGGAGGAGAAGAGGAGGAGAAGAGGGAGATACACTGAAGAGGGCTGGAGGAGGAAGCCATGGAAAGGTGGGGGAAGCAGAGGCAGGAAGAGGCGGTGGGAGAGCCTGGAGACCCGATCTCACCACCACCCTAGGCACGGGAGGTGCAGGGGACAGTGACATGACACCACTAGGAAGTTACAGCCTAGGCGAAGGACAGGAGCCCATGCAGCTCTGTAGCCTGGCTCCCCACAGACAAAGAGGGAGAGTGAACTCAGATAAAGGCCCCGTCCACAGGAAGAGGACCTAACCACTGCAGCTGGGGGCAGCCCCGTGCCCACAGGTGTTCATCACACTAACACATATCCACGCTTAGGTGTCCTTCCTATGGCGGAAGTTTCGAGGAAAGTTAAAGCCAAAACCTGCCACCGTGAGAGGCTTGCAACAGAAAAGCCAGGAGTTTGATACCAGCCTGGACTAGAGCAAGACCCTGTCTCAAAAGCCACACATAAATACTCTACATAACCCCTGTGGCCTGGGCGGGGGTGGGAGAGGAAGACGCACCAATAGTTAGGGGCAGAGAAGACGGTGACACAGCGGCCGCCATGGGCCACCTCGTAGCCCTCAGACTTGACTTCGTGGCTGCGGATGATGTAGTCCAGCTGGTTCTCCTCCAGGAAGGCCTTGGTGACATCAGGCCCGAACTGGCAGCTCACGCCCCGCTTGCTGACAGAGCGCCCGTTCTAGGAGGAGCAGAGGAAGAGGAGACGGGGCTGCTGGCCTGGCTCCGCCCCACCACTCAGTCCACACCCACCCAAGACACCGGGCTCACCTGCGGCTGGGGATCTGACCACAACAGGTCGCACATGGGTCCTGGAGGAGTGGGGGGAAGAGGCGAAGCATCACGAGACTTGTCTCCCAGCCTGCACCAGACAGGCCTACCCCACAGCAGGCCTTGGTGCTGCTGGTGGTAGTGGGGTCTGGCAGGGGACATCACTGTGGCCAGGGCTCAGGGCATGCTCATCAGTTTCCCTGATATCTCATTCAATCCATTGTAAGCCTGAAGCTGGATGGAACTTGGATCACTCCAATTCCGAGCAGGCCCTCTTCCTGCCCAAAGCCTCCTGTGGCCCCCCATTGCCCCAGCAGCCAAGCCCATGTTCCCACCAAGGTCTGTAGCTCTCAGGATTGGCCTCTGGCCTTGTGTCCAGCAGAAACCTCTGAGGGCCAGCCCTGTCCATCCCACCCCTCCACTCTACACTGTCCTCCCTCATTGGTCACACCCTCACCCCTCCTCTGGTGTCATCTCAAATGTCACCACCCTGCAGAAGCCATCCACATCATCTGTGTTCTCAGCGACAGTCTCTGGGACTTTTAACAGATGCCTTAATTCCTCTCTTGGGAGAGGGGAGCAAATGAGTGACAGGTGTGTGTCATGGACTCTGGTGTTCCCTGGCTGGCACAGTCCCACTCACTCAGGATGCAGACGGGAAAGTGGGCCCTGTGCTTGCCAAGGACACAAAGTCTACATGAGCCCAGGCATTCCTCTGTGCCCAGGGCCCACTCACCTGAGTCTGGGGGCTGCCGATTCCGCTCAATCTTCCGGATATCATCCAGGGTGACACCGTCCTCACTGAACAGGCCTCCATGCATGATCTGGGGGAGTCGTGCGTTTCTGTGAGGAAAGGAGTCCCTTCTCCTCCTCCCCCTCGAACCAGCACGCTGCCCACACGGGGTGGCAGGCCACAGCCCTCACCAGCACTTTGCCGTTGATGCACTGGGCCAGCGGGAGCCACTCGAACACCTCACTGAAAAGCTCATACATCTGGGCTGTGTACTTGGCCTTCACCTCGCCCTCGAACCCGTAGATCTGGTTCATGTTGTCTGTCTCGTGGTTGCCTGGCCACAGCAGAGAGATTGGAGAGAGCCCTCAGCCTCCAGGTTGTCATCTACCCACCCGGTAATGCTCAGGTCCAGACTTGGGGACAAGATGGCTCAATGATGGCAGCCTGGCAGTGAGTTCTCAAACGAGCGTCCTCCCTGCTACGCAGCCTGACCTTTGTGCTAGATCAGTCCCCGGGAGGCCGTCCACCCCTGCTCTCGATGTGAACGAGAAGAGAAGAAGGTACCCTGCCCTGAACCTCTCGTCTGGCACCTGCCAGCAAAGCAAAGGGCACAGTGAGGCCACACCAAGCTGTCTGGCGAGTGCGGCCGCTAGGGCAGGGCACAACCTGTCCTACCTTACTTGGTGGCCCCAGGGCAGGGGTGGGGTGGGGTGGGGAACCCTCCTCACCTCGAAGAAGATGAAAATGATCTGGGTACAGGAGCTTAAAGCCGAAGAGGGTGAGGATCACTTCAACGGAGAAGGAGCCGCGGTCTACAAAGTCGCCATTAAAGATCTTGCTTGTTAAGGGAACCACGGTGTGTGCGGGAAGCAGATGGGCTAGGAGGCAGTCCTTCCTCCTGTCCCCTTGGTGCCAAGGCTCCTGTCAGTACCTCCAAAGGGGGTACCCCCTGGCCTGCCTTTGGACTGACCCCCCCCCCCACCAAGGACCCAACAAACCCATCGTCTTGGGGAAGCCAATGGCAGAGCTGGCTCTTCTCTGAGACCAGTCCTCACTCTCCAGCTTCCTCCCCAAAGTACACAGCCCAGACACTCGTGTGGTGGCTAAGCACCAGGAAAACACCCACATCAAACACACGAGTACAGGCTGGGGTGGTGGTGCACCTCTACAACCCTAGTACTCGGGAATGGGAGGTGGGAAGCTCAAGGGTTCAAGGCCAGCAGAAGTTACACGTGAAGCCGTACAAAACAAAATTCGACAAACACCCGGAGGTGGGTCTGCTCATCTGCTCATCCCCTCCCTGTGAGGAAGACCCTCTCACCCCAGGGACCAGGGAACTAACGCAGATAGGCCAGCCTGCTGGAGCGGAAGGGCTGGGCGGACACTGCCGGGGGGTCACCTTGTTGGAGAGAAAGAACTGGGGCCTGAACCTGCAGTACTGCACCAACAGTAAGAGGATGGCCCTGGTGTTCTGCCCTGCTGGGGTCCCGCCACCTCCACATGGGGTGGCACCGAGGATACATAGGGGTTGGTCTCTGAGGGTAAACCGTTGAGCTCAAATATGTTGAGGAGGTCATAGAACTGGCCATGGGTGTCTCCGCACACTGTAATCTTCTCTGTCTGGAAGAAAAGAGGCCACCGGAGAGGGAGGGGCCCAGAGAGAGATATGGGGAGGGGGCAGCGGGGAAATGAGGGGAGAGGTCACAAGAGACCACGGAAATTCATGCACGACCCAGGGTAGGGGCATAGCAAGGAGGAAGGCAGACGGGTGGGTTTCCGAGGTCCTGAGCTGGGCGACTGCCACCCCCTCCCCCACCCCCATGCACGCCCTCACCCTGCACCCACAGCACAAGGCGCACCTCTGTCAGCGTCGTCTCCACCAGAGTGCTCAGCTTGCAGAGGACCTCTTTGACCTGTACCAGGATCTGGAGGACAGGGCAGCGTAAGCAGGCTGCCTGGGAGGCAGTACTCGTGCTGCCCTCTCTGGCCTCCAAGAGCCTCAGTGCCCAGGAGCTACTGGGTGCTAGCCAGGGACAGAGGTGGCTCTCAGGAGGTGTTGAGTGGCCCATGTGTCATTTGAACACCATGATGGGGGCTCGAAAGATGGCTCAGCTCTTAAGAGCCCTGGCAGTTCCTACAGAAGACCAGGGTTTGATTTCTAGCACCGCACAGTGGCTCACAACCATCCACATCTTCAGTCCTGAAGGATTCGGTGCCCTCTTCTGGCCTCCAAAGGTACTGCACACATGCAGTATACAGACATACACACGGGCAATTTATAAACATCACCATTATTTCACAAGGGTTTGGCTCATCTTTTAATATTCACCAGCATTAGGAAACACAATGGTGGTTTGACAGTATAGGAAAACTTATAAAAGAACCACCCTAGAGCCAGAGAGATGGTTTAGTGCGTAAGAGTGCTTGCTTGGCAGGATCTGAGATCAAATCCCCAGCACACACATGCATGTGTGTATGTGTATGCATCTGTAGTTCCAGCATTGAGGGGGCAGCTAGTGGGTTTCCAGTTGAGTAAGACCCTGTTGTCCACCCTCCCTCCCCCACAGCTGTGTATAGGTGTCCTCACGCCTACAAACTCACATGCCCATGTAGGTGCATACACACATACACAGAGTTAGCCTGCACACATGTAAACACATGGTCATAAAGCTCCTTAAAATACAAGCCTCTCTTTGTAGAGAAGGGAGTGGAGGATCTTCCACCCTACAGTGGGTATTGGAGATCTGAGAACCTGCTTAAGGGGGTGTGCTGGGACACACCTGTAATCCTGGCAGGTTAAGTCTAGTTTAGGGTATATAGTGTTATTCTTTGTATTTTTCAGACAAAGTCTCACTCACTGTGTATCTCTGGCTGGTCTAGAACTCAAAGATGCATCTGCCTCTGCCTCCTGAGTGCTGGAATTAAATGTGTGCACCACCATCCCTTGCATAGCCTGGGGTATATATTACGACCCCTTTCACAACCTTAAACACACTTTGGGGAACTCCAGGAGAAATGAAAACACTACATCGTTTGTCAATGTTACTTTCACACACTGAACATGACCCCGAGACGAGTCATGTGTGTTTATCAGTGTTTTGGGTTTGATGAACGGCCTGTGGGCTGTCCACATTAGTTAATACCTAGTGTCTCATCAGGGAGACAAGCGAACACATTATAGTCCTGTAAGTGGATGTCCTTGTTCAGGACACAGGTTAGGATGGCCGTAACTGGCTCTCAAATGGTTCTGTTAAAAGCAAGGGGTGGAGAGGGCCCGCACCCGTGAGAAGTACGTGGCTGTTAACGGCTCATCTTTCAACTTCCATGTACATCTAACAATTAAAAAAAACAAAACAAAACAAAAAAAACCTTGGGGAGAAGCGAAAGTGTCATTAAAACACTGGAGGTGGCTGGCCACTCAGGAAGCTGCAAAGGACTGTTTTGTCACCCTAAGAACAAGAACAAGCCAAACAGCCAATATCACATTCAAAAAGAAAACTAATGAATCCACCCAAAAGCAACCTGCAAAAATCCCGAAGGAATCATACCACAGACAGTGACAAACAGCCCCTCTGTGGGTCACAGCTGCTCAGGCTGGTGGCGGGTGGCTCCTGTCTGGGCTAAGCACCGGGGTAAGGCAGTGACCACTGGCAGGCTGTGACTCCATCACAGGAGAGGTGGCATGTGTGGCTAGTTCTGACACAGAAATGACTTCTACTGGGGGCTGGAGAGGTGGCTCAGGGGTTAAGAGCACTAGCTGTTCTTCCAGAGGACCTGAGCTCAAATCCCAGCACCCACATGGTGGCTCATAACCATCTACAGTGGAATCTGATGCCCTCTTCTGGCATAAAGTCATGCAGATAGAGCACTCATATACATAAAATAAATAAATCTTAAAAAAGAAGAAGAAGAAAGAGGAATGACTTCTACCACCATCCAAGACCTCTTCCAACCACGCACGTCCTCTCTTACTCCAGCCCCTGACTTGGGCCAGCCACCTTCTTCAAGAATTCCTCTTTCGCTGGGCGGAGGTGACACACACCTGTAATCCCAGCACTCGGGAGGCAGAGCCAGGCAGATCTCTGTGAGTTCAAGGCCAGCCTGGGCTACCAAGCGAGTTCCAGGACAGGCACAAAGCTACACAGAGAAACCCTGTCCCGAAAAACCAAAAAATAAACAAACAAACAAACAAACAAACAAATAAATTCCTCTTTCTAGGCTGGAGAGATGGCTCAGAGGTTAAGAGCACTGGCTGCTCTTCCTGAGGTCCTGAGTTCAATTCCCAGCACCCACATGGTGGCTCACAACCATCTGTAATGAGATCTGATGCCCTTTTCTGGTGTGTAGGGATACATTCAGGCAGAACACTGTATAATATATAAGTATAGTAAATTAGTAAATATTAAAAAAAAAAAAAAAAAAAGAATCCCTCTTTCTGGTGCCTTCCTGAAGGTCTCACTTTTGAGTCTGAGTAGTCCTCTGAACTCTCCACTGCCCGACACCCACAAAGTGCTGTGGTATTGGATGAGGACACATGGACCCCTCAGTGCGGTGCCCGGCACACAGCCAAGGAAGTGGCAGCCTTTGTGATTGTTCTCCTCCCTCTGCCCAGAGCCAGCCCATCCCGGTCTCAGGTGTGTGTGGCACGGGTGGTCCGTTACCTGGTAGGCACATTTCCGGTGCAGTTTCTTCTGTTCCTTGTACCACTGCATGAGCTCTTTCATGAACGTGACGGTCACCTTGCCATCCTCAAGCTTGGGCCCGCTGTATTCATCTTCAATGGCTGGTGTACAGACAAGGGTATTAATTAGTGGCTTCAGCCATGGAGGGGCAGCCTAGAGGGATGGGGAGAGCAAATGAGGCCGTGAAGACTCCCATGATGCTGTGGTGTTCCTGGGTCTTAGGGTCAGCCCACAGATCCTACAATCCCTGGACTCTGGCTAGTTCTAAGCAGTGGCTTCCTCCTTTGGCACCTGTCCTCTGGAGAGCTGGTTCCCTGCCCTTTGCCTCTGCCCCACATTCTAAACGTGTGGCTAAGAGGATGATTGCCAAATAATCTCTCCAGATTCAGAGCACATGGTGACCTTCAGGCGACACCAGACCACAGGCTACTCTCCTAGTCCTGTGCATCAGCAACACACTGCAGGGATGGTGTGCACCATGGTTCCAGGAAGTCAAGGTCCACTGTCAAGATACTCTGGCCAGAAAAGATGACAATACACCCCCTGAATGATCAAGACCTGACAGGGTGTGTCTAGGAGGGAGGCAGACAGGCTAGCTCCTGTCACGTCCTCAGGAGGCAGGTCCTCAAATATAGCTGGTATCCCCCAACTCCTGGCTCCCAGGCTTCTCAGTGGTGAGCAAATGGACTTGAGTCTGGAGGCCCAATGGCTAATGGTCTAACCCAGTGTCTAAGTCTGTCAAGACTCCAAGGCAAAGGCAGGGACCTGGGAGCTCCTAGAGTCTAGGAACTCAACGGAACCCACGCAAGTTGGTGGAGGGTGGCTCACATGTCCATGTGCTTTCTCTCTGCAGCTCTCCATCCACAGAAGGTCTAACAGACTGGTAAGCACCCTTCTGGGTTCTGTGAGTCACTCAACAAACTAATAAAACCTGAAGAGCAGACTGTGGGAGGCTTGATTCACACCCAATGGGTCAGAGGCATGGCCAAAATAAATCTGGGATTCAGAACAAGCAACACCGTGGAGGCGGCAGATTCCACATAAGCACCATGGCACATACACGCGTACTCAGAACAACATGATAATCAATGAATGTTTTTCAAAAGGGTGTGTGTGTGGGAGGGAGCTTGGGGCTGCACCTCAGTTTGTCAGAACTGATTTGAATCAGAGCAATCTGCAGATGGTACCCACTACAGATTGGAGGCCTGGTTACCAGTGCAGAAATCTGCATATGGTCTTGGTGACCAGGCAGGCGCCTGTGCCGACTGCTGATACACGTCAGCACTAGGGTTACAGTGGGATTTGCTAGGATGGCCCTGGCTTGAAGAAGTGTGGTCTGGAAGGAGAAGGATAAGAGAGGAGAGGAAGGGGTACGGCTTCAGGGTGACGACATGGTCACCCCGTACAGGGCCACAGTTGTGCTGTGCTTGCACTGAAGGCTCCAGTTCTGCATTCTACTAAGAAAATGTGATCCGCTCCCTTTCTTGGCCAAAGCTTTCTAAGATGGCTAAAATTGCAGCAGACAGTGTCAGGTCTGATGCTGGCCTGAGACCAACTTCAGACTCCAGCAGCATCCAGGGGAAAAGTCACAGAGACGATGAACAGCACCTGCAGGAGCTCTGGTCACCAGAAGTGAAAGAAAGGGCCTGGTGTGAAGGAGTTGTCTGTGACTCCATCATCAGCCTCCCAAGGAGTCGTCCTGCAGTGGGTTCTGAGGGACGGAATGCAGGGCCCTGGCTTTGACTCAGAAGGCTGCAGAGCAGAGGACATACCAGGCTATGTGACGATTAGTATTAGTTGTCAACCTGACAGAGACTAGTGTCACTGGAGATGAGCTGCTGGGCATGTCTACAGGAGTTATCTTGATTGTATTCACTGAGGTGAAGACCTGCCCACTGTGGGTAGCACCAGTCGCTGGCTGGGATCCTGGACCGTTTAAGGGAAAGGGGAGAGCAGCAGTGCTGCTATACCTCCATTTCTTCCTTATTGTGAGAGCAGTATGATCAGCTGCTTTCAGCTTCTTGGCTTCGTGCCATGATGGACTGTACCCTTACACTGTGAGCCAACCCCCCTTCCCTTATATCGCTCTCAACAAGGTATTTCATCATGGCAACAAGAAAAGAAGCTAAGACAGACTCTATGGGACAGCCCACCCGGTGGGCCGGCCAGGAGCTACTGCAACGTCTGCTCACCCTGAATGGCGGTGCTGAGTGAGAGGACACCACAGACCAGCAGCTGATTTGTTTCTCATGCAAGCCATTCAGGGCTGGTATAAGCAAGGACCCTCCCTGCCCCATGAACTTTACAAAACCAGTTCAGAAGTTCTGCTAGATTTGGGGTCCCCACTTCCTCTTATAGTTCTGAGAGATGCTACTAAAAACATCAAGCAAATAAACAAGAGCATGGAGAAGAAGGAAGAGTTCACCTTAGGAAGGGAGAAGTGCTTGGAGTTATTACAAAAATAAGACAAGGCCAGGTGTGCTGGTGAATGCATGTAATCCTAAAACTTTGAATGCTGAGGCAGGGGAATCGTGAGTTGAAGGCTTCTTTAGATTCACAGTGAGAAAAGACGGGTAAAGAAAGTGAAGAGGAGAGACTGGCAAGATGTCTCAGCAGGTAAAGGCTCTTGCCACCATACCTGATGACCTGAGTTTGATTCCCGGGACCCACAGAGTGGAGAGAATTAGAGAGAGCTGCTGCTTCCCAGGTGTTCTCTGACTTCCACCCACATGTGTGCACCCTCACACGCATGTACACACACAAATAAAAACAGAGAAAAAAGCTCTAACTACAACCTGTCCACACAGCTGGAATGGGGCAAGGGAGTCTTTGTAGAGTCCAAACATTAAGAGGGCCCACAAAAACCTGCTCTAGATTGGAAATGTTTAGCATTTCTAAGACAAAGATTATGATGAGAAATCTGGTCTGACATAGCCTGGAGCAGCAGGCATATTAATAACAATAAAAGTTAACAAGAACCAAGATCTAAAAAATGAAGATGCAGAGTAGGTGTCTTGGCTCAATGGCACCCCCTTACACTCCACCCCCCTACACCCCACCCCCCTACACCCGACCCCTGGGACTGCAAGCAGCAGATCAAAGGGTGAGAGGGCGGGCAATGAAGGGAAATCAAGACACCCTGGACTGGGAGCCACATGCACTGTGGTCTCTGAAGAATGTGAAAGGTGGAGTTGGAGAGGTGGCTCAGCAGTTAAGAGCACATGTTGTTCTTGCAGAGGCCCTGGGTTCAATTCCCAGCACCCACATGGTGACTCCACCTGTAACTCCAGTCCCAGAGGATCCAATACGCTCTGAGGGCACCAGGCACACAGTAGTACACCCACACACTGGAAATAAGATGAGTAAGAGTTCACAAGAGGACAGGACTGTGAGCTGGAGTGTTAACAGGTGTGCTAAAGGTTCACAGGGGCTGGTGTGTCTGAACACACTTCCGGTGAAATACATACCCTTCCACCTGACTGTATTATGCGAGTTCCTGCAGATTTCTGCCGCTGGTTTGATGTTAGCACTAGCTTAGATCTGCCTTTTGTGACTGCTACCTTTTGTCTCTGGTACCTTGTTTGAAGGTTTATCTGAGAGTCTCCTAGTGGTTCAAAGCCTATGGAAAACTTGGCTAGGAGAGGATTGGGCAAACTGGTATGTCTTTTAACTGAGAATTTGCATTTGACATTGTCCCTCTGTGGGGCGTAGATAAGAGGCTTTGGTATAGGACTGACTTGCTAACGGTGTGAATTGTATAACCATAAAAGGGCCCTTTGCTAAGCTAGTGAGTCAGTCCATGAGAGACTGATCCCTCTGCAGCTGGAAAGGCTAACATTTTCATCCCTAGAGTGCCTCCGTGTCTTCTTGCCACAGACCCACGTGAACCCACACCCGGTATACAGCAGGCTCGTACAGTGTACCTCACTAGGCAATTTCTTCCCTGTTAAACAGAAGTATGGAGTCCACACACTGACAGGAGTAAGTGCACATGTGAAGTGGGAACTGGGATGCTACCCAAGCCACTCAAGGCCATGCCATGTGCAGTAGGGATGGGAGGGCTAGTCTGGGCACATTTCTGTGCAGCAGCCCTAGGCATAGCCTTGACTGGGGCTTACAGCAAAAACTCTAGGCGAGGAAATTCAATGTGAGGGCTTTCTCTACTTTGCTGTAAGATACTGAATGAGGCTGTCCTCGTGCTGAAGGGTATAACCCGAGAACCCACAACTTCTAGGTGAGGCACTCTAAGGACGGCAGTGCTCACAAGCATCACACAAGGTGGCACTACCTGGGAACGTAGGGAGGGGCCCTCAGGAGCAGGGGGCCTCTCCCTAAGGCTGGCTCTGAGAAGCTGGGTATTTACTGACATTTGGACAGTGTCTAGTAATAGCTTGCAATGGACCTAGAAGCTGCTAGGTATATGCATGGCCACCCCAAAGTGCAAGGACAACCTTCCACTTGGAAGCAGGGGAACAGCTCTGCTTGGCGGTTGTGAAGCACAACAAACCAGATGGTGTTGAGGCCCATGTCTGCACCTGTGCTGACACACACTCGGGCAGAGGGCAATGTAAACCTGGCCTGGTGAAGGGGCGTGTATTTGGAGCATAGACCCAAGGAGGCTGGAGGAGCTCACTGAAGCAGGAATGGTCGATGCCCATCAGTAGTTTCCAGACATCCCCAGCACTCACGCTAGAAGGCCCCCTGATCCAGAAAATAGGTGGACATGGGAGCTGCAGCCCTGCAAAGATGGTTGAGTCTAGATGTGTCCATCAGGTACAGCTCAACTGCTGGTAGCTATGGGACAGAGTCCTGGGGAGCACCCTGAACAGCTGGTGAGCTGGGGTGATGCTGGTGGCCTCAGAGGTTACAAATGGGTCGTGACAAGACTTGACACTGACACTGTCTCCAGAGAGTGCTCAAAAAACCAGAGGACAATGCACAGACATGGGTGACAGTCACACAAAGTGTCAGTACAGATCATAACATCTAACCACTGGCAGGCAGACGTGTTCCTTAGAGCCAGCTCACCAGAAGTGGAACAGGTGCCCAAAGGACTGGCTGGCCAAGAGGAGGGGAGATACGGGTATGTTGACTTACCCTTATAACCTCAGCACTTGGGAAGTTGAGGCAGGAGAATTATCATGAGATTGAGGTCAGCCTGGACTAGAGTGAGATCCTTTATGTCCCTGCCCCCCATACACCCAAGTCTGGACTCACACTCCTGAGAAAAACTAAAAGGAACACGTGACTGGGGCCAGAGGGTGCTGTGAGCACATGGCTCTTGTCAAGAGAGAAAGATGCCACACGATCCCACTGTTTTTCCTGTTCTCTTCCCCCATCTCAGCTCCCCTTCTTTGCTCTCGACCCTGAGACTGTCACAGAGTACTGGAGCTGTGGGGATTCTTAGGCATGGCACCACCCGTGGTTTTAAACATTATGCCTGAATTCCTTGGGACCCAATGGGAGCAGATGGTATCCACACCCCATCAGGCAAAGCCAAGGGTGACAGTGACTAAGGCCACATCACCCACAAGACACGGTGGTGGAAATGGGACCAACACCTGCTTGGCACCATGGACCCCGAGTCCTAACTGGAGGGAAAAGACGTCTATTAGGCTGTGACAAAAGAAAAATCTTGAGCTACCCCAAGCTTAATCAAGGGTTCCCACTTTTATGAGTAAGATGGAGGGGAGAGGAAGACAGTCAGCAGCTGTAGGTGACACCTACATTCCCAAATGTCCCCTGAATTTGGAGACCCTGCCTTTCCCCACCAAGTGTGGCATGATGAGTGTGAGGGGGTGTGGTGAGGCCCACTCACTCATGCTTTCGATGTCCAGAGAGTCCACGACAGAACGCCTGTGTTCGTCACCCGCAATGGCTCGCTCAAAGGCCTTCTGCTTCACAATCTTGCTGCACTCCTGGTACTTCATCTTGGCATCCTTGTCATTAGGCTTCACCTTCACCACCTGGCCAGGAAGAAGGAGTGAAGAGGTGTCACACTCTGGAGGGCCAGTCACTCACCCCAGATAAGCCACCAGGGTCACTGCAATAGCCTTGGACTGCACAGCCCTGGGCTGAGGAAAGGCCACAGTCAGACCACCTAGGGGCTACCACATGCTAGCAGGGCAACCCTGGACCTGTCACCCAGGACTCATCTCACATCCCTACACCAAGCATGCTGAGCTACCCCACGGGGTGGCTTTAGAGACCAGGGCATTAGCTCATGCAAGTGCCCTCACTAAACAACTCTGATCAAACAGGTGCCCAGCTGAGCACACAGGTTTCACGCTCCCAGCACAGCCAGTGGGGGAGGCAGCCTGGACTCCTAGCACCTTAATGTCCCTTAGTATAACGTGGGGGTCTGCTGAAAGGATGGGGGAGGGAATAAGGTCCTTGGCACACAGAGGTACTGTGTGCAGGTGGCAGTCAGCAGCTTGCTTCCCCTGGGGCTTTATGGGTGACTGAAGCTCCAATTGCCCTGTTTCCTCTGGCAATGGGATAGGAGACCTAGCTCAAGTCCCATCTTAACCAGTGATGATACACTGTAAGTACGCTGGTCTCAGTTTCCTCTCTGGGAGGGGACACTGGTAATAGCATCATCTCAGAGAGGGCTGTAAGAGAATGAATGAGGGAGCACGTTTTTTAAAACCAGTTTTTAGTTTTTATTTTGAAGACAAGGTCTCCTGTAACCCAAATTGACCTTAAACTTTTATTTACTATGTATATAGTGTTCTGCCTGCATGTCTGCCTGCACACCAGAAGAGGGCGCCAGATCTCATTACAGAGACTACCATGTGGTCGCTAGGACTTGAACTCAGGACCTCTGGAAGTGCAGTCAGTGCTCTTAACCTCTGAGCCATCTCTCCAGCCATGAGGGAGCACTTTTAAAGATCTGACAGTCAGTTGTGCGCAGGCAGCTTTGGGCCACAGCAGTAAAAGGAGCCTGCCTGTACACCTCTGTCCTGCTACCTACAAACCGGGATCCCAGTTGCTTAGAAGACAGAGCTGGGCCTGGTGATGCATGTCTGCAATCTCAGCACTTAGGGGGTAGAAGCAAGGTGACTGTTAACAACAGGCTAGCCTGGGCTACAGAGTGAGACCCTGGGCAACAGACTTCATCTCTGAGCCTTAGCTTGGCTACCATAACTGTAACTGGACCCAGTATGACCTGCTGTTGTTTAGCACTTTCCTCTGAGAATGAAACATTCCATCCCACAGGGAAGCTCTTTAAACAGACAAGTAAACTACTGAAATGGCTTCAGGAAGTCCCTGAAACTGACCAGATTCACTAGGCCCCTCCCTGCCTGAGTAAGCAAAAGACTGCTAAGAGTAGCCAAGCTAAAAGAAAGAATCCAAGACCAGACCGGCTGCCTAGGAGAAAACAGAAACCAGCCAAGGTGTCTGCAGAGGTTTAGACCAACTGAAGCACCTGGAAGGACACTCTCCAACGTGCTGAGTTGTCTGCAGGCTGTGCAGTGTGCTCCAGGTTTCCAGCTGTGAACTGTCACTCATGTTGGGGTGGGCTTTGGTGATGCAACTGTCTTTGAGTCATTTCTGCTTCTGTAAGTAACCCCAATAAAACTCCCTGGCTCACCAGGTTGGACTTTGGTGGTATGGTCTGTGGTGGGATCCCTCTCTGGGGTAAGTAGACATGAGTGTTGCATCAACCCCCCAAAAGTTTTGTCATATACCTGTTGACCTACACAACCATCCTAAGACGGCCCTCTACACCTTCTGTGCTATTACAGAAAAGGAAGTCCCAGGGCTGGTCCTCAGAATGCTCCCCCCAGCCCCAAAGCTGGATGGCTGAGTGAGCCAGAGCCCTGGCAAAGACAACGGCTACTCCCTGCAGGTGCTTGGCCAGCAGCAGGCTGGGCAGGCCTAGGCTGGGCCAACTGCCAGTCAGCTCTACTGGGGTGTGGGCTGCCAGCTTTAGGCAGCCCTTGGAGCCCTTCCCAGGGATAGGAGGAGTGGCCAAGCTCCCTCTACTCCCCAGAATAAAGTCCGCATGGCTGCAAGGCTGGCCCTTAAGGCTCACCCTGTCTTTCTCTGTAACCTAGTACTGCCTCTCATGGGTCCCCAGTGTGACACCTCTCCTGTAGTCCAGGACTTTGGGTCATGCTGCCCCGTCAGCATACTTCATCTCTAATTCCAACCTCTTTTCTGCTCCTTTCTCCCATGAAACCTCCAGGTTGGGGATAATGTCCTCCCCACTTGAAGTGGCACTGGGGGGGGGGGGACAGAGCTGTGTCCTCAGCAGAGCATGAATGCCTCCTCAAGAACAAAGGGTAGCAAACACGTCCTTGGAACCAGACCTGTCTTCAGGTGGGCTGCAGTTTAAGGAGAAAGATGGGGCTGGGTGCTGCCACTGTGGTAAGCAACCCTGGCTTACTGCATCCTCTGTACCACTCGATGGGGTAGACAGTACAAACCCCACTAGACTGAGTGGTAAAGTTATTAACCCAAAGAGCCAGGGTTCGATGCACTCCTGGATTAGTTTACAAAGCCCAAGCTCCTGAATGCCACCACCCATGTGAGGCTGAGAGGTAACAGTTCTCCAGACTCTGGGTTCTGGCCTTCTAGGACACATGTCCTGCTCCTCTCAAGAACCCGAGTTTCTAGAAAGAGGGAGTGATGCTAGCACCCGCAGAAGGCTGGTGTGAGACTTTACTGTCAGGCCCACGCCTGGCCAAGCAGCAGCAAGCACTCAATTCCCAGCCCTGCTATGCTGGTTGCAGTGATTGCTGGGTACGACTGACAGAAAGATGGCCCCGTCAAGTTCCTCTCCTGAGGAAGGGTGCAATTTCACACTACAAGGATTTTCAGGGCCCCATCAGAACTTAGTGCCAGCACAAGACATTTCATTTCTTTCTCTTTTTTTGAGATAGGGTCTCACTATGCAGCCCAGGCAGGCCTTGAACTCAGAGATTTGCTAGCCTCTAACTCCTGTTTCCCAAATTCTGGGATTAAAGGCATGTACCACCATACTTGGCATCTGAGCCGGGAAGTGGTAGCGCATGCCTTTAATCCCAGCAATTGGGAGGCAGAGGCAAGAGGATCTCTGTGAGTGAGGCCAGCCTAGTCTATAGGGGGGGCGGGTTCTAGGATAGCCAGGGCTACACAGAGAAATCCTGTCTCAAAAAACAAAACAAAACAAAACAAAACAAAACAAAACCCATCTGAAGCCAAATGTAATAATGTAGCCAGTATTCCAGTGATTCTGGAAGCCCAGGCAGGAGGATGGCTTGATTCTAGTTGAAGGTCAGCCTGAGTTATGTAGCAAGACTCTCTCAAAAGACAAAAAACAAGCAACAAACAAAAGATTCTATATGGATTGCATCTGTGGCAATGTTCTGTGATATTTCCAGGGTTTCAAACAGACCCTGCACTGGGAGAAACTGGGATCTGTGCAAGGTGCATGTGATCAACAACACTTTTGAAGAAATGAGGTGTCTTTAAACACTGCCATCTTCAGGGGCTGAAGGTACTGCTCTGTGGCACAGGGCTTGATATCTGTGAGATAATTAGAATTAGATGAGGTTGTGAGGCTAGGTCCCCTTGATAGGATTAGGGACTTTATAAAAACAGAAGGAAGAGCTTAGTGGTGGAGCCTCTGTCTAGAATCCCCCTGTGAGGGGCTGGGGTATGGCTCAGTGGTGGAGCCCCTGCCTAGAATCCCCCAGTGAGGGGCTGGGGTGTGGCTCAGCTGTAAAGTGCTTGTACAGCCCAAGTTTTGTCCTCAGCACTGAAAAAAATACAATAACCAATGGCATTGTCAGCTGTCAGGGTTCACTGGTAGTCACTATAAACCCTGCGACACGTGTTTGAGAACTTGGACTCACTAGAATTGCAGAGGCCATTCAGGGCACATACCCTCCACCATGACACCCACAGCAGACCCAAGGCAGTTCCACTATTACCCACATGGCTCTGCCAGCAAAAAGGCCTGCAGTCCCCCTACCTTGGAGCAATCCACGCCATCAGAGATCCAGTCATTCAGGCCTGCTGTGGATACCAAGCAAAGTGCCCACATTTAATCAGAACTGGGTATAAGGGATATACCAGCAAGAGGAACCAACAAAGGCATTATGGTTCATCTGCAGGGCATAGACAATGAGATTTGGCCCAGAGGGGCCAGATGGTGCATCACAGAGCAGAGAAAAGCCAGGCTTCTGGCAGGTAGCCCATCAGGGACAGCCTTACACACAACACACCCTTTCTCTGGTGGGTCAACCTACCACAACACATCTGGTGCCTCCATGATGAAGCAGGCAGGGATACCACCAGTGCTAACTGCCCAGGGGCCAGCATGGTGCCAGGAACTTGCACATATGCCATGGTTAGGAGCCTGATTCTGGGGATAGGCCACCACCTTCTAGGATTCCTGTGAGACTACAGAGGAGTGACCTGCCTTGCTTCTGAACCTGTTTCCTCACCTATAAATCAGGGATAACAGTGGTCCCACTGTGCAGGGAAGCATGGAGATGAAAGGACTTTCATGGCATGAAGGTTGCCAGCATGTGAGTACTGAGCTATAGACCAACTCTGATTGTCCCTGTTTCTTTTGTATCACTTTATCAGGGGTATCAAAATGTATTTCTAAGAAACACATCATAAACCAAACAAACCCCACAGGACCCTTAGGTAGGGTGGAGAGTTTAGGAAGACCCTCCCCCACCCAGGTTGGGCCTAGACCTGCATGGCTGAGTGTGTTCTAAGTGCATAGGAAAGAACACAGTGATACCAACTGAGATGTGACCTAGGAAGGAGTGGGCCTGTGTGGAAGGGCTAGCTGGTTAAGTGTGTACAGGGGTACAACACAGCCCTGTGGTAAGGGAGACTGACCACTACGAGTCCAAGGTGTGCCCCCAAGTGGGAGAGACACACTTAGGTCCCTGTGTCCTTGCAATGTTCTGGTACCAGCATAAACCAGGGGCCACAGGCCCACTTCACCATGGGCTGGCTAGGAGGAAACCTGGAAGACTTGGCTGATGCAGAGCCCACTCGCTCAACCCTCACAATGACACTGCCAAGGTAGGCCTATGTGTTCCCTGGTTACAGGTGAGGCCCAAGGCATTTGAAGTCACACACCTCGGTCTGCGCTGAGCTGGCCACCACCCTGGACATCCCTATCTTGGAGGCTGTGCCTTCACATTCTGCTGCAGTGGCTGCATACCTGACTCTAACCCACAGGAAGAAACATGCTGGAAGCAGTGGACAGCACCTATGCTCATGCATGTAAACAAGGCTTTTTACAGAATAAACTGCCTTTTCTTCTGCTGGAGATGGGTGCTGACCACAGACAGTGCTCCTGACTCACAGACCCACTCAGATTCAACTACGGAGCTGGGTTCCAGTCTCAGCTGTCATTCCTTCCAGGTGACTTTAGAGAGGGGCGTCTCCTTTCTATACAAGAGGTAAATTCACACATGCACAATGCTCAAAGCCGTACTGAGCCCTCCATGTGCACACTGATGCTCAAACAGGCTGGAGAGGCAGTATCATGGGTTTATTTGCTCCAACCAAGGCCACACAGTTCCGGATCCAGGGGCCAGGGCCTGTCCTCCATGAACTCCAGCATCTTCTAGGAGGAAGTTCTGGGCTGATCAGCCCAGCCTCTCAGGCTTGGAAGGTAAGGATCCCAGGCTCCTGCTGGTGTTTCACAGGGCTGATTGTTCAGGTGCTCCAGCTCCAGCTGGTTCTGCAAACGACTATGGACTTCCCTCCTCACTGTGGCCTCCACAAAACCTGGAGTATGGCTCAGATGCAATGTACCCCCCCCCCCACCTCCTAGCCTCACAGAGAATGCAGAGTTAGATGCCAACCTTGGGAGCACTCTCAAAAGAACCTATTCCTTACCCCCAGTAAAGATGTTCTGTGAGCCCAGAATGGCAGAGACCCTACACCTGGTCCTGTTCTCTGGTGGGGATCCTGCCCGTCCTTGGTTATTCATTCATTACCTGGTCCTCTGGCCCCAGTGACCTTTATTTACCACTATACCAGAGCCCCAGCTGTTCAGGAGGTGGCTACGGCTCTTGTTACTGTATTCCAGATTAGGACATCAAGGGACAAGGGTAGGGACTCTGTACCAAGCTTACAGGGACCATGCTTTGCTTTCCACCCTCATGGATATCATTCCGTCCCCTTCACATTTTTGCCTTCTGCTAAGTGTCCCTTGACCTTGGCCTAAGCCTTTTCTTGGTTTGATCCTAGGCCAGGCTGAGTGAGCATCTCCCTCCCACTGCAGCCAGGGCTCCACAGCCCTCTTGGGGCCCTGTGCACATGACAGAAAGGGTCCACAATGAAGGGCTCCCTACAGCAAGGTAAGCAGTGATCCATTCTGCACTCAAGAGTCCCTGAGCAGGGAGCTGTCTGGAGGAGGGGAGATGCAGTCAAGGGCGACATTGGCTCCAATCCTAACATTGGCACTTACCAGCTGGGGCCTCAGCTGTAAGACAGGGGCAACCTCCTTCCCCTCTCTAGGTGGCCAGTCTCTGTGAAGAGCACACCTGTCCCAAATGGATGCTCTGGCAGTCCCTACTATTGCCATCCAGACTGTCAGAGCACATCACTGGCAGGCAGTAGTGGATGAGGAGCTGTCATCTAGGTCCCTTCTCTCATTTCCACTGGGGAACTTGTCCTTGGAGGCTGTCCCTCTGCTCTATTTTCTTGGAAGCACGACCACTCTGTTCCTGCAGTCACTTTCCTTGCCTGCTCAGGGACCTGTATCTCCCACCCGCCACAGAAGCTCAAGCTGTCAAGGTCTGTGCAGCCCTCGCTAATAACTGCTGCCATTACTAATCACTACCACTCATACCGGCCACAGCAGTCACAAGGCTGAGCTATTATTGACCGCAGACTATGTGCCTGCGCTGCTCCAACGCGCACACAGCAGAACTCTCCGGCAGCCACCCGAGGCTGGGCCTGCTCTCAGCACAGAGGCGCACAGGAAGGCAGAAAAGCCAGGTGACTCGCCCAGGTCATGGAGTGCATGACAGCTGAGAGGTGGAATGGAACTGGCTAGAGGCCCCATGGCCATTCTCTGGGCGAGCCCTTGTATAGAGGAGATACAGAACAGCTCCCCCCACATCCACCAGGCTAGGGTGCTGGGAGCTGGCCCATGCCCGAGGCCCGGCTCACCGTCTCGTAGTCACGTAGAGCAGCTCGGAACTTGCCCAGTGCCATGTTGCTGGCCGCCCGGCGGTAGTAGCCTTTGATGTACTTCTTGTCAAGCTCGATGGCCCGAGTGGCATCGCCCAGTGCATAGCCGTAGCACTCAGTGCGCAGGTAGGCCAGGCTGCGGTTGCCATAGTAGATGGCATTGTTGGGGTTCAACTCGATGGCCTGACTGTAGAACTTGATGGCGTTCTCGTAGTCCTTGGCTGTGGAGGAGAAGGAGGCATGAAGCCCTGTTGCTACAGGCAGGAGTCCACCCTAAGCTGGTGGTCCTTGTAACAAAAGGGAAGATCAGGGTTCAGCATGGGATCTGTCCCTTCTCCCTGTCCCAGATGTCTGACCACAGGCCAGGTCTTAAGGCTCAGGCCACACACTGCAGAACTTGAATCAATTCCACACACCAGCCTAGTAAAGCCCAGGCTGAGCACTACATCCCTCAGGGTTCCAGGAGGCTCTCCCCAAGTCTCCCTATGATCAGCGGGACATGTCAGGGAATGCCAGTGCTGCGAGCTGACCCAGGAAACTGAGACTGCCGAGCCTGTGGCTGTCCTGATGCCCAGGGCAAGCAGACAAGTCCAGAGACAGGGAGAGCGGGAGGGTAAGGGAGGAAGTGCCTCAGGCTGCAAGGAAAAGGTGCAGCAGGTGTGGAGGACCAAGACCAGCTGGTGCAGCAGGGCAGGAGCTGGGGGAGGGCAGGGCACTATAGCAGCAGAGCTCTCAGTGTTCAGGAACAAGGGTCACTCCTAGTCAAGGGCAAACGAGCAGACTTTATGTGAACTAAGTCACAGCGGGGGCCCTGAGCTCCCCATCAACCTGTGGGATCCTCCTGTCTCCACAGCATAAGCACCATCTGGCACTCACCTGCCACAAGCCACAGAGGCCTAGTTCAAGGTCAGAGACCCATTCGGTACTGGCAGAGGTAGGCCTGATCCCTCCTCCCGAGGGTTCATTAAACAAACAGCAGAACCAAGGCCTTGAGCTGCAGACCTGGGCCGGCTGGGGGACCGGAATGTGCCAGAGGCCACACAGCACCCTAGGACCCATGAACCTTCAAGGAACTGGAGGGAGAAAGCCACATTAGACATCTCCAGACGAGGGCTGCTCAAGTTCAGAGAAGGAAAGCCCGTGTTTGAGGTCACATGACAAGTGGCAGATGGGAATTCTGAGGCAGGCAGGAACGGCAATGCCCCCCGCCCCCCCATGTGCCCTGGTAGAAGCCTGGCACAGCACAGACAATGGGAAGGTGGCCTGGTTCTGCTGGGTGCACTTGGACAACTTAAACACCCTCTCTGTACTTGAGGTCCTGCTCCGACCCCACTTCACTGTTCTCAGAGAACTCAGTGACTTTTATGGTCTGCTTGCTGAGCCCACACACTGCTGGAAAGGTGTCTGTCTCCTTCCCGGAGCTCCTGCCTTGTCTGGGGACACAGCCTAGCCCTCCAGGGACTGCTGGTGTATCAAGGAGAGAGATCTGACCCCAGACAACAGTGACAAGTGCTCAGGGCTCAGACAGCCTACGGGCCCATGAAAGCCCTGGGGGAGAAATCTAAGTGGGAAGTAGTAGAGGCGCCTCCATGAAAGGGGAAGGAAGCAATGGGCCAAGGGAGGAGAGAGGAGGGGAAGAAGGAAGGCAGGCAGGCGGAGGCCAGAGGTGGAATAGCTGGTCCTGGGGGTGCAGCTCCGTAGTCCTTCCTGGACTTCTGCCACAAGGCCCAAATGTCCCCTCTCAAGAAGCTCCGCTCACCTCCGGTCTGGGTGAGGCACCACCTTGCCCCAGACTGCCCTGCCTGCCCCAGTTCTGCCACTCTGGTTGTCTTCCAGGCCTGTGAGCCCCAAGACAGCAGGGCCTAGAACTTCCCAGAAGCCACCAAGACAGAAAGCTGCAGAGGGCAGCACAGCTTAGGACCCTTCCCTGGAATGTCAGTGCCTTGGAGGGCTTCCTCAGTGTCCTGGCCAGGCTCCAGAGGCTGCTGGTTAGTACTCAGTTGGTGAGGGGGGCTTCATCAAGTAGCAGAGGGAGTGCAGTCTGACACCTAACACAAAGTGCAGACACAGGGCCGCTGGCTGGAGCCTCAGCCCCTCAGACCACTTGTCTGCACCTGAGAACCAGGCTGGGCTTGGCCTCACACACGGCCAAATGGAGGAGAGAAGGAAGAGTACAGGAGACAGGAGCCCCCACCTGGAAGGCTTCTGCCAAGCTGTCACACTCTAGCCTGGGACCATTCCTCAACTGCAGCAGTATGACCCTCTAGGTACAGTGAGGTTCAATTGCTTATCTGCATTCACAGAGGAGCGCCCTGAACCATGATGCAGTATTTCCCCCCATAACCCTCAGATCACGAAGACCCCTGGGTGAGCAGAGCACAGCCTCCTTCCTCAGGGAGAATGGGAAAGAGCAGAGGTCTGCTTCCCTTGGATTCAGACTGAGCTGGGGACTAGGCTCTGTCCCCAGAACCTTTACAGTAGGACTGGGAGTGGGCCTTCTGAGTCCCTGAGATCCCCCTCCTCCGAAGAGTACCCCTTTCTCCTCATTGAGGCCAGATGACAAGGAGAGTTGAGCACGTGGGGAGGAAGGGGATATCCGCCTTCTGCACACACACTCTGACCTTGGGGAAGAAGTTTCATTCTGAGTCGGCTTCCTCTATAAACCGCCACCCCCACGCCCCAGGCGAGGTTCGGCTCAGAAGTACCTGGCCACCACAGAGGTGCAATGAAAGCCAGCTGCAATTATTCTTTTTATTGGTATTCTTGTAGTCTGAGCCTGGGGTTCTGTGCTTGCCACTGCCTGCCCCCAGTAGTGGGAGGCCTGGACCAGGAAGGGTGCTCCTTCAAGCCAGCCCAGCCCAGCCCTAGGTTTCTGAGAGCCTGCATCTCAGGAACTGGAGGTGGGGGTGAAAGGTCCCTCCCCATGGCTACCTCCTTCCCTCACTTGTCCTCAGCAGCAGCCCAGTTTCTGGCTGCTCCTTTCAGGACCCAGTGAAGGACAGCCATGAGGTCCAACCATTACATAGCTGCGTCTGGTCACCTGGTGCTGGCAGCCACCAGCCTTCAAAGCCCTGCAAGCTGGGCATGCTGTCCTGATAGCATCTCACACCCATGAACTGCCCTCCCACTCTAGCAGCCCCGCCCCACACTAAACTCTGCCCTCCCCTGCAGAGTCCTATTCTGCTCTAGCCTCTCTCCCTTGCCCCCCCCCCCCTAGAAGGCACAGATTTCACCCGCTTCAGTTCCCCAGGGCTGAAAGCTCAAGCCCCTCCCAGAGCCCGCTGTCCATAGTTGCATCCTAACTCTTCTAACCACCTCCACGCCAGCCCCCTCACCTTTGGGCCCCGCCAACTGCTACCCTCCCCCTCTCCAGCCAGCCAGCCTGATTTCCTTGCCTGGCCTGGTCAGAGGCTCCACCCCCTCACCTGTCCACCCTTCCAACCTCCTCTCTCCAGCCTGGCCTTTGAATCCACAACAGGGAGGACCAGTACCTGTACCCAGAACCAACTGGACCACTCTTTTAACCCCCCCCCCCCCATCTCCTCAAACCCACACCCAGCCTCTACGGACCCACCCACTGCTCCCACTTCAGCTTTCTCCCACTTGGATTTTGTTTAAGACAGTCTTGCTATGCATTCCAGGCCGTCACTGAACTCACAATTCTCCTGCCTCAGTCTCCTCAGAGCTGGGAAGACAGGCATGCACCACGATGTCTGGACTTAGCCCCACAGGGTCCCCCCTAGGATTCTAGATCCTTCTCACCCTCCCCCTGCCTTCTGCAGATCTGTTTCCCTGGGTCTGTGTCTCTTCTGGGCCATATCTGAAATAGCATTCCTAGGGACCCCACTTACACCCCCCCCCCCCCCCCCCTTCAGAACTGAGACACCTGCCCCAGGTTCCTTTGCTTGTATTCACCCCTCAGGGTGTTCTGGGCCGGCTTTATGTTCACAACTGCTCTGTCAACATCACCTCCTCAGACCTCTGCTGGTCAATGCCTGAGGCTATGGCCTTCTTTCTGGAAGAACCTTCCTCTCTTAGCCTCACTTTGCCTCAGCAGCTCCTTTTCCCATTTACACATGAAAATTCCATTCTAGGTTCTCTCAGATACCACTGGCGGGTGATTTCATCCATTCCCAGGGCACCTCCAACCATAGGCTGGGCACACCCAGGATTTCCTCCAGTCCAGACCGGCCCACCTACCTACTCAATGTCTCCCTTTGGACAGCCGAGGAAACCCAAACTAGTCTTTGTAACGACTTCAGAGATTCGGCATGACCTGGCGCCCCTTATCCTAATCTCATCTTGTACTGTTCTTCCCTCTCAGCTTGCTCAAGCTCCAACTAAGGCAGTCTGTTTTCATTCATTCTCCACCCCAGGGCCTTTGAGCTAGGTTCACTGACCCATGTGTAAAACTCCTTCCCAATTCTCCTCAAAAATCCTTTCTCCAGGCATCCCCTGACCCCACTATCTAAAGCAGACTAACCTGCATTCCCTACTAGATCCAAAGTGCTCATCACAAGTTAGCAATTACTGGCTCTGCTTAAAGCCAAGTCACGTGCCCCATTCCTTGGTACAGCCTCCGAGCTAAGCACAGACGGTGGCACAGGACAGTTAACACCAATGTACCGAAGGAATGAATGAATGGACGGACACACGTCCCCACATCTCACGCTTAACCCAAGATCACGCTATTCTTTCCACCGCTCCTCCCTATTCCTTCCCTCGAATCACCCCAAATCGTCGCCTTCCAGTCGAATCCATTTGCATCCCCACAATTCCCTTCCCTGTCGGGCCTTCCCTCCTCAGTTGGTCACACTCACCTCAGGTCTCCCGGCTCGGCAGCGCCATCACTGCCCTAAACACGGGTCACCATTGGGTAGCGCCCCCTTCAGGTCTGACCTCCACCTAGCACTTCGGCCCGGGTCTCACATTTGGCAGCACTCACATGTGGGCCCCCCGCTTGTCCCCTACCGTTCAGCAGCGCCTGCCTCAGTCTCCCCAGTGAGTAGCTTCTGCTCCGTACTCCACTTCGCAGTAGCTCTCCCCAGTCTGGCGTCCACCCCCGGGCCCCTTCCTCGCGCCGGGCTACTCGACAGTGCCTGCCCGGCGCCCCGGCGACCGCTCCGCGTTGCCATGGTTCCCCGCGGGGCCTGGCACCCCCGCGGCCTGGGCCGCTGTCCACCCTCCCTCACCCCCGTCCCGGCCGGACCCACCTTTGAAGTAGTCGTTGGCCTGTGTCTTGAGCTCCTCTGCCCGCTTCAGAGTGCCTTCGGCCGGGGGTTCGTCCCGGGGGTGCTCAGCACACTCAGTCCGCTCGCCCTCCGCCATCGCCATGCCGCAAAGCGACCCCCACCCTGGCAACGGCCGCTCGCGGCACCAGGCCGAACCGTCGCGAAGGAGCGCCGAGTGACCGCCGCCGCTGCCGCACAAGTGTCGTAAAGCGCGGGCCCCAAAGGCTCGCCTGACGCGCCTGCGCGGCGCTCCCCCCCCACCCCCCCCTCCACCCGCCGTAGAGCGCCCGGAGGACAAGGTGACCAGAGGCTATCCAGTCGCCCCTCGTAGAAGGAGCCAATCAGAAAGAGGAGAGAGGGAGTGCTGGGGGTCGGGGGGGGGGTGGCCCGGAGGGCGCCTGCTCCCAAAGTTTGAGAGTTCCGAGGAAGCTAAAGTTTCTTGGGTCTTAGAGTGTCGGGATTCTTCTAGGCTTGGTGATTGATGGGGTTGCGATGCCTCCGGCGGGTGGAGTTGCTTTCATGCAGCACCCTGCCCAACCGGGAACCTGCTCCAGAGTTGGGTGCTGCCCGTTACTCTTGTGACCTTGAACAAGTCTTCCTCCTGGCGCCCCAATGACCCTTCTGGAAAATGCTCAGTTCCTCCAGGAAACCAAATAAAGCCGGAACCTTGGCAAATCAGTTTTCCTGGATTATTAACAGGGCATCCTGATTTTCAGGTCTTGAGCAAGTACCAATTGTATCTTGTTTGTTCTAGGTTCAACAGAATATTTTTTAAAAATGATTTCTTTTTATTTTTCTGAGACAAGGTCTCACTATGTAGTCCTGGCTGGCCTGGAACTTGCTAGTAGACCAGGCTGGCCTTGAACTCACAGGGATCAACCTGCCTCTGCCTCCCAAGTGTTGGGATTAAAGGCTTTCAGCATCATGTCAGGCCCCAGCAAAATCTTTTAAAGGACCAGGAATGTAGCCCAGTTGGTCCAGTAGCCCAGTTGGTCCAGTACTTGTCTAGCACGCTCCAGCCTTGCGTTCCATCCCCAGCGCCACATAACACCAGGCTGAAAGATGCACCTCTGTAATCTGAACACTTGGTAGGTGGAGGCATGAGGATCAGAATTTCAAGGTCAGACTGGGACACATGAGACCCTGTCACAAACACAACCAACCACACCAATGGAATCTCTTAAATGACACTCGGGTTGCTGTCTGCGTTTTCCTTGCCTGGATGGCAGCATCAACCTCCTCTGGCGCTTACTGGCCCCTCCTCCCTCCTCCGGTTTACCTTCCATATGGCAGTCAGAGGCATCTTGCTAGAACACTGTAAGGCTGGCACCCGCCCCAGCCTTCCGTGGCTCCCCAGCTCTCTTAGGAGAAAATCTAAACACTTTCTGTTGAGAAGCCGTGACTAGTCTGGCCTCTGGCAACATCTCCAGACCGCACTGCTCCCTTTAGAACCCCACCTAAGGCAGTGTATCTTCCTAGTCTAGCTTCTTTAACTCCTTCTCAGGCTAGGCTCTGTGAGTGCTTTGAAGGCTTGGTATCAGCTTGACCCCACCTCCACCCCTGACCACAACCAACAATCACCCTGGACAGTAGGTATTGGTATCATGTCCATTTTACATGTAAAGACACTAAAGTTCACAGGAATCAACATATTCCTGAAAAGTCTCACTGAAAGTCAGAATCTGAAGCTAATTCCTGGGCACTAGGTTTGACTGCCTCTCAGTGCCGGTAGAATCATGTAAGATAGCGCATTTTCCTTTCCTTTCCTTTCCTTTCCTTTCCTTTCCTTTCCTTTCCTTTCCTTTCCTTCTTTCCTTTCCTTTCCTTTCCTTTCCTTCTTTCCTTTCCTTTCCTTTCCTCCTTTCCTTTCCTTTCCTTTCCCCTTTCCCTTCCTTTCCCTTCCTTTCCCTTCCTTTCCTTTCCTTTCCCTTCCTTTCCTTTCCTTTCCTTTTTCCTTTCCTTTCCTTTCCTTTTTCCTTTCCTTTCCTTTCCTTTTTCCTTTCCTTTTTCCTTTCCTTTTTCCTTTCCTTTTTCCTTTCCTTTCCTTTCCTTTCCTTTCCTTTCCTTTCCTTTCCTTTCCCCAAGGCAGTATCTGTTCTAATACACTAGACTCCAGCTCAGACTTTTCCTGAAACTGTATGACCTTGGGCAAGCCATCACCCTTTCCACTATTTCCTCTAAAGAGGAGATGGTCATGGTGCCCGATGTAAATGCAGAGGAGGTTTAAGAAAAGCCTGGCCTGGCGGCTTACATTTGCAATCCCAGCATTTGAGAAGCGGAGGGAGAAGGGTTGCCGTGAGTTTGAGGCCAGCTTGAGCCATTTAGTGAGTTCCAAGTCAGCCTGAGTAATAGGGTCAGACCCTGTTTTAGTCTCTCTCTCTCTCTTTTTTTCCCAGCTAAAAACCCCAACCAAGCAAAAAGTTCATATGAGTTACAGTGTTTGAATGAGAGGTGAACAGAAGGACGCTCCATATTGAGTACCGTACGGGTCGTCTGAGTTTGACAGAGTGAATAAAGCTGGGATGAGGGGACTTCCAGGGGGTTAGAAGGACCTTGTGCAACTGGGAGATGCAAGAACGGCTTCCCGGAGGAGTGTTAGAACAGAGATCTGAAGTATGAGTTATCTGGGCAAATGAGGGCAGAGGGGGAAAGGCATTTTTTTTTTTTTTTTTTTTTTTTTTTAAAGTCAGGGTCCCATGTAGCCTCAGCTGGCCTTAAACTCAGCATGTAGCCGAGGATCACCTTGAACTTCTAAACCTCCCACCTTCAGTCAGTGCTGGCATTATAGGGTGTGCCACCAAGCCCTGTTTTATGTGATGCTGGGGGTGGAACCCAGGCCTTCATGCATGCTAGGCAGTCACTTTACCAACAGAGGTGCATCTTCAGGAAAGACATTTAAAGCAGAAGGCACAGCAAGTGCAACCACTTCAAAGTGCTTTTCTTGCCTGTGAGGAACAAGGGAGAGGGATAGAAGAGTGACATGTACAGAGACGAAACAGAACAGACACACCCTCCTACACAGGAATCTGCAGACTGAGAATCTCCCACGCAGACACACACACACACAGACACAGACACACACTCACTCACTCTTCTGGAATTACTGTGCTAAACAGTCCCACACACATATGCAGTATCACAACATCACACAGACATTGAAAAAGAAACCACAGTGTCAGGCTGGAGATGTAGATCAATTGGTAGAGTGCTTGATAGCATGCAACAAGCTCCTGGGTTCAGTCCCCAAGACCAAATAAAACAGGTGTGGTGGAGCATGCCTGTAATCCCAGCACTAGGGAAATAAAGGCAGGAGGGTCAGAAGTTCTTGGCTACATAGTGAGTCAAAGGCTGGCCAGGGATATATAAGAATTATACATCCGAATAATTAAACAAACAAACTCCACAGGCTTCTGAGAAACGTCAGCAAGTAAAGATGCTCCTACCAAGCCTGGTGACCTGAGAGTGTGATGCTCAGGAGGCACATGGTGGAAGGCAAGAACCAACTCCTGCAAGTTGTCCTTCATGTCCACATATAATGGCACACACACACACACACACACACACACACACACACACACGCACAAAATCACAATGCTTCCACACAAGTAATTACAGAAAAACAGAAATACTAACGTCAACATGTAGGAGTCACACCTGTTCTCAACAGTGAAGTATTGCAGACCCATGTTTACCCCAAATGGCAACATCAGCATACACAACACACAACACAACACGCACAACACGCACAACACACACACACACACACGAATCATAAAGTAGCATGGCAGCCAAATGTAGTAGTACACCCTTGTTATTCCAGCACTTAAGAAGTGGAAGCAAGCTGGGCGGTGGTGGCACACACCTTTAATCCCAGCACTCAGGAGGCAGAGCCAGGAGGATCTCTGTGAGTTCGAGGCCAGCCTGGGCTACCGAGTGAGTCCCAGGAAAGGCGAAAAGCTACACAGAGAAACCCTGTCTTGGAAAAAAAAAAAAGAAGTGGAAGCAGATGGATCAAGGTTGAAGGTTATCTTTGACTACAAGTCTGAGGCTAGCCTGGCCTACAATAGGCTCTGTCTCATTGTCCATAAACAGACAATGGATACCAGCTACATGGTGCGCCCACACCCTCCAAAGTGACCCCACAGATGAGTCAACACACGTCTGTCTGGTGCCTACCAAGGCGAGGTCTTTATGGTGGTTTTGGAGACAGTTTTGGGTTTCTGAGCCAACATGGCTGGGCCATGTCCTTCCTCTCCCCTAGCCAGGACAGTTCCTTCCATTGAGGGCCCACAAAACCCATGAGGAGAAAGAGGTTCACAGCCTTTCCCCTGTAGCACCTGGTGGGCCACCTCTTGACAAGACAGATTGTGTGGTGCCTTCCATAGAGTCATGAATGGGACAGAGAGGGGAGCCTTTTCCTGTGGAAGACCAAGAGTAGCACCATTGTAGAAGGGAGCTGGGGTAAGGAGGATGCAGAGATGGTGGGAGACAGCTGAGGGGGTCCTGCCCTCTTTCCCCACCCCAAGATAAGCAGATAGGGCTGTGCGTGTGCCTGTGCGGCTGGACTATGGATCCCCTAAGGAGGGGAAGGAGCCCCAGGTCCCTAGATACCTGGAGTAGAGTTAAGGTTAAGTGCATACCTGGAGGCTTGGGGTAAGGAGTGAAAGAGGTTCTAGGGTAGAGAATTTTCAGGGCTATGAGACAGGAGGGGCTTGAGCATGAAGTTCACGAGCAGATGATCTGGAATGGGAAGACTTGAGAGTTAAGGGAAGAGCCGAGACAAGTACAGTGAGGGTTGGGAAGCCCAGAACAGAGAGCTAGAAGGATTGCATTTGGACCTAGAGTCAAGGGATGGGAGACCTTGATCAAGAGAATCTACAGAGAGAGTTCTTGATTCTACAACAAGAGACATTCTGCAACAAGCCCATTGACAGACTGCATTCTAGAACCTGAGGAATAAGATCGGAAGCCAGGGGCAATTGGAAACTATGAGCCTAGAACCCCAGTAACTCATGAGTCATGGCAGAATAGAAAAGGCCTAGGACAGGGCATGTGTCTCAGCTGGCAGAGTGCTTGCTTGTCATGCACCAAGTTGGGTTTCATCCCTGGTACCACAAAAAGTGAGTATGATGGTACACACTTGCAATTCCAGCATTTGAGAGGTAGAGGGTAGAGGATCAGAAGTTCAAGGTCATCCTTGTGTAATAGTGAGCTAGAGGCCATCTTGAGCTATGTGAAATCCTGCCTCCTCTCTGGAAAAAAAAAAAAAGCTTAAAAACTAAGTTCTAGAATCCACAGAGATTTGGGGTATCTTACAATCTAGAATTAGAAAGAGTCAGGGGTCTAAGGTTTAGAACTAGAGGAATATATAAGGCAAGACATTATCAACTGATATTTTCAAGATGTACTCTAGATTCAGGGAAATTTCAGTCTTAAGATCTGAAGCAAAGAGGATTTAGTAATTGTGGGATCTAGAATGGTCTAGAATGAGAAGACATTTACAGAGGCTGAGTGTAGCTCAGTTGGTAGAGTACTTGCCTAGCATTTATGAGGCTCTGGGTGCAATCTCCAACACCACATAAAACCAGGCATACATGTAATCCAAGCACTTGGCATGTGGGTGAAAGAGTATCGTGAGTCATCCTTGACTACATGGTAAATTAATGGTCAGTGAGTTTTGAGACACTGTCTCAAAATAGTAACAGAACCCAGAAGGTATTTTTTTCTTTTTGGTTTGTTTTAGTTTGGTTTTTCAGGACAGGGTTTCTCTGTGTAGCCCTGGATGTCCTGGAACTTGCTCTATAGACCAGGCTGTACTGGGAGAGATCCACCTGCCTCTGCTTCCCAAGTGCTGGGATTAAAGGTGTGTGCCACTACCCCATGGCTTGACATCTGAAGCTCAGTAATAGGCAGATCATCAGGTCATCTGAGAACAGAGCATCTTCAAAGTTTCAAGGTCTGGAGTTTGCATAATCTAAAACCTGGGGTTGATGGAGGTTGTGAAATCTAGAACCCAAGAGAATGGGCACATGGTGTCTGGCTCCAGAAGAGCCCACTCCAAGTTCAAGACATAACTCGCTTTACTCCCCCTTGAATTTTTGAGTGCAGAAACCTGAAGAGAAAAAAGATAGATACCACGAGGTTTGGAACCAAAATGATCTAGAAATGAGATCTGGATTTAAAACCAAATATCTTACAGATCAGAAAGAGTGGAACCAACAGGAAGCTTGGAGTTGTGGGATCCAGGAACAAGAAGGAATTATCAGTTATAAGATCAAAGAGGCTCAGTTTCAAAGGCCTGAAATTCCCAGCTACTTGGGAGGCTAAGTAAGGCAGGAGGATCATGAGTTCAAGAACTGCCTAGGTTTTCTGAATGAGTTCAAGGTTAGTCTGAGCAATTGATCAAGATCCTGTCTCAAAATAAAACAAACTAAAATAAAATGAGGATATAGGTCAGTGATAGAATGCTTGCTTAGCAGGTGGAAAGTCCTGGATTTGATCCTCAATACCACACACACAGTCTGCAATGACAGGGAGCAGAGGGAATGGGAACAAGAGGGATTTTAAAGAAGATGTCTAGAATCAGAGGCAATTACAGGATGAGGATTCTGGTGGTTGTAGGCTCTAGACCCAGGGAGCCTTACAGATTATGTAATTCAAACCACACTTTAAAACACTGTGAGGTCTGAAAACAGAATTGGGGGCTGTGAGAGCCAGCCCAAGAAAGAGCTGGAATTAGAAGGGTTTGAAGAACCTGAGGTCTGTAGTAGACCATGTTGGAGGTGATGCAGTTTAGAGCCAGGGGGGAGTCAATGATTGGACAGTCTAGGACCATGGAATGACAGAGAAGGCTAGTGGTCATATAGTTTAGAACAAATGAAGACCAGAGGCAGCATAACCTACAATCAAAGATAGTCACAGGTTGTATAGTCTAGAACAGCAGTTCTCAACCTGTGGGTTTCAAGCCCTTTGAGAGTTGCACATCAGATATCCTGCTAACAGAGATTTACATTTACATGACTCATAACAGTAGCAAAATTACAGTTATGAAGTAGCAATGAAATAATTGTATGGCTGGGGGTCACCACAACATGAGGAACTGTGTTAAAGGGCTGCAGCATTAGGAAGGTTGGGAACCACTACTCTGGAACCATGGAAGATCAGAGGGCCTACAGTATAGAATCAGAGAAAAGGCCAGAAAGTGGCATGGTCTAGAACAACAGTAGGGTCATAAAGTGTACAGTCTAGAATCAGGTAAAAGACCAGAGAATGTACAGACTAGAAAGAGAGAAGATCAGAGGTTGCATAGTCTAGGATGGAAGAAGGCAGAAATAACACAATTTAGGACCATAGAGGCTAGAGGCCACAGTGTCTAGAACAAGGGAAGGCCAGAGGTCATAAGCCTAGAACCAGAGGCAACCAATGGTAGCATAGTCTAGAGCCAAGGAAGGCCACAGGCCTCACAGCCTATAAATAGAAAAGGATGAGGGGTATGGAATCCAAGAGCCAGGGAAAAACCATGGATTGTGCATTTTAGAACCAGGAAGTAGGAAACTCTAGAACCAGAGAAGGCCCAAGGGCATACATTCTAGAACCAACTAGGAGCAGGGGCTGCATGGTCTAGATACAAGGGTGGCCCTGAGTCTTGTTGTCTAGAACCAGGGAAGATGGAAAGTGGTAAAGCCTAACACCTGGGAAGGCCAGAGGTTGTTGTATAGTCTACAAACAGTGAAGGCAGGAGTCAAGTATTCTAGACCCAGGGAAGGTCAGAGATTCTGGTGAGTGGAAGAAGTTGCTGGCTACTCTAAAATAGGAAGATCACAAATAAAGTCATTATTCAGGCCAGATTGGTGCCAGCAGGAAGTCAGGAGCAGAAAGGGCAGGCAGAGCTGGGAGGCAGTTTGGGAGGCTGAGATTCCACAAGTCACTGGGGGTGAGGTCTGACCCAGAGTCTCCCCACCTTTGCCACCGAGGAGGGGGAAGATCAGAGTCCCGTATTGCTGTGGACCCTGTACAATGCAGAGTACCTGAATGCATTATTGTGAAAAGGACAAAGTAAAGCTGATAGAAAGGTGACAGAAAGCCAAAACCAAAACCAAACACAAAAACAAACAAGCAAAAAAACGTGATTATGGTTGTCCAAACTCCATGGAGCCAGCATTAGAGACAGATCCCTGACTCTCCGAACCCTTCATTCCTCCAAATAAAGCAAAGGGAGTCAGAGAGAGAGAGAGAGAGAGGGAGAGAGAGAGAGAGGGAGAGAGAGAGAGAGAGAGAGAGAGAGAGAGAGAGAGAGAGAGAGAGAGAACCAACTATGGAGAACCCCAAGGGAAGTCCTGAGAGGAGATGGAGGGGGGTCCACACACCCCCTCCCAGAGGTAACTGAGCTGCGAACACTCCAAGAAGCCCCGGAATGGGTGAAGGCAGAGGGTTGGGGGGCTGAGGTAGGACTGAGGCTGGCTGGGGGCTGTGAAGGGCACTCAGAGGAGAGAGGCCCCATCCTGGGTGTGGGCTGCTGGTGTGGAGTGTGGATGAGTCCTTTCTGGGGTAGAGGCAGGGAACTGGGAGGAGGGCTGACTCAGCGGGCCTGGGCCAATCCTGCTGCTGGTGGGATGTGGTTCCTGGGCTGGATAGTTTCCTCATGCTGGTAGAGAGAGAGCAGCGAGGGAGCAAGGCCTGCAGAAAAAGGGAAGGTAAAGCAGGAGAGAATTAGCACCCAACCATATACACACCTGCGTCTAAAAGCAGGGAGGCAGCGTGGCGAGATGGCTCAGTGGGTACAGGTGTTTGCGCAAACCCTGACCATCGGAGTTCGAGCCTTAGAAGCCACACATTGGAGAGCGAGAACAGACCACTGAGTTTGATCCCCAGGACCCACTTGAAGCTTCAAGTGGAGCCAAAGCTTTTGATAGCTGCAGGGGAAGATCACCACAAAAAAGACAAGCAAGCCGAAAGGCTGCAGACCAGCATTGCCCCACCCTGCAGTCACAAGGGGAGGTGTTTCCTGAGCACATACTCCATCATGGTTCTTGGGTGAATTCTGCCCATGCAGCAACTCCACAAACTCATTTCTCCAAACAGGTCCTCCAGGTAAGAATTATCATCATAAGCTCCCACTGACAGACAGGGGAGCTGAGGCTTCACAGCAGCTGTCCCAAAGTTACGTGGCTGGGAGTTACCTTGTGGAATTACTTTAACTAGGTCAAGCTTCGAAGTGGAGCCCTATCTGGGTCCACAAGATCTTGGCTTCCACCCCAAGGGGTAGCCTTGGTAAGCTCTTAGCCTCCTTAGGGTCTCTCTCTCTCTCTCTCTCTCTCTCTCTCTCTCTCAATCTCTCTCTCCACAAGGCTCAGGAGAAGAGCGAATGGCTGCCTGAGGGCACCCTCTTGACATTGGCTATTTTCATGTCAACTTGACATAAGCTAGAGCCATCTGAGAGGAGGGGGCCTCAGCTGAGAAAACGCCCCCATAAGATCAGGCTTAAAGAATGTCTGTAGGACATTTTCTTAATTAGTGATTGATGGGTGAAGGTCCAGCCCTTTGTGGAGGGAGTCATCCCAGGGCTGGTGGTCCAGGGTTCTGTAAGAAAGCAGCTGAGCAAGCCATGGGGGAGCAAGCCAGTAAGCAGCACTCCTCCATGGCCTCTGCATCAGTCCCTGCCTCCAGGTTCCTGCTCTGCTGGAGTTCCTGTCATGACTCTTCTCCATGATGGACTACAGTGTGGAAGTGAAATGAATTCTTTTTTCTCCAAGTTGCTTTTGGTCATGGTGTTTCACCACAGACTATAACCCTAAGACACCCTCCTTCACCTACTCCTAAGATGGTTCCATTCTTCCCTGAATCATTTGTGGAACCATCCAGAGGAGAAGGGACCTGAAGTTTCTGCATTATCCAGGCTGTTGTGACTCACCCAAGGGCTCACGGGAATCTAAGAGTGGGGTCCTGGGGTCCTGCTGGTTCCCTAGGAATTGTCGACCTTGCAGAAGGAAACTCTGGGAAGTTAGGGAGACAGAATTGTCATTATCACCATCATCAGAATGAACACCATCAACATCAGTATCACCATTAGTGTCATTACCAGTACCATGACATCATCACCAGCAGCAGCAGCAGCATCATTATTTGCATGATTAGCATCAACAACAGCACCGCATCTTTAACATCATCAGCCCCATCTGCATCACCCCTGTCACTGTTATCATCAGCATCATCACCATCAGTATCACCCTCATCAACATCATCACCACCATCAGTATTATCAACAGCATCATCACTATCATCCCAACCACCCCCACCTCCACCCCACCACCACGTATCTGATAAGACAGTATGGTGCAGTGGTTAACTGGAGTCTGGAGTTACTAGAAATCACTGTTGTAGAAATCCTCTGGGTGGTCCTCCCTCCTTTCCCTGCCTCTGTGTCCCTGCTGTGTTTTCCTGACATACTCAGAAGATGGGCAACCCTAGCAGGTGTAGGAGGAGGAAGGTGGCATTCTAGCTGCCTCCCTGCTGGGCTGTGGTGGGTTGGCTGTGTCCCACTCTGGAAGGTGTTAGGCTTTAAGGGCTAGGGATAGTGCTGGCCCCAATGTTACAGCAGCTCTGTGGACTTGCAGATGCTGTACTCACACCATTGACAATCCTGTCATTACATTCTCAGCACCCCATCTAAGTGTGCTATCTAGACTGACTGATAATGTTGCTTGACTTCTTCTGTGTGTAACTGTCTCACCATAATGACACTGATTGAGACAGGGTTTCTCTGTGTAGCCCTGGCTGCCCTGAAACTCACTCTGTAGATCAGGCTGGCCTCAAATTTACAGGGATCCACCTGCCTCTGCCTTCTGAGTGCTGGGATTGAAGGCGTGCACCGTCATGCCTGGTGATACTGATTATTATTAAATAATATTAAAAAGTACTCATAAGGAATAAATACATTAACATTGTGAGGTACTTAGTGTGGCCAGGATCAGCACACAGGAAATGAAAGCTATTGATATTATCATTCACACCCTTCATATTCAAACAGTTCTTGCGCACTCTGGAGCTGAGTTCTTTGGGAGATAGGGAGGTATTAGACAGAGGCACTGGGGAAGTCATATAATCCAGCGTAGCATTACAAAAGAAACCAGATTTTGCTGTTGTGCACAATAGGTCTTTTTTTTTCTTGCTTTGTTTTTTGAGATAGGGTCTTACTATGTAATTCATGCTGACCTCAATCTGCTCATTCTCCCGAGTCTCTGAGACTGGGGTTATGGGCGTGGCCACCACACTCAATGTTTATTCTTTAAACTCTGCAGTGGTCATCCAGATCCGAGGCTGTCTCATTTTGGAGGGGGACCATGGAAACAGAAGATTCCTCCTCATCTGATGAACTGCCTCACTCCTCTTGACCTACTTCGAGTCTGGCGCTAGCCATGTATTTGCAAAGTCATTTCAAGCTCATTAGCAGACTTGGAGGATCAAGGTCCTGTCTGCAGCTGGACCATTGACCTCCCATCTGGCCTTCAGCCAGCCTGTGGCCCTCTCTGGTTTTCCCATTTATGAAACAGGAGGTTTGAAACCTGCTAGCTTCAGAGGGTCGCAGAACCCCCACCCTCAACTCTCTAAACCTACCAGGCTGAGGGGAGGCAGCAGGAAGCTTCCAGGTTCTAGGCTGGGGGACCGCTTGGCGGGCTTTGTTTCCAGCAGCTCCACCCCTTTGTCCTCTGAGCTCTGGGCCAGGGCCCTGCAGAGACACAGGCAAGACTCAAAATACATCAAAGCTGGGCAAGTGTGGGTACCCGTGTCAGAAGCTGATGACCTTCCCAAACAACTGTTTCGTTCTTTACATGCATGCCTACCCATCCACCCACCCACCCATCCACCATCCCCTCAATCATCCGCACTATGACTTATTAGTTTCCTCACAATGAACCTTCTCATTCACCTTCTCCCCACCCCTCCTGTCTGTCCACTCATTCATCTGTGCATTCCTTTCCCCACCTACTCTATCCATCCACTTACCTATCTCTCCACTCACTCATTCATGTATACATTCATTCATTCACTCATTCAGCTATCATTCTATCTTCCATTTATTCATCCATCTGGTGATTCATCTATACTTCCGTTCTTCTGATTAATTCACCCTTTCAAGATCCACCTAGCCATTCATTCATCTAGCCACTGAGTTTTCCATTTATCCTTCTCTCTACCCACATATTCATCTATCCATCTAACCACCCATTCACCTTCCAGCCCCCCCCATCCACGCATCTATTGATATTTTTCTATCTATTCATTTATCCATTTACCTAACCCATCTACCCATCCACTGATTCTTTTCCCCATCTCTCTATCCACACACTCATCCATCCATCCATCCATCCATCCATCCATCCATCTATCCATCCATCCATTTCCCCACAATGGCAATATAGCTCAGCACTAGAGAATCTGCCTAGAACCCATCAGTGAGGGGCTGGGAGTGTGACTCAGCAGTTGAGCACCTACCTAGAATCCCCTAGTGAGAGGCTGGGCTTCGTGACCTTAAACCAGTGACTGAATGTATCTGGACTGGTGGATTTAGATAACTGCTCTACCACTGAACCACACCCCCAAACCTTCATTGGAGATGCCAGGCAAGTGCTTTACCACTGAGCCATACTCCAGCCCCTCACTGGGAGACTCTAGTCAGCTGTTCTACCACTGAGCCACGCCCCTAACCCCTCCCTGGGAAATTCTAGGCAAGTGCTCTACCACTGATCTAATCCCCCAAATCCCTCACTAGGGGATTCTAGGCAGGTGCTTGGTGGATGCTAGGCAAGTTCTCTACCAAAGAGCTATATTCCCAGCCCCAATTTCTTCTTCTTATAACAAAAAGTGTCAATAAGTCAAATGTAAATGTGTCTTAATGATTGATTCCTGGCTGCAGTGGGATTTGGGTAAAGGGTTATAGCAGTGGAGGAACCTCCAGTAGGGGGCTCCGGGTAATGGTTCCAGAGGTTGGAACAAACTTGGCATATGCTGGGAACATGGAGGTCCTGGCTAGAGAGGTGGAGACAGGAAGCATGCTGAGGGATGGGGCTGATGCAGGAGAGTGAGCAATGACCTTCTATATGCCTGTGTTAAGTCCCTCTTTCACTGTGGCTCACCTCTTCCGAGTTCCAGGCATTAGGGAGGCTGTGGGAGGATTCCCCTTGGAGGGGCTGGAACAGTTCAGTCGTGGATCACTCCCCCAACGGGGCAGCAGGGAGGGCTCAGGGATGGGGGGCGACAGGCCATGGAAGCTCCGAGCACGGGGTCTGCGGGCCACCCTGGGAGGTCTGCGGTGGGTTCTGGGCAATTGCTCGCACGAGTTGAGCTGGAAGTCATCATCCATGGAGATGTAGGGAGCCAGCATCTCCAAGTCCAGAGTGTCAGGGTCCTGTAAGGGGGCAGGAGGGAGTTTACAGCAGGAGCCATGGCCTGGGGGTGGGGAGGGGAGGGTCCTAGGCTGGGTGCTGGGTGCTAACTCCTCTGAGGTGCTCGCCTGAAGTGTTGATTTTTTCCTGCCCTATCTCTCAAATGGGTACCAAGCCTGTGTGGCAGTCAGTTCCTAAAGTGCTGCAATGGTTCTCCTTGGGTACAGTCCCCTTCCACAGAGATCAATCAGGTGGCCTGGGGTTAAAGGGACATGATGCTGCCTGTCTTTCCCATTTAACTGTAAGGCATGGTACCAGTGACCGCTGTCATTTATGTCACTCTGTCTTTGTCTCTGTGTCTCTCTCTTGCTGTGTGTTGTGGAACATTATTTTGAGGTGTGCTACTTTTGTTTATGTTGCATTTGTTTACCTCTGTGAAGCTGTGTGACTGTGCCTGTCTAAAACACCTGATGGTCTAATACAGAACTGGCCAATAGCAAGGCAGGAGAAAGGATAGGTGGGGCTGGCAGGCAGAGAGTAGACATAAAAGAAGAAAAGAGATGGAGGAGAGCGGAGAGCTAGTAGCCAGAGAAGGAGGAGGACTCCAGGGGTCAGCCACCCAGCTGCACACACAGCAAGCCACGGAGTAAGAGAACAGGAAAAGCCCAGAGGCAAAAAGGTAGCTGGGATCATTTAAAGTTAAGGAAAGCTGGCAAGAAAGAAGCCAAGCTAAGGCCAGGCATTCAAAAGTAATAACAAGCCTCCACGTGTGATTTATTTGGGAGCTAGGTGGCGGCCCCCCCCAAAAAGGCCAAAAACAACAACAGCTGTGTTTTTGACCATGTCTCCCCAGCTCAGCCCATAGCTCTGTCTTTCTTTCTGTTCCCTCTTTGTCTCTGTATCTATTCTTTGTCCCTGTCTCTGTTACTCTGTCTCTCTTTTCTGTGTGTCTGTCTCCCCTTCTTCATCTCTGTCTCTTCCTAACCCCTGTCTGTCCTCCGTCTCTTTCCATCTTTCCCCTTCTTTGTCTCCGTGTCTCTCCAAGTCTCTGTACCCCTGCTTCCACCCCCCCCCACTGTCTTTGTCTCTGTCTCTATCTGGATGCCTGTTTTTCTGTCTCTCTGCCACTGCCTCTCTCTCTTACCTCTCTAGCTCTGTCATTTTGTCTCTCTATTTCTTTCTGTCTCCCTCTCCATCCATCTGTCCTCCCTTTCCCATCCCCAGCCAATGAAACAATGTTCTACCTATCCAATTCTCTCTCTCCATCCATCCATCCATCCATCCATCCATCCATCCCATGACCCTTCTGTAAAGCCAGATAAGCTGACCCCTCCATGCCAGTCCTCACCTGAGCTTTATCTAGATCTGTCTCCACAGTCTTGTTTTTCCGGGCAGTGGCGAGTCTGCATGCATTCTTTAAACCCCCAAGCAACTGATCTGGGAGATCAGCCTGGAGGGAAACAGAGCAGACTGAGTCTGGAAAAGATCTTGGGGTAGAGGTAGGGGGTCTTAAACCGGAGCTTGCAGGGGGTCAAATAGCAGTGTAAACAAAGGTGGTTTTTTTTTTTTTTTTTTTTTTTTTTTGAGACATTGTCTCAGGTGGACCAAGGTGACCCCTGAATTCACAATATAGCTGAGGATGACTTAGAATTTAGGACCTTCCTGTCTCCAGTTCCCAAATTCTGGGATTACAGGTATATCTCATCATTATTCATTCATTCATTCATTCATTCATTCATTCATTTATTACTTTGAGGCAGGGTCTGTGGTGGTTTGTCAGCTAGGAAGAGGGATTGTCCATATTGAGTTGGCCTGTGGATGTCTGTGGGTGATGGTCTTAGTTAGTTAATGGAGGTAGGGGCTGGAGAAATTGCTTAGCGGTTAAGAACATTTATTGCTTTTCCAGAGGATCCCAGTTCGATTCCTAGCATTCACATGGTGGCTCAAAACCATCCCATAACTCCAGTCCTGGGGCATCTGATGCCCTCTTCTGACTGCCACAGGAAGCGGGGTACACATGCTCTGCACATATGTACATGTTGACAAACACACACACACAAAATTTAAACGTAATTGATGCGAGAAGACCCGGTTCACTGTGGGTGACATCATCCCCCAGTCAGGGGTCCCAAACTGCCCCAGAATGGAGAAATAATGCTGAGCACAAGACAGCATGCATTCATTCATTTCTCTCTGCCCCTGACTATAGATGTGATATGACCTGCAGTCTCATGCTCTTGTCATTGTGACTTCCCTGCAATGATAAAATAGAACCCAGAATTGCAAGTCAAAATAAACCCTTTGCCTCCTGAGTTTCTTTTCTGAGTGTGTGTGTGTGTGTGTGTGTGTGTGTGTGTGTGTGTGCAGGCACATGTACACATGAGTGCAGATGCCCACGGAGTCCAGAAGAGGGTGTTGGAGCCTCTGGAGCTGGAATTACAAGTGGTTGTGAGCCATCCAATGTGGACGCTGGGAACTGAACTCTGGTTTTCTGCAAGAGCAAGCATTTAACCACTGAGCAATCCTCTCCAGCTCCCTTCGCCAGACAGTTTATCTCAGCAACAGAATGAAACTAAAACAGGATCTCATTCCAGGCTGGTCTGGAACTCACCGCATACCTAAGGCTGGCCTCCCAAGTGCTGGTATTGCAGGAGTGCACTTCCATGCTTGGCTGTTTGATTTTTTGAGGCAAGGTTTTATCGTGTAGCTTAGGCTGGCCTTAAACTCAAGCCCCTGCCTCAGTTTCTCAAGTACTGGGATCATGGGTGTGTCCCACCATATTTATCTTGTAACCTAGGTCTTAGAGAAACCCCATCTCATCCCTAAGATGGAGAAATTGAAAACAGAACAGCAAGGCTCAAGCCGGAGGCCTGAGCAGCACAGGTTCCGTATGCTCAGAGAGGTGTCACTGCTTACCGGAAGAGGACTTTGGGGTCTCCGTGTAGCCTGTGGGGTGCTGGGGGTGGTGGCTATGGGAGGCCCATCCAGGATGGGTGCCATGAGGCGGCGCAGGTCTGGACTGCAGAAACGGCGAGGGTCAGCAGCTAGGGAGGTCTCACTCAGGGCCGGAGGGTGCAGGAAGGCCAGGATCCGGGGAGCAGGTGGGTCTGCAGGATGAATGGAACACAGTGCGATTTCACAGGGCTGAGGGCCAGATCCTGCTCTGCTGTGCTCAGCCTAGAGGATGAGGGTTACATCTTCAGCAGCCATTGTGTTGACTGCTAGAGAGGAGGGGCTGCAGGGCCTCATTTTAGGCCGTTTCATAGTCAGATTGCTGTGGCGCCCTGAGGGTTCTTGAGGAAGGGCCTAGGGGCTGCGAACAGCATCTGGCCATTCCATTCCTTCCTGTGTGTTGAGACTGGCTGGAGACCCCCCTCCCCAACAAGGAGAAGGGAAGTGTGAGCGGTAGGGAACCACAGCAGAGGAAGAGAAGGCGACAGGAAACTCAAGCGGATCATCATCACACTCATGGATTCAGGGAGGACTGCAGGGAAAAGCATTCTAAGTGGAGGAACTGCATGTGGAAAGGCGGTGAATAAAAAAAGGCCTGCGGCGTGTCTCTCGAGAGCTGAGAGGAAATCGGTGTGTCTTGGTGGGTGCGTGGACAAGGGGAGAGAGGCAGGTTTTGTGAACCACCTGAATGCATCTGACCTTTCTTCTAGGGGTCCTGAGGACACAATGGCCTTGATCCATACCTAGACCGTTGCCAGGGATACCCTTCTGCGAGGAGGTACCCCGCTGAGGGGGTCTGCGAGTGTGTTGCTCTGTTTGTTCCAGGGACAGCACCACGCCTGTCTCTTCTACCCGGCTGGGAGTGGGCGGGGAGAAAGAAAAGCAGGAGTCAGAGAGTATCCGTGCCCACCCACCTGCCCCCAGGTGGCTGCTTCCAGTGTCATCCTGCAGAGGCCACATCACCTAGAAATTGAAGGGAATTTGCCGGAAAACAATTTCCCACATCAGGATTTATTTTGTTTGTTTTGAGAGGAGTCTCGTGTAGCCCAGGCTGGCCTCAGCTTCGTTAAGTAGCCATGGATGACCTTGAATTTCTGATTCTCTCTGGTCTTTACCTCCTGAGTGCTGGGATGACAGGCACATACCACCATGCTCAGGTTATGGGGTCTGAGGGTGGAACACTAGGTTTTGTGCATGCTAGGCAAGTGTTCTACCAACTAAGCTACATGACATCCCTAGCCCCTCGGAAATGCTTTTGCTCCCAAACATTTAGGATAAGGGAGACTCAACCTGTAATGGCATTTATTTATTTATGGGTTTGTTTGTTTCTTGTGCTGAGGATTGAACCCAGGATCTCATGCATGCTAAGCAACCCCCCCTCCACTGAGCTATGTCCCTAGCTCCTGCAGTGGTGTTGAAAAGAAACTTAAAGCCTGGAGTGGTGGAGCCAACATACCTTCTGGTACTTGGGAGGCTGAGGCAGGAAGTTTGAGAGTTCGAGGCTGGCTTGAGCTGCCACCATAAGACCCTGTCTCAACAAGACAAAACAAAACAGAACTTGTTGGGCTTGACGGCTGCTGCCTATAATCCCAAGACCTAGGAAGCAGAAGCAAGAGGGTCAGGAGTTCAAGATCAGCCTCAGCTACATAGTGAATTTGATGTTGGTCTGCTCTATAGAAAATTGTGTCTCAAAAAAAAAAAAAAAAAAAAAAAAAAAGAAAAAAGAAAAAAAAAAGAACCATATTTTTCATTACATTTCCAAATATGAAGAATTCATAGCTACGTTTCTATGAATAAGCATTTATTTGAGAAGCTTCTATTCATAGACATCTCCATCCTCAAGGGAACAGGTTTATAAATACATCCTTTTTCTGTCCCCCCGCACCTCCCATCCCACAGTCTCTGGCTCTGGAGACAACTCAAATGCTGGCTGGGTAAATTGGTTTTGGGGGAGTGGGTCTGAGGTTGAGGACCATGCATTCATTTGCACCATTAGCATAAGCATCCCATAGGGCAGCACGCAGAAGTTATGACTCTACTCTCACTAAACCTGTCCTGGTGATGTACCAGTTTAAGACAGCCACCTTTATCCCCTTGGAAGACAGTATGTGCATAGTGACCCAGGCACACACTTGGTACACACAGACATAGAGGAATGCCTGTAGACACCCAAGCATTTAGAGGAAAAGAACACACACACAAACCTCCACGTACTTGGTGTCAAATATATGCACACAGGCCACATGGAGCTCATTCATTTATTCATTCCACAAACACCTCTCAGTTAAGCATCACTACACAGAGGTTGATAACAAGGACTCTGTCTGAAGCTACTAGCTTGGGTTCAAATCTCGGCTCTGCCATTTCTGAGCTGTGTGGCCTTAAACAGTGACTGAATGACTCTGGACTGGTGCACTCTAGGCAAATGCTCTATCACTGAGCCACATCCCAGCCCCTCACTGGGGGACTCTAGGCAGGAGCTCTACCACTGAGCTATACCCCAGCCCCTCACTGGGGGATTCTAGGCAGGGCTTCTACCACTGAGTCAAACCCCAGCCCCTCACTGGGAGATTCTAGGCAGGGGCTCTACCACTGAGCCACACACCCAGCCCCTCACTGGGGATTCTAGGCAGGGCTTCTACCACTGAGTCAAACCCCAGCCCTCACTGGGAGATTCTAGGCAGGGGCTCTACCACTGAGCCACACCCCAGCCCCTCACTGGGGGATTCTAGGTAGGGGCTGCACTACTGAGCCACACTCCAGCCCCTCACTGGGGGATTCTAGGCAGGGACTTTACCACTGAGTCAAACCTCAGCCCCTCACTGGGGGATTCTAGGCAGGGGCTCTACTACTGAGCCATGCCCCTAGCTGCTCTCTGAGAGATTCTATGCAGACAGAGCTCAGCTCCCCACCATATTCCCCACCCCCCAGCCATTTCCCCATTTCCTCTGTGGGCCATTCTAAGCAGGTACTCTACTCCAAATTTTATCAATTTGAATTCCTAAAGTGAAAATATGCAGCAATATAACATGTTGGCAAGGCTGGAGACCACTGGAATTCACATAAACTGCTGAAGGGAATGCAAAATGACATAGCACTGTGAAAACAGTTTTCGGTTCCTTAGAAAGTTAAATTTTCATGGAAACATATGACCCACCCATTCCACTCCTAGATGTTTACCCAGGAGAAATGAAAATTTTCGTTCTCACAAAATCCCACTTGAGAATGTTTATAATGGCTGTTTGTATAATCCCCCTCAAACAGGAAACAGCCCAAAGTCCCCCAGCTGGCATATGGATAAATAAACATCGGTCCATTCATTCTCTAATGACCACCAGTTACCATGAGAAAGGAACTGTTGGTCTGGATCTAGTGGTTTCATTTGTAATCCTGGCACTCCAGAGCCAGGAAGTTTGCTGTGAGTTTGAGACCAGCCTGTCCTACATGAGACACTATCTTAAAACACCAATACACTTTTCTTTTGAGACAGAGTTTCTCTGTGTAACATTCCTGGCTGTCCTGGAAATCACTCTGTAGACCAGGCTGGTCTTGAACTTACACAGATCCTTTGCCCCCACCAAGTGCTGGAATTAAAGGCATTCATCAACACTGTCCAGCAAAATCTATATTTACTTACTTTTATGTGTATGGATGCTTTGCCTGCCTATATGACTGTGCACCATGTATGTGTAGTGCCCACAGAGGAGGGTGCCCGATCCCCTAGGACTGGAGTTACAGATGGTTGTGAGCCACCATGTAGGTGCTGGGAATTGAACCCAGGTCCTTTGAAAGAATAGATCTGCTAAGCGATCTCTCCAGCCCACAGATCTACCACCCATAATTTTTTTTTTAAAGGGTGTGCCTGGGGTTGTACACCTTTAATCCTAACATTTGGGAGGCAGAGGCAGGTATATCTCTGTGAGTTTGAGGCCAGCCTGGTCTACATAGAGTTCTAAGACAGTCAAGGCCACTTAGAGAAACTCTGTCTTTAAAAAAACACACACACACAGAGGCATATGCATGTTCCTATGGCCATATGCATTCCACACAGGCACACATATACACTTCCTTATACATACACAATACACAATTCTGCCTATGCATCCCTCCACACACATTACATCCCTCTGCTCACCTGATCAGGAAGTGGACACAGATGATACTTTCTGACTGGGGGCCCCGTCCCCCTGACACCACTGTCGCTTGAGTCTGAGTCCACAGGTAGCCTCCGGTCCGGGCCAGGAAGCGATACTGCCCCGTTACTGCTTGGCCCTTGCTCAGCACTGGGGATAGGATGGATAGGGGTCAGGATCACAGCAGAGACACTTGGGGACAGAAAGCTCAGGAAGCTGCAATTAGGAATGAGAGGTCACAGAAGACAAAAATGCAGGCCCTAGCATTTGGGGTTCAGGGAGAGGCAGGAGACCCACAAAGCCCTGGGTTTCTGGTTCAGGAGACCAGGGATTGCTGTTAGGTGGGGCCATGCAGCAGCTGGCTCTGGCCTAGGGACATATTGGTCACCTACAAGTGTGGATGCTCCTGCTGACTGCATCGGAGTCCAGTGCGTGGATGTATTCGTAGGCAGAACAGCCAATCAGGTCGTCAGGGCTGTAGCCAGCGACTTCTGCGATCCTGGAGTAAAATCGGAGAGGTACTGGTCAAGGCCCAGATGGAGGCAATGGGCAGGTGTCAACAACAGCGAGATGAGAGACAGAGTAGCAACAGAAAGGCAGGAGGGGGTAAGAAACAGAAAGAGTAGAGTGTGGTGACCTGTAATGACAGCACCCAGGAGGTTGAGGCAAGATTGTGAATTTGAGGCTTGAGATTCAGCAAGGCCATATCTCAAGGGCATGCCTTAGTGGTAGAGTCTAGAATTCTCTAGGGGCTGGGGTGTGGCTCAGTGGTAGAGCCCCTGCCTAGAATCCCCCAGTGAGGGGCTGAGGGTGTGGCTCAGTGGTGGAGCCCCTGCCTAGAATCCCCCAGTGAGGGACTGGGGGTGTGGCTCAGTGGTAGAGCCCCTGCCTAGAATCCCCCAGTGAGGGGCTGGGGTTGTGGTCAGTGGTAGAGCCCCTGCCTAGAATCCCCCTGTGAGGGGCTGGGGGTGTGGCTCAGTGGTAGAGCCCCTGCCTAGAATCCCCCAGTGAGGGGCTGGGGTGTGGTCAGTGGTGGAGGCCCTGCCAAGCATGTGCCAATGAGGCCCTGCATTCCACCCCTAGCACAACAACAATAAGTAAATAAATAAGTGAAAAAAGAAATAATATGGTGTGTGTGTGTGTGTGTGTGTGGTGTGTGTGTGTGTGTGTGTAGGAAAGGTGGAAAATGAAGAGGCAGAGAAGATAAAGAAAACGATGTGAAAGACTGAAAATGGATAAGACGGAAAATGAGACACTTGCATTGGTACTTTGCCCTATGCGAGGCCAGAGTACTGAGAGCAGGGATAAAAGACGGGAACATTGTTCTCCTGCAGGAGAGCTGAGGGGCAGAGAGATGAAGTCACTTGGTCAATGTTACAGATCCAGGATGGAAGCCCAAGTCAGAACCTAGAGTCTCTGCTTCTGAGCACGCAGCAGCTTCGTCTGCAGAGTGCTTTCCTAGCATGCACAAAGTCCTGGGTTCCATCGCCAGCTCGCCTGTAATCCCCTCCCTCAGGAGGTGGTCAGCCGGTTAAGGAGAGGGGCAGGGGAAGAGAGAGAAAAGAGGGAGGGAGGGAGGGGAGGGAGGAGGGAGAGAGAGAGAGAGAGAGAGAGAGAGAGAGAGGGAATGAATGAATGAATGAATGAATGAGAATCTGGGGCAAAACCACAGAGAGGAGATGGTGGATGGGTGTGGTTCTGCACAAAGCCACTCCCTACCTCTCGTCGCAGTACGTGAACTTCATGTCCAGGCTATGGCGGCTGAGAAAGGCCCCTCGGCCCAGAGGGGGCTCCAGACTGGCTGGGTGGGGGATGGCTTCACAGATAAGCACCAGGCATTGCAGGGGAGGCTCGGATCGAGGGCTCCCGGCGGGGGACGTCTGTGCAGGGGCTTGTAGGCCCTCATGTGTCCTGAGCAGTGCAGCACCTTTAGGTCAAGTGGGGCGTTGTCAGTACCATCTTAGCCTTAGGCTACCCACGGGGCTGGAGACATGCGTCTGGGTCCCATAGAGAGAAAAGATCCTTGATTATTCTAGAAAGTCGTGGGGAGCTCTGGGATCCTCATTCCAACCCTCGGGAAACTTAATTCAGGAGGCGGAGGACCTTTCCATCCTCAATGTCTGGCCCCCGGAAACTCAATTCATAGGTGCTTTAATACCCTATCGGACTCAGTCTGAAGGAGTTCCAGCAAATCTCCGAGCCCGTGAGACCCCAAATCCCACCCCACTGAGACATGACCCAGCCTACCTTCCAGGTGGCAGCTTTGAGGTTGAGCGTGCGCCCTCTGCTGGTGAGTGTGCTCTTCATGCGCAAGGAAAAGTGGCGTTCTG